>NC_081300.1:36425000-36734083 GCF_030435805.1 Mustela lutreola
ATACCATCACTCTTTTCTCCACAAACAGTGCAGAGAGCTGTCTGGAGTGGCAATTTGAACAGCTTCCCTGGCGTTCCCTCTGCTCCTTTCATCACTACAGTAAGTAAAATAACCACCTGGGGGAACCCGGGAGTCTGAGAAAATCAGCTGTGCTCAGTAGCCAGCCTCCCCCTCTAGGAAAACCAGTCCAGATGCAGCTATTTTGGTCCCTCTTCTCACAAGCACTCTGAATCAGGGTTTTTCTATAAGAATTCCTTCAGAATCAGCAAAAGCTAGGATGACCTGGTTATCTTGATTTGCAAAATTAAAAGAACAAAACTAGGTTGTCACTTGTCACTGCAGATGAGCAGATCGTCAATTAAAGTAGAGTTATTGAACTGGCTCTGAGAAAAAACTCAAAAGTACAAATTAATTGGAAAGTTAGAATGCCCTTTCTGAATTTTCCATTCTAAAAATTTGTATTATATGAAATAAAATAAAGCTACAAAACTGCTTTGTATTCTATTAAGAAATAGCTCCTAAAAGATGTAGTCTTGTTTCATAGTTGTTGCACTATATCAAAGCTTTTTAAAGTGTAAACCCAGTTCTTCTCTGTATAGAAAGGGAGCATTGTGTTACTGAATTTATTTATACAGAGCATTTGTTGCCATCTGTAATTCCAGCCATCTGCACATGAGTCTGTTCTGAGGTGGCAATAGCACATGGGAAGATGAAGTTTCCCTGTTTATTTACCCCTTTTTCTTTGCCTGTATCTGATGACAATATAAGATGTTCTTAATAAAGTTTTATGTTGTTTTTGAAATGTGTAGATGATTTCTCTGAATCTGGTTAATTGAATGTGGGGTAGGAGGGGACAAATCAATGGGCTGGGAAGGAAGCAGAGTACTGGAAGTACTCAGTGACTTTTTGGTGGAGAAACTGTTAAAGGAGATTCCTTTGGCTTGGCCAGTGGTTCCCAAACTTGAGCGAACATCAGGATTATCTGGAAGGCAATTAAACTACTGATCACTGGGCCCTGCTCCCAGAGCTTCTGGGGTAAGGCCTGATAGTTTAGATTTTTGACAGTTTGATGCTAATGCTTCTGAGTTGAGGGACCACATTGTTGACAACCACGACTCTAGACGGCCTTTGAAGTCCATGATGTACTTCACAATGTGTAATTCCAGGTAAGGAGAGAATAAGATATGGGTTTTGTAGCTCATTCTTCAACAAATTCCTTATGGGGAGAGAATGAGATCACCTCTTCTTTTGTGGCCTACCATACAGTAATGCCGCAGTGCTTTTGCATGAATAGATTCATTTGGTACTTCGCACTTCAGGAGCACAGGTCTTCACCGCATCTTGAATTTAAAACAGAATTGGGGAATACTAAAATCTGTGGGAGCCTCTAGGGCATTATTTGCCAAACTTCTTTGAGAAGACTCACTTGGGACATTTTCAGAAAGTGCACTTAACTACTGAATCAGAATTTTCTGTGATTCTTATTGTCTAAAAATTGAGGAAATGTCCTCTGACCACTGCTCCTGGTTCTCTATTCCTGTAAGTCTTCTGGTCACTTTATCTGAATCCAGGTGCTTCCCATTCCCACTCCAGTTTTCCCCCTTTGAAGTAGCAGGTTTTATACAGTGGAACCTATATCCAAAGATGCTGTTTCAGAAGATTTGGGATCTGGGGCACCTGGGTGGCTCAGTGGGTTAAGGCCTCTGCTTTCGGCTCAGGTCATGATCCCAGGGTCCTAGGATCGAGCCCTGCATCGGGCTCTCTGCTGGGCAGGGAGCCTGCTTCCTCCTCTCTCTCTGCCTGCCTCTCTGCATACTTGTGATCTCTGTCTGTCAAATGAATAAATAAAATCTTAAAAAAAAAAAAAAAAAAGATTTGGGATCTAAAAGTCTGCATTTTAAGCAAGGTACCCAAATTATTTTGATGTGCTTTGAGAAATAGTGCCCTACAAATCAGTTATAGTCTATACTAAACAATAATGTAGTTCACACATATGTGGTACTTAAGTGCCCATCAGGAACTGTTCGAAGCACTTCATATATTCTTTGCAATAGATACTCTGATGATCCACTTCCACACAGAGGAAACTAAGACATAGTGTAAATTCTTTGTGACCCTGAACAGGTCAAATGGTGAAGCTGGGATTCAGATCCAGCTCCAAGTTCAGTCCTGAGCCTGTGCTTCTTTCTTTTCTTTTTCTTTTTTTTAATTTTATTTATTTATTTTGACAGAGAGAGATCACAAGTAGGCAGAGAGGCAGGCAGAGAGTGAAGGGGAAGCAGGCTCCCCTTGATCCCAGGACCCTGAGACCATGACCTGAGCTGAAGGCAGAGGCTTACCCCACTGAGCCACCCAGGCACCCCTGAGCCTGTGTTTCTTAACCACTACACGATGATGCGTATCACGTGGATACGTTATGTAGCAGCTCCATGATTACCAAATCCACGTTTTTTATCACGTGTCAAGTTAATAGTGAAATTTTAACATTACGCAAGTATGAAAGTTAAAAACCCAGCACTACTGGAGGGGGCTTGTCAAAGGATGTTACACCCAGGTTTGTTTTTGTTTTTGTTTTTATTGAGGTAAAATACACGTAACAAAAAAAAGAACACATAAGAAAAAATTTACCAGGGGCGCCTGGGTGGCTCAGTGGGTTAAGCCGCTGCCTTCGGCTCAGGTCATGATCTCGGAGTCCTGGGATCGAGTCCCGCATCAGGCTCTCTGCTCAGCGGGGAGCCTGCTTCCTCCTCTCTCTCTGCCTGCCTCTCTGCCTACTTGTCATCTCTCTCTCTGTCAAATAAATAAATAAATAAATCTTAAAAAAAAAAAAAAGAAAGAAAAAATTTACCATTTTTAAGCGTAACTCTGGTGTTAAGTACACTGATGATTAATATTGTTACGCAAGCATCACCACCATGAATCTTTAGATTTTTTTTTTTTCATCTTCTCTGGTGGAGACTCTACCCATTAAACTATAACTGCCTATTCCCCAGCCCCTTGCAACTACCATTCTACTTTCAGTCTCTAGGTACCTCATAAAAGTGGGATTGAAAATATTTGTCCTTTTGTGACTGGCTTATTTCACTTAGCATAGCGCCTTCTAGGTTCATCCGTGTTGTAACATGTGTCCTTTTTTCTTCTTTTTTTTTAATTTTATCTATTTATTTGACAGAGATCACAAGTAGGCAAAGTGGCAGGCAGAGAGAGGAGGGGAAGCAGGCTCCCTGCTGAGCAGAGAGCCCGATGTGGGGCTCGATCCCAGGACCCTGGGATCATGACCCAAGCCAAAGGCAGAGGTTTAACCCACTGAGCCACCCAGGCACCGGCGTGTGTCCTTTTTAAGACAAAATAGTATTCCATTGTATGGATAATGCCACATTTTGTTAATCCATTTGTCTGTCGATGGACACTTGGATTGCTTCTACATTTTGTTAATATTGCTATGAATGTGGGAGTACAAATATCTCTGCAAGTTTCTGCTTTGATTTCCATTTGTTTTTTTTTCAAAGCAGTACTTATTCACATCAACAAAATAGAGTTAGAATGAACTATTAATATCTATATAGTTAATATCAAATCTCTTGAGATATACAGAGATTATTCAACTGCATGTCTTCTCTCAGAGTTGACAGGTTTAAAAATGACAACTTTTAGAATTGCCCAAAGCTTACTTTCATTTTTAAACTAGCATATTTCTTCTAAATTAGTGGTTCCATAGGCCAACAATATTAGCCTTAGCTGAGAACTTGTTAGCAGTGCAAATTCTTGGGCTCCAGATTTACCGACTCAGAAAAATCAGAACGTAGGGACCAGCAATATATCTTTTTAACAAGCCCTCTTGGTAATTCCGACCCACAATCAGGTTCCAGGTTTGCTTTGTGCATCACTGTTCAGGCATCCAACACTTTACCTCAAAGAGATTTCTTCGTCTGTATGAGAAACCATTAGAGGGAGTGTTTTGCTCCAACAAAAGCAACTTAAATTAAAAAAAAAAAAAAAAAAGGCGTGCTTTCTTGACAAGCCAAGAAATGCTTTTCATCTATCTTCTTTTAAGTTTTAAAGAACCCCACTCTACAGTCTGGCGAATTCTTCCTTATTTCCTTTCTTGGTCTAGCGCACGTCTTGCAGTTTGTCAGAGGTGTGTAAAGTGACGGAGAAATTGAATGCAGTCTGGGGTCAGGTCATCAACTACGGGATCTCAAAGACTCACTAGCCCTTGGTGTTGTGAAACCACCACAGGTTTAGCTATTTTTGTTGCTGAAATCCCTGTGATTTTATTTCTAACTGTTCAATGACATCAAAAATGGAAACTATTTTTAGTACTTTTGTGGTAAAGATAATGATTATTATCTTAATAATTGACTTAAAGTGGAATGTAAAATGAGTTTTAGAAATACATTTCATGGGGCGCCTGGGTGGCTCAGTGGGTTAAGCCGCTGCCTTCGGCTCAGGTCATGATCTCAGGGTCCTGGGATCGAGTCCCGCATCGGGCTCTCTGCTCAGCGGGGAGCCTGCTTCCTCCTCTCTCTCTCTGCCTGCCTCTCTGCCTACTTGTGATCTCCCTCTGTCAAATAAATAAATAAAATCTTTAAAAAAAAAAAAAAAAAAAAAGAAATACATTTCATATTTGAATTCCATGCACCATGGAAAAGGTGATACAAAACTGAAATTTTGAATTTAAGTGAAATTGTTATGCAGAGCCATTAGCTAATTCAGATATTCTAGAAAAATTCAGTTGTGCTGGTATTGTTTGGCTGAGTTTATCATTTTTTATTTTTTTTTTTTTTAAGATTTTATGTATTTATTTGACAGAGAGAAATCACAAGTAGATGGAGAGGCAGGCAGAGAGAGAGAGAGGGAAGCAGGCTCCCTGCTGAGCAGAGAGCCCGATGCGGGACTCGATCCCAGGACCCTGAGATCATGACCTGACCTGAAGGCAGTGGCTTAACTCACTGAGCCACCCAGGCATCCCTGAGTTTATCATCTTTTAAAAACCCCATTTCTGGGGCACCTGAGTGACTCAGTCGTTAAGCGTCTGTCTTCGGCTCAGGTCATGATTCCAGGGTCCTGGGATGAAGCCTCACACCAGGCTCCCTGCTTGGCAGGAAGCCTGCTTCTCGCTCTCCCACTTCCCCTGCTTGTGTTCCCTCTCTCACTGTGTCTCTCTCTGTCAAATGAATAAATAAAATCTTTTTTAAAAAAAGAAACAAAAAACCCTACTTCTTTGTTCAGTAAAAGGTTTCCTTTTACTTACGGAAATACAAGTCAAATGAGAGATCTTAAGAGGTTTTAAATCAAGCATTAATACAGTAGTATTTATTGTCTCCTTTTTCCAGCCCTTGATAGTTAAATTACAAAATCTTGTACTTTTGTGGGATCACGTTAATAGCAGAGTGCTACTGATGGTGTTTGACTTCTTAAAATCTCTTTGTGTATTAATAATAAAAATAAATAAATGTGGGGCATCTGGGAGGCTCAGTCGTTAAGCATCTGCCTTTGGCTCGGGTTCATGATCCCAGGGTTCTAAGATCAAGCCCCGCTTTGGGCTCCCTGCTTTGGTGGGAAGCCTGCTTCTCCCTCTCTCACTCCCCCTACTTGTGTTCTCTCTCTCACTGTGTCTCTCTGTCAAATAAATAAAATCTTAAATAAATAAATAAATAAAGGGGGTGGGGGGGGGGGACTCTTTGTGTAACCCAGTTACAACTGCCCTAAGGTGGGAAGTGGTGCTTTGGTTATATACTGCAGCTGGAGTGTGCTTAATGGAGGGAAATTAAACTCTGTTCGTTCTTCTTTTGAACTGGTGTTTGAGCTATGCAGGATCTCGATGAGCTTCATGCCCAGGTCCTTTTCCTATCTAGTTGGTAGCGCTAATTACTCCAGCCTGAGCAAATGTCATTATTAGGGCTTAACATTCTCTCCATTTGAAGTGTGCTAGTCTCCATGTCTCGGCTAGCATGATGAAGAAAGATCTAGTTCCTTTATCCTGGGTTTCTTGTTTTTGTACCCACTGATGGACAGAACGTTTACAGTTGTGGTGAAATTTTATATCAATAGCATAAAGCTCTTTCTTTTTTCCAGTTGGGTGTAATTTTCTCCACCAGGAACCAGTAAAAAGCTAACTGCTAATGATGGAACTTATTGACTGATTAAAGTATAATTTTTTCTTATGGCATAGACTTTTTTGATTTTTTTTAAGATACTAAATCTTAAAATCTCAAAGCATGTGACTTGAAAATATTTAAACAGAAAACCTATCTTTTAAAAAAGATTTTATTTATTTATTAGAAAGCGAGAAACAGCATGAGCAGGGGGAGGAGGCAGAGGGAGAGGGAGAAGCGGTCTCCCCACTGAGTAGGGAGCCCGACTCTGGGCTTGATCTCAAGACCCTGGGATCATGACCTGAGCTAAAGGCAGACACCCAACTGACTGAGCCACCCAGGTGCTCCAAATCTATTTTTTTTTTTAATATAAAGCGTTGTATGAATTTTTAAAAAGCTCTATATTATTTAAAGATTTTATTTATTTATTTGACAGACAGAGATCACAAGTAGGCAGAGAGGCAGGCAGAGAGGAGGAAGCAGGCTCCCCGCTGAGCAGAGAGCCCGATACGAGGCTCAATCCCAGGACCCTGGGATCATGACCTGAGCCAAAGGCAGAGGCTTTAACCCACTGAGCCACCCAGGCATCCCAAAAGCTCTATTATTTAAATGAGTCCAAAAACCCTCATAGTTCTACAGTGAAAGAACTGTTAATTTAAATAACCCAGAGTAGGGCGCCTGGGTTGCCAGTCAGTTAAGCATCTTGCTTCAGCTCCCTTTGTCTACTTCCTTTCCCTTTGTCTACTGCTCCTCCTGCTTGTGCTGTCAAATAGAAAATAAATCTCTAAAAAATATAAAACAAAATAACCCAGGACAGGGCTCAGTCAGTTAAGTATCTGACTCTTGATTTCGGCTGAGGTCATGGTTTCAGGGTTGTGGGATGGAGCCCTGCTTCAGTCTCCACCTTCAGCACAGAGTCTGCTCAGATTCTGTCTTCCTCTCCTCTGCTCCTTCCCCTGCTCAGATGCATGCTCTCTCTCTCTCTCTCAAATAAAATCTTTAATCCAGGGCAATAAGTACGCAATTTTATTTTCAAATGCTACTCAATCATAGTAATAGATGAAAAAATATTTACTAGATATGTATTTTTTTAAAATGGGACGCCTGGGTGGCTCAGTTGGTTAAGCGGCTGCCTTCGGCTCAGGTCATGATCCCAGCGTCCTGGGATCGAGTCCCACATTGGGCTCCTTGCTTGGCAGGGAGCCTGCTTCTCCCTCTGCCTCTGCCTGCCACTCTGTCTGCCTGTGCTTGCTCTCGCTTCTCTCTCTATGACAAATTAAAAAAAAAAAAATCTTTAAAGATTTTATTTATTTGACAGACGGAAATCACAAGTAGACAGAGAAGCAGGCAGAGAGAGAGGAGGAAGCAGGCTCCCCGCTGAGCAGAGAGCCCGATGTGGGGCTCGATCCCAGGACCCTGGGATCATGACCTGAGCCGAAGGCAGAGGCTTTAACCCACTGAGCCACCCAGGTGCCCCTCAATAGATATATTTTTGACAGCTTAATACATTTGAGTACACTAATGAAGTTAGATACAATGAGGAGATGTACTAAGTGCTCATTGTACAAATTCTTTTTTTTTTTTTTTAAGATTTTGTTTATTTATTTGACAGAGATCACAAGTGGACACAGAGAGGCAGACAGGGAGAGAGGGGGAAGCAGGCTCCCCACTGAGCAGAGAGCCTGACGCGGGGCTCCATCCCAGGACCCCGGGATCACAACCCAAGCCAAAGGCAGAGGCTTTAACCCACTGAGCCACCCAGGAGCCCTTCATTGTACAAATTCTAAGTAGTTACTTTTATTGTAAAAAGTTAGTGCCAGTAATAAGCATCATTTGCTTAAAATATTCCTGTTTCATGTTTACTTTCAACTTTAATTTGGTTTCTATTTTTGTTATGTTAGTCAGTGCATCATATGGATGTGAAAGCTCACATACTAATTGAGATTATTGAAATCTCCCAGGTAAAACTGGCCTGAGTGTTTTTCTCTCATATATTTAAGTACTGTAGTTTTGAGAGAAATGCTTAGAATATTAGCATATTTGGTGAACATATATTAAGACTGATTAGAAAGTTTATAAATTATTTAGAATAGAATTGGTATGCCAGCAATATTTTAGATAAACTATTTTCTCTAATGAGGACTTTTATCCTAGACAAGATGGTGCATCTTAGAGGTATCCTTGAAGCTCATGGACATAGCGAAGTTTTTACTGAGTGATATGAGGAAACAACACAGTACTTACCAGAATCTTAGTGGAGGAGTATGCTCCCTACAAAATCCAGAAGTCCATGTTAGAGTTTTAAACAGAAGATTGAAAGTAGCCATACTGCTACCCAACCACTCCTTTATATTCCAGTTGTACAAAAGTCAGGTATTTGATCAACCCAAAGGCAGAAGTTTGAGGACATATTTAAAATTCAGAAACATGGCTTGTACTAACTTGGAAATGCAACATAAAATTGATTTTAAAAAGATAAAAACTGTAACTGGTAAATAAAATTGGTCTGCTTTTGGCCACAATAAAAGATAGTTTTAGATCTAACCTAAAAAACTTCTATTTATCTCTTCTTATTAGTCACAATTATATTTAAATACCAGGTTTCCTAGTTAGTGTTTTCCTGAGGGTATATGAAAAAAGTAGCTTGTATTTTAGTTCGCTAATACTAACAGTGAGAATTTAGATCTATACCCTGTAAATATTAATTCCAAGATACTGAAACAAAAACCCAAACATAGATAAGTAATACCATTATCTAATCCTTACATGAGTTTTGTGTGATCTCTTCCTAAGTTCAGAATGAAACAATAAAATAACTTATCTGAAACTAGTATGATTTAATGATGAGTCTAAAGATGATATATATCTAAAAGTTAAGGATTTAAAGACATTCTTTACATATTGTAAATTAAATATACATTTGTTGGGTGTGTGTGTGTGTGTGTGTGATTGTAAGAAAATGTTCTCTAAAAAGCTAATTGGTCTGAAAAGATAAATTTAAAATATTTCATAGCAAAAACAAGGGCTTAATGAGATTGAATTGAATATATTAAAAACCATATACTTTACACACTTGTACCACTGCATTCTCTTTTGTCTATTAACTTTATGGACAATTGATAATTGTACCCAAGATTTAAAACTAACATTTTGAGATGCCCAATTTATAAAAGAATATGTTAATTCCAAAAGTGTTGCTACAGTTTCTGTCTTTGAGAAAAGTAAAATGTGGTTTGGAATTATTCCAAAGCAACTTGGGTATAAAAATCTTGCACTTACCACTATGGATTAATCCACTTCAGGAAGACACAACTGAGGCTGGAAGGACCCCTTGTGCATAATTTTGGAGACTGAACCATTTGGGTTTTCTGCATTTCACAAAATGAATCCATATAGCAGGATTCCCTTAATCTCCAGTACTCACATGTCACCCTAAGGAATCAATGCCAAAGTCTGTCACTTGTTAGAACACCAAACTGGGGGCGCCTGGGTGGCTCAGTTGGTTAAGTCTTTGCCTTTGGCTCGGGTCATGATCCCAGGGTCCTGGGATCGAGCCCCACATCGGGCTCTCTGCTCGGCAGGGAGCCTGCTTCCTCCCTCTCTCTCTGCCTGCCTCTCTGCCTACTTGTGATCTCTGTCTGTCAAATAAATAAATAAAATATTAAAAAAGAACAAAAAAAAAAAGAACACCAAACTGCCTTGAATTGAATATGAACTTAAATAATTAGACTGAAGGTATATTAAGACAAGTGTTGATAATGTTAAACAAAAAAGTTATTCTAACACTTGTCAAAACGGTAAGAAAGGCTTTTTTTTTTTTTTTTTATTCAGGACTTTTGTGATATGTATCAAGACTATCCCAACAGGGAGAGAGATGGGGCTCAACTCGGAAGATGTCAAAGACAGCTTGGGTTTTATAACCAAGGAACAGAATTAGGGTTAATGGGGTGGAAAATTACTAAGAGGAGACATCAAAGGCGAGGGGATTCTTGGTGAAGGCAGGCCACAGTGATCAGATGTCAAGGGTGGGGGAATTCTCCCTAAACTGACCTGGCAGGATTCTTGCTAAATCTGAGCTAGGCAGATAGAAGGCAGAGCCCAAGGATGATACCCAGTAAAAAAAAAAATGGGGTTCAGAAGAGCCTCTGTAAAGTTGGTCAAGAATAGAGTCTTTGTCAATATCATTGCAACAATTTTTTTACAAATGCATTCAAAGGACAGCCACCCTAGGGTAATGCCAGATGTTATTCTTCTAGTAGTTTTTTTTATTAGTGTTGATATTAATATTATGTAGATTTTTTTTTATCATTTATGATATTAGGACAAACTGCTTGAGTACTTTCAATGTGCGATCTTCTCTTCTGGGTGTTTTTCATGTACTACCTCACTGAGTCCTCACAGCATCCTTATCAGGTAAGTACTATTATTACTGTCACTTTACATAGAAAGAAACAGACTCTTAGAAATTAAGAATGCCAAAGATTACAGAAGTAATTAAATGTGATAGTCTCCCACAAAGGCTACAGTTTTAACCTTAAGTTAAGTTAACCATAGTATATGATTTTTAACCAGTAGCCTGTACTGCCTCCCAAACAAGTCATTTTTGGTCAGAATTAAGAATTACAAGTAAAGTGGGGTGCCTGGGTGGCTCAGTGGGTTAAACTTCTGCCTTCAGCTCAGGTCATGATCTCAGGGTCCTGGGATCGAGCCCCAACATCGGGCTTTCTGCTCAGCAGGGAGGCTGCTACCCACCCCCCTGCCTCTGCCTGCCTCTGCCTACTTGTGATCTCTGTTTGTCAAATAAATAAATAAAATCTTAAAAAAAAAAAAGAATTACAATTAAAGGAATAATTGTATGGTTTATCACATTATAAATAATACTCTCAGTTGGCTAAAGGGTTAAAACATTCAAGTAGGCATTTGGTAATGTGAGAGGTAAATTTTAAATATGAGAACTCAGGATTTTTAAGAATTCATCTTTTCCAGCTCTTAACTCTGGAGGAGTCTGGTAGCAACACCATTACTATCCTGCAGTAAAAGTATCCCCAACATTCTGTTTCTGGCATCACTACTTTCTGTTTGAAACTATCAGGGTTTCTGGGAGAGCGGATGCTTCCATGTCTTAGGCCTGAGAGAATGAAGACGGTCCTGGAACTTTCTTTGCAAGAAAGCAAGAAGGATGCTTTCAAAGTTCTTACGGGGTTGTAAGAATAAAGCCAGCTTAAAAGGGCCTCTCACTGGCCAAGATATAATAATTTAATCATCCAGATAGAAAATAAAAATTATGTGGGGCACCTGGGTGGCTTAGTTGGTTAAGCAGCCAACTCTTGATTTCAGCTCAGGTCATGACCTCAGGGTCCTGGGATTGAGTGCCATGCCAGGCTCCGCACTCAGTGGGGAGTCTGCTTGATGGTTCTTGCTCCCCCTCTGCCTGTGCCCGTGTCTCTGCTTGCATTTTCTCTCTCTCTCTCAAATAAATCTTAAAAAAGAGAAAGGAAGAAAAGAAAAATTGTACTTAATTAAAGCAAGTAGTCTCTGGAAAAATTGTCTCCATAATGTCTTTTAAAAAGTATTTTGGTATTTTCTTTCCAAATAATTGTATTATTACAGAAATTTATTTTTATTCATAAAAATTCCTGTTCATATTTAATTGTACGTTTAGTTCCAGGAGAGATAGAAGCATATTGAACACTTTCTACATGAATTAGACCCTAGGTTTGCAGCCCTTCCCTCCCCCCACCC
Source organism: Mustela lutreola (assembly GCF_030435805.1). NCBI lineage: Eukaryota > Metazoa > Chordata > Mammalia > Carnivora > Mustelidae > Mustela > Mustela lutreola. The sequence goes on from NC_081300.1 coordinate 36,436,841, forward strand.
CACCCGGATTTCAGACAGGCACAAGTCTCACCAGGCCTCTGTGTGAGAAGAGCTGTGCACAGGCAGAAAGGGAGCCTTCCTTACAAGTCGAGTAGTGGCATCCACCCCAGGCTTGTGGTCAGAGCTTTGAGCATTTATTTCTCTGTGGGTGTTACACATCAATAAATAGTTTACTGAAAGAAGAAAAAGTGGGGAGGGGAAGGATCCAGGAGAAGGTGAAGGAAAAGGCAGGACTGTTCCATTGACCTGAGTTAGAACAGGGATGGCATCCAGGCTAGATGGGCAGACTGGCCCATTGGGTAGGAGGAAGGCTGGCTTTTCTCACGAGAGAAGCAAGACAGGCACCAGTGAGAAAGGTGAGAGAACTCGGCTTTGAAGTAGAGTGATGTCTCAGATGTGCGATTGCATTTTGAGCCCAGTTAATTCACTGGCACTGTCCCTCTCAGGGGTGAACCACCTCGGAATATTACTTGAGTTCTAAAATCTGAGTAGTGGTCGTATTAAGTCGCCATTGTGCTTTCTGTAGCTGAGGTCCAAGGGGCTGTGCTAATGGAGAGAACAGTGGCCTACAGATTTTCATCAACTATGTGACACCAAAGTTCTTTGTGACACTAATGAGGCAATCATTAGATCTATGCTCTCTTGCCCCTTTCCCACCCATTCCTGATTAGGTTTTCTTCCTCAGCGTTCTGCCCATCCCATCCCTCTCTGGATGGTGAGGGCCTCCTTTTCATTGTCATCATGGCTGTCTTTAGCATAGGGTTGCTGTAGCCTCCAGGATCCCTGGTGCTCTGGTCACGTGTTCCAGGCCCTATATCCCATGGCTGGACAAACAGCCCAGAGCTAAGTAGAGCCATTCAGGAAGCACTGCAGTAGATACATCAGCGTATGAACAAGTCCTATGGCAATGGGACGGACATCCAGGAGTTGGAGCTGTACAGAGCCTGAGCTGTACAATGCATGTCTGCTGCTTCTCCTTATGAGACTATCATTTTCATTTAATCCCAAGTATCTACACTCTAATCTGTTTAGGAAATGTTTCATTTCATTTTTTTAAAGAATTTTACTGAGATAAAATTCACATACCAAAAAAGTCACCCTTTTAAATTGTAGACTTTAGTGGGTTTTAGTATTCAGACTTGTGTGGCCATTGCTAATTCCAGAACATTTTTGTCACCCTAAGAAACTCCATACTCTTCAGCAGTTATTCCCTGTTCACCCCCCAGCCTCAGGCAGCCCCTATTTTTCTTATTCTGAGCATTCTTTATAAATTGAACCATACATTATGTGACCTTTTGTGTCTACTTTCTTTCAGTTAACATATTTTCAAGGTTTATCCATGTTCTAGGATGTATCAGGAACTCACTATTGTGACTGAATATTCCACTATATGGATATGTCACATTTTATGTATCTATACAGTAGTTAGGTTGACATTTCACTTGTTTCCACTTCTTGGCTATTACAAATAATGTTGCTATGAATATTCATATACAAGATTTTTGTTTTCAGTACTGTTGGGTATATAACTAGAAGTGGTGTTGTGCGTCATATGTAAATACTATGTTTAACTTCTGGAGGAACTGACAAATTCTTACACGGTTGCACAAATTTTACAGTCCCAGAAGCAGTGTGTCAGAGTTCTAATTTCACCACATTCTCATCAACATTTATTACTGTCCTCGTGATTTTAGCTATTCTAGTGGGTATGAAGTGGTAGCTCCTTGTTTTGATTTGGATTTCCCTAATGACTAATGTTAGATGGAAGATGTTGAACATCTTTTCGTGTGCTTGTTGGCCATTTGTTTCCTTGGAGAATTGTCTGCTCAGAATCTTTGTTTATTATTACATTTTAAGTTTTTTATAATTCTAGATATAGGCCTCTTAAGAGATACATGATTTGCAAACATTTCTCCCATTCAGTGGGTTATCTCTTCATTTTTTGATGCTGTCCTTATTTGAAACACACAAGTTTTTAATTTTGAAGTCCAGTTTATCTATTTTTTCTTTTGTTGCTTGTGATTTTGGTGTCATAGCTAAGAAACCACTGCTTAATCTGAGATTATGAAGATGTAGTTCTAGGTTTCCTTCTGAGTGTTATGTCCACAGTATTATTTTAGTATTCTCTTTAAAGATGCCCCAAATCCTTCTCTTAAACAGAAAAGAAAGTCAAGAATCCATGGTATTTTTTCATTTGCTCCTGAGGTAATGTAACTAACTTCCCACCTACAAGTTCCTGCTTTTACCACTTCTCATCCATTTCCCAGTCAGGTGGCTAAAAGGACCTTGGTTCTAAATCTGGTATGTAACAAGTGGGCTACAGAATTCAAATGTCAATGTAGTGGTTTAGGGATATTTGCAGAGCTTGTGCTCTGGGCCACAGCAAATGACATCATGCAGGCCTGCAAAGAGCTCACCAGGCAGATGGGGACACAATCAGAAATGGGAAACTACAGGGTCACCTGCACTTTGATAAAAGAGTGGCCCCTCATAATACAGTAGGGTTGAAGTGGAGGGCATTCTGCAAAACCGTGCAAAGGCCCAAACTGGCAAGAAAATGGTATGTCCTAAGAACTATAAAGAGCTCACTATGGGTGATCAGAGAGAGCAGAAGAGAGAAGAGCAAGAAGAAAAACAGATACTCCAGTGAGAAGTTAGCCAGAAAGGTAAGGTAACATGACCAAAGAATTGTGCCAGATGCCCTGGATAGAGAGGGAAGGCCCAGCTCTCTCAGCCTGTGGCTCACAGGCTAAAGTTCACAGTGATGACTCTTGCCATCCCTCTCTAATGCTGGCACTAGTAGTGTAATTTCACTTCATGTAACTACAAGACCAACTCAGTAATAACCCTGGCCTTTCAGAGTTTGCCAAGCCCTAATGGGAGATGTTTAGTTTTAAATTTTTAAACAGCAGAGAGAGCTTGGAAGTAATTTAAAGTATCTAAATTATTTATTTAAGGAATTTTTAGAAGACAGGTTGAATACAACCTTAGCCTATCATTTTAGTGTATCTATGTTCCAGAGAAGATTTAACATAGCTAAACTGTAACTATGTTGTATTCTGCTCTAAATTTTAGACCCAGAAATTAAGTCTTCACCAGAGCAAATGAAATGCCACTTGTGATAAAACATTGCTAGGAACAATAGAAAGTTGTAAAAATGAAATCTGGTGGGGCGCCTGGGTGGCTCAGTTGGTTAAAGCCTCTGCCTTCAGCTCAGGTCATGATCCCAGGGTCCTGGGATCGAGCCCCACATGGGGCTCTCTGCTCAGCAGGGAGCCTGCTTCCCTTCCTCTCTCTCTGCCTGCTTGTGATCTGTCAAATAAATAAAATCTTTAAAAAAAAAATGAAATCTGGTGTATTTGAATGATTTACAACTAAGAATGCCCTATATATTTACTTTTGCATGCAAAATTATTTGTGTCAAATAAATAAAATCTTTAAAAAAAGAGAGAAGATAAAATAACCACTCAATGTCCATAATAGATTTGCTACTTACAAGGGTTTTCATATATTTTTGATCCTCACAACCACCTGTGAGGTAGGCGGGTTTCATTTATTCATTTTCATGAGCTATTTTCTTCATTACCACTGAAAAACGCCCAGAAAAGTCTGTTCTTCTTGGACCCTAGATTCCATGTATTTAAAGAATAAATAAAAGGGTTTCTTTTTTTTTTTTTTTTTTAAGATTTTATTTTTTTGAAAGTAAGCACGTGAGAGATAGAGAAAGCAAGCGAGCACACAAGCCGGGGTAGGGAGAAGCAGACTACCCGCTGAGCCAGGAGCCCAATGTGGGGCTTGATCCCAGGACTTTGGGATCATGACTCAAGCAAAGGCAGATGCTTAACCAACCTGGGCCACCCTGGCAACCCAGAAAAAATAAAAGTTTTAAGAAAAATATTTTTCTGGCTAACCTTAGTTTCAGAAATTGCATTAAACATTTATTTTCAGAGCCCATCCTTTACAAAGACAGTAAGAAATTTCTGAAGTCCACTTTTGAATTCTTCTGGGATTCACTCTGACTAAGCAACATTTTTAGTCGTGAGAAGTGTTTCTTTGTTTTGCTCACATTCTTTGAGGAGCAAGTGGGTGTTGACTGTCCAGATGTAGGTGTCCTGAAAACAAACAAAACCACACTTAGGTATACTGATACATAAGTTTAAAAGTGCTTTTCCTGCTTAGCCTGAATAATTGCAACTAGAATCCTTTTCTACTCCGGTGTATTATGGCGATAAACAAGCAGTGGCTGAACCCAGCATTCATTCCCATCTTGTTAAAAATCTCCTCACTACATAGGCTTTAGGCAACATTCAGGAGGTATACTTGGTGGTTCTGGAAGTTTCTATCACACTTGAAGAAGGCTATAAGTGTCATCAGGCCTGAATCCCCTTTAAGTTTGATATCAAGATTCATGACAATTCTAAGGACTTTAAAAACCTGTTTCTTCACAGCTCAAGACCACTTCCCTTCTCAAAAATGAAGAATTTCAACCTACCCATGCAGGTACCACTGCATTATATCTCCCCACCTAGAACATAAACTCTATAGGGCAGAATTTGCACTACTAATTATATATTCCACTGCTTCTTAATAGTGCCAGGCACAGAAGAGGTCTTCTAAAAATATTTCCTGGATAAGTGATTCCCAGCTGCCGTATATTTCTGTTTTCTTCTGTTTCATGCCCTCCAACTGTGTTCCATACCCATGAAACTTTATTGGGGTTTATCAGTCTGATCCCTCTTCTACTCCCCATGTGTACAACAAATGTGAAGTATCTTTCTCATTCGTGCATATAGCTAAGAAGCAGTCTGTTCTATATGCAAGTGAATTATTTTAAATATTTCATTTTAATATATTTTAAATAAGCCAACTTTTATCTACAATTATCCAATAAGGTAGAAACTTCTATGAATTCTTATCATGCCAAATATCAAAATAATTAAATCAAAATATAGAGAAAAGTAGACTTAAAATTTCAATTCTTATCCAATTTTATAAATGTCAACCCAATATAAAACTCAATGCAGTAAACAGATAAATTTCACTCTTTACAGAATTTTGCTGTTTATGTTCAAGAAACTACCTTCTCAGTTTCTCTTTTGGTACAAAATGTTCAGAAAATTCCTTTCCCAGTTTCTAAGGAACTAAATTTACTATCACAGTGAATAAAGTACTGTGAACTACAAAAATAGTTTGGTGCTCAGTCATATAGTTAACTTAGTAGCAGCTGACAAATCGCTATTCAGTGAGATTTCCCCAGGAATTTCTGACAGAGGCAATATCAAGAACAAAGGTTCAGAGCAGGAACATAAACTGTGAGTACTTCAGTTCAGTTTTGCTAACACACAGGATGATTTAAGGCAAAATAAGAAGGCACATGCACTGGTGCCAGGTAGGAAGGACTGGGAAGCAATGCGGGAACGTTTGATCTAGATGCTACGGCATGAGATGGTAAAGGCTTCTCATCAGAGCTGTGCTGTAGGGAAATTATCAGACTACAAGCGTTTGAAACTAGAAGCAGGAAACTACTGTAGTAATCCCAGCAAAAGAGGAATACAGACTGAACACAGTAGGAGGAAAAAAGGAGAACAGATGCAAACCCCACGGAGGAAGGGCAGATAGAAATTGGTGACTAACTGGACAAAACCCAAGGGACTAGGCGTTATCTACTCTACTCACCATTTCAGGTTAGACTGTCTACAAAGGCATGTATGTTCACTGACAGAAGGAACTTAATAGGATGAGCAGGTGGGGACATGCTGGGGGAATAAAGTGGATATATTTAGTAGCAGCTGGGAACAAGTAAAGGGAGAGGTTGGAAGTAAAAGAATATGGCTGGAATTTATAAGCAGAGATGGGAATGAAAGATGTATGTACAGGATATTAGAAAAGGGTATGGAGGAAAAAATGGGGCCAAGGCCTGGAGTGCATGGCAGATTTAGGGAGTATATATTAAACAGAGGAAAGTTGAAGAAATAAGAGCTCACACCAGCAATGCAAATAGCTTAATGAATTAAAGATACCTGAATATCAAGGCTGGGCTCTTGCCTTTGGAACCACACGTAGGATTTAGGTTTGCAGAACTGGGAGTCTTTCTTTCTGGTGTCTTCAGGCTGAGCTTACTCGTAGGAGTAGTAGGACTGCTCTTCAGTGCTGAGAGAAAGCTTCTACTTTTACCATGATGTTTAACTGTTCTGTTGCATGTTTTACAAGTAGTCAACTAACATAAAAAGAAGAAATATTTGGCCTCATTTCTCTTATAATCTAACCCAATAAATTACATGTTCATTAAATTCTTGAATTAAGGGACTACACCAGGTACAAGCAGATAAGAGAGGCTGCCCTCAGGGAGTCTGTAATCCAGCAGCAGCAATCAGACAAGATACAAATGAGAAAATCTACAATTAAAAGTTATTGGCTAAACACTTGTAAATTTAAAAAACATTTTAATTTTTATTTATTTAAAAGATTTTAAGTAATCTGTACACCCAATGTGGAACTTGAACTCATGACCCCAAGATCAAGAGTCACATGCTCCACCTACTGAGCCAGCCAGGTACCCCTAAAACACCTTTTTAAAGATAACAAAGTCTCTACTTTTTCAATGTAAAACCATGTTTGGGGGAATAAAGGAGACTGTGATACCCGGTTAACTTCTGGAACAATGTTCTTCATAACAGCAGTTAACATTTAACATTTGCCACAGAACTTCAAGTTGTTTTCAATAAAACGTGGCAAATTATCACTGAAAATCTAAGTGACCCCTGCAAACCCTTACTGATTCTATATTCTTCAAATATAGGTCTAAATCAATTCATAAGACCAATTGAATGAATTCTCACACCTCTTTACTTCATTAAATCCAGAGGCAGAATTTCATGCTCGGAATTTCCTAATGTATGTAATTGTCAAATCACTGTGTGTCAACTTGAAAATAACGTATCAGCTATACATCAATCAAAAATTTTAGGGGCATCTGGGTGGCTCAGTGGGTTAAAGCCTCTGCCTTCAGCTCCGGTCATAATCTCAGGGTCCTGGGATCAAGCCCCACATCAGGTTCTCTGCTCAGTGGGGAGCTGCTTCCCCCACTCCCTCTGCCTACTTGTGATCTCACTCTGTCAAATAAATAAATAGAATCTTAAAATTTTTTTTTAAAACTAAGTTTTACTCTTTTTTTTTTTTTTTAAGATTTTATTTATTTATTTGACAGAGAGAAATCACAAGTAGATGGAGAGGCAGGTCAAGAGAGAGAGGGAAGCAGGCTCCCCGCTGAGCAGAGAGCCCGATGCGGGACTCGATCCCAGGACCCTGAGATCATGACCTGAGCCGAAGGCAGCGGCTTAAACCACTGAGCCACCCAGGCGCCCCATAAAAACTAAGTTTTACTCTTGATCAAAGATCAATCACTAGAAAAAAAGTTATGTGCACATTTTGACATCCTGGGTATATTATCACAAACCTCTGAGTTATATGTAGCCTGATCTTTAATCAACCTCATTTTAAGTAAAAGGAAATTCTAGTTTATTTACACATACTGGACTGAAATCTTACCAATACACTTTTGGAGTCTTTATATCTTTTCACAAGTTTTGCTTCTTTAAAACTAAGTGTATAATTTCTTGCTTCTCGATTAAGAAGTTTTTGTATTTTGGGAGTCAGTTTGGACTTGGGTTTGAGGCGTACCCGAGAGTTATCCAAAACCAGCAACTGGAAACAGTATGGACATGTTCCTTCAAAAGTAATGTTAGCATCTGAAATTATACAAACGAAACTCATGATTCAGCAAATTAGAATATTTTGTTACCTCAAACAGCCAATACTCTGTGATCAAATATACTATTTAATATGAACAGATATTCTCTTTAAGCAAACTCAAAATATGAGTACTTGCAAAAAAGGCAAATTGGCAATAATTTATTTTGCAAAACACTTTAATTCTACCCATTCACTCCTTTTAGCAACAGACCAGTTAGGTCCCCATTTTTTACTACCTTACTTATTAGTTGTTACTATGTAAAAAAGGCTGTCTCACCAATTTTACAAACATATTTATCACAAATCAGTAAGTTATACTGTCACTTTCTTTTTTAAACAATTAGCACACAATTTTGTGATTTGTGGGCCAGGCTTTCTGCAGGTAGCTCTCAGTACAAGGTAATAGAACAGACTTGCTCCAGATTGTCTATGCACATCAAGAAAGCCATTTACCATGCTAGGCTGGGAAGTCATAAATAAAGAGCAAAAGAGCTCCTATCTTTAAATAACTCACATTCTGGCGGAGCCCTAATGTGAATATGAATAAGACTGGTAACAACTGTTAACAAAATATGATTAAAATGTCCTGGAAACTATTAAACTCTGTGTGGACCAGCCAGAAATACTCCAAAGCAATGGCTTGACAAAGGTCAAATACTCCAAATATCTGTACTTAAAGATGGTATCCATTACTGGAAAAGGGCTTTCAGGTGGAAGTACAGTGAAAAAGAAAGCATGACTATTAGGGAAAGGTGAGGGTGTGGGGGTGATACAGCTGGAAAGGAAGGTAGGTACATCAAAGATTTATTCAACAAATATTTGTTAGTGAGCACTCTGCTAAGTATACAACTAAGGACCATGCTTGTAATTCAGTTCTGCCACATGTTAAATTCATTCACATTTACTGAGTGACTGTCCAGTGTCATGCACAGTTCTGTGTACAAGAGACAGAACAGTGAATAAAGGACAATTCATGTAGGGGAAAGTAAATATAGCAACACCGAATGTGTAGTGCTGGGGGGAAAAAAAGGAGATGAACAGGGAGTGGCGATGGAGTTGCCCTGGTCTTTAATAAGGTAGTCATGGTAGGCTTTGTGGAGTGACCTGTAGAAACCACGAGGAAACAAGAAAGCAAACCACACAGATATATGAGGTCAGAGTTCCAGGTCAAGGATGGGGGCAACTTGGAAGGTTATAAAAGAGCAAGGAGGCCTAACAGTTGAGTAAGCAAAAGGGAAAGCAGGCCAGAGAGGTAATGTGGGCTTCTGATATAGGGCCCTGTAGTCCTTTTAAAAAATTTTTTCACTTTGGGGTGCCTGGGTGGCTCAGTGGGTTAAGCCTCTGCCTTCAGCTCAGGTCATGATCCCAGAGTCCTGGGATCGAGCCCCGAATGGGGTTCTCTGCTCATCGGGGAGCCTGCTTCCCCCTCTTTCTGCCCACTGTGTGATCTCTGTCAAATAAGTAAATAAAATCTTTAAAATAAAAAAATATATATTTTTTTCACTTTGGGGCACCTGGGTGGCTCAGTTCGTTAAACCACTGCCTTCAGCTCCGGTCATGATCCCAGAGTCCTGGGACAGAGTCGCATATCGGGCATCCCCTACTCTGCAGGGAGCCTGCTCCCTCTCCCTCGGCCTCTCCCCCTGCTTGGGCTCTCTCTCTGTGTCAAATAAATAAAATCTTAAAAAAAAAAAAAAAAAACCAAAAAAACTTTCTTTCCACTTTTACCCTGAGATGTCAAGACATCTGAGAGTTTGTGGCAGAGAAGCAACAGGCTCAAGCTTAGGTTGCTCCTGCGCTCACTCTGGCCGCTCAGCTGAGAATGGATGTGGCAACGCAGGAGCGCGGCTGGCAAGGGTCCAGCCGCTGCCCCGGTCCAAGACGGCGACATGGCCTGGTGAGAAGAGACGAGGTGCTGCGTATACTCCAAAGCCAAGAGGCGTATTTGCTGGCACACGAGCTTGGGGAGGAAGGCTCTCAGGGAGCCGCGAACGGCCCCAGGGTCTCGGGGGCGGAATTCACTCCCCGGATGGATTCAGCGTTACTGAACGGGGAAGAACTGGAGGACGACTGTGCTGCGGGGGTAAAGCTCGAGTTTCGCCCTGACACAGATTCCGAAGCAGGTGTCAAGAAGACATCTGGATGCGAGCCTAGAATGGGGAGAGGTCTTGGTTGGGGTACACATCTGGAAGCCATGAGCCTGGATGAAAAGCTGTGGCCAAGGGAAAGGAGTGTAACTAGAAAAGACGTCCTAGGAATTTGGAGCTTTCGCGGAACAGCCGCCCCTGGGGGGATTTATGAGGGCAGTGGCTCGAGGAGATTGCTGTTTTGCGTCGTCCTGAGGAGGGCGCGGGACGGAGCGGGGCGAGGCGCCGAGAGCCTGACCCACAAGCGTCGGACGTTCTCCCTACCGTGTGACGAACTGTAGGTCCAGCTGGAAAGGAGAAGGAGACTCGTGAGGGAGGAGGGGGGACCCCGCCGCCGCCGCCGCCGCCGCCGCCCGCCTCCCCTCCCGCCCTTCTCTTACAGGAGATAGCGGGCCTGGCCCGGGCAGCTATCGTATAGCTGCCGCGCCGCAGCCTCAAGGTAGTGCTTCTGCCTCATCGCTACCGCCTCCCCTCACGCCGCTCAGGCGGGACAGTCTCCGGAAGTCGGCTTCGCAGCCTGCCGGACTTTGACCCCGGAATCCAAGCTCCGGCCAGAAACCCGCGCCCACTGCTGAGGAGTTCCGGTTTCCCTCGCGTTCCACCCCGCCTTTGGCCCTGCCTCTAGGCTCCGCCCTAGGCTCTGTGTGGTCCGGGTGTTCCCCTGCGGATCCGGCGCAAACGTGCGCCTGCGCGGAGCCGTGTAACCTTGTCGGGTTGGGGCCGCCTGCGCGGAGCTTTCGGCGCGCCTGTCTTTCTCGCTCGTGATAGCGTCTTCTGTGGTACCCTTGTTGTCATTTCCTCAACCCACGTCGCCCTCTAGATTCTCCATCCGGGGTGTCGATTTGGGCCGGGCAGGCGGTGTGCGGCCCTCAAGGAGGCCACCGTTGTCCGCGCGGCCGCGGGCCTGGGAGGGAAGAGCCGGCCAGCTTCCCTTCTCCCCGGGTTCTCAATGGAGCACAGCAGAAAGTTAACAGTTCGGGACGTTTTCCGTATTGCGGGAACACCAATGTTACCGAGTTTGGAGACATTTCTGTCGTCCAGCAGGAAACCCCATCCCCATTTAGGAGCTGCTATCCGTTCTCCCCTCCCCACTCCCAGCCGCTGGCGACCACTCGTCGGCTTTCTGGTTCTTCGGGCTCATTCTGGACATTTCTTGTAAATGGAATCATAGGTGTGATCTTTTGTGTCTGGCCTCCTCCACTTAGTAAAATGTTTTTGAGGTTCTTCCACGTCGTAGGTGACATGACTGAATATTATTACATTGTATGCATGCCGAGTATTGTTTATCCATTCATCCGTGATGGACATTTGGGTTCTTTCTGCCTTTTGGCTGTTGTCAATATTGCTGCTGCTAGGAACATGGTTTTTTGTTTTTTGGGGTGGTTTTTTGTTGTTGTTTTGTTTTGTTTTGCTTTTTTGTTTGTTTTTTTGTTTGAATAAACACCTAGGAGTGAAAATACTGTGTCATATGGTAATTCCATGTTTAACAAGGATTCCAGGGCGCCAGGGTGGTTCAGTGGGTTGGGCCCCTGCCTTCCGGCTGGGGTCATGATCTCAGGGATCCTGGGAACGAGCCCTAGGTCGGCTTTTTGCTCAGCGGGGAGCCTGCCTCCTCCTCTCTCTCTGCCTGCCTCTCTGCCTACTTGTGATCTCTGTCTGTCAAATAAATAAATAAAATCTTTAAAAAAAAAAAAAAAAAGGATTCCAATTTCTCCGCATCTTTCCCAACCCTCGTTTTCCACCTTTATTTATTTATTTGTTTGTTTGTTTGTTTATGTTTTATTCTAGCCATCCTAGTGTGAAGTGGCTTCTCACTGTGGTTCTGATTCGCTTTTCCTAGTGAATAATGACGTTGAGCATTCTTTCATGTGTTTGTTGACAACTTGTATATTTTCTTTGGAAAAATGTCTACTGAAGTCCTTTGCTCATTTTAAAATTAAGTTGTTTGCCTTTTGTTGTTGTTAGAGTTTCAAAAAATAAATTCTAGGGGCGCCTGGGTGGCTCAGTGGGTTAAAGCCTCTGCCTTCAGCTCAGATCATGGTCCCAGGGTCCTGGGATCGAGCCCCGCATGGGGCTCTCTGCTCAGCAGGGAGCCTGCTTCCTCCTCTCTCTCTGCCTCCTTGTGATCTCTGTCTGTCAAATAAATAAATAAATAAAATCTTTAAAATAAATAAATAAATTCTACAGACTAGACCCTTATTTATCCTTCATTTTCAATATCCAAAAGGACTCAAATCTAGATAGGGAAACTGAAGGATTCCATTTTTAGAAAGGCTTCATCTCTGCTGTTTTTCTGCAAGGCCCCAAACCAAAGAAGCTATGTTCTCACTCCAAGGGGGAGGCAAGAAAGTTAATCATTCTTTGAGTTTTGTCCTAGTTGTCCAGATATCTGATAACATCTAAAAAGAACAAAATCTCAAACATGTTCCAGGACATCAGGTTTGAATAAACCTTACCCAGAGTCTGGCATCAGTACCTCCACCTTCGATGATTTATGAAATAACACCTATTATTCACCTGTCACTCACCTTTGAATTCAATCCTACCCTGGATTTCTGAAGTAACATGTTCCCTGGACCCTTTCCAGTTTGAACCACTAACGCCAAGTGATGAAGAGAATCATTCTCCTTTCCTTTTGGAGTGTCCCAGACTCCCTGTCCGCTGTACTCTCACTTACACTGTTCAGTAAACTCTGCTTTCACTTCCCACTTCCTGATGGCTCTTCTGTACAAAGCCAAGGATCATCTTAGCCAAGAGATATCCTCAGCCTCTGGGTCCTCAGATCTGGCCTGTGTATGTCAAAATGATATAGGAGGTTATAAAGAGAAAAATATATTTACATCTGTATAGACGTATTTTAATGTTTCAAAAGAAAAGTTACTTCATCTGCTCTTCCTACCTTTCCATCCTCCTCCTCTGACAGACATTTAGCAGTTGGGTATCTTCTCCTATGTCCACCTGTAAGTAAATGGCTGAATGTGTAAAAATCCCTTCTCACCACCACACACACACACACACACACACACACACACACTAAAAAGCCGAAATGTACACAAAAAAGCTAAACCAAAAATAGAAAGTTAGTCCCTTACTATATAACTTGCCTTTTTCCTTAACCATAGACCATACACATCTTTCCAGATCAGTACATATATTTTTATAACAGCAAAAATCTTGTATATACTGATGCTTTTTATTTCATTTGTCTGAATTTCTAAAAGAGAAATTATAGACTGGAATGATGTGCACATTTTTATTTGCCAGATCATCCAAAATAGGTTGTAGCAATGTGCACTCCCAGCATTAATATCTGAGGAAGTTGGGTAAGAAAATCTGATGGCTGGGGCACATGGGTGGCTCAGTGGGTTAAAGCCTCTGCCTTAGGCTCAGGTCATGGTCTCAGGGTCCTGGGATCAGGCTCAGCATTGGGCTCTCCACTCAGCGGGGAGCCTGCTTACCCCCACCTCCTGCTTCCCTCTCTGTCTACTTGTGATCTCTGTCAAATAAATAAGTAAAATCTTAAAAAAAAAAAAAAAAAAAGATGTGATGGCTATTGGTTAACCTCAATACTAGCAAGATAAAGTCTCTTTTCACATGTTCTTTGATGCTTTGCATTTTCTCCTGTGAAGAGAAATCTTCTGTTGCGTTTATCAGTTTCTAGGAGATCTTTGTGTCTTGGGGGAAATTCATTCTCTGCTTGTCATATATAATGCAATACTTTCTTACCTCTTATCTTTGGCATGGTTTATAGGATTTTTGCCATATAGGATTTTGTACGTTGTTGAACGTTTTTCATTACTGGGTCTGGGTTTCCTGTGCAGCTTTAAAGATTGTATTTATTTATTTGACAGCGAGAGATAAAAGAGCATAAGCAGTGGTGGGGCAGAGAGAGAGGGAGAAGCAGACTCCCCACTGAGCAGGAAGTCCAGTGTTGGACTCCATCCCAGGACCCTGGGATCATGACTTGAGTTGAGGGAGACACTTAACCGACTGAGCCACCCAGGGGCCCCTCCTATGTAGCATTAAAAAAGCCTCACGTAGCGCTTGCTTCGGCAGCACATATACTAAAATTGGAAGGATTCAGAGCAGATTAGCATGGCCCCTGTGCCAGAATGGCATGCAAATTTGTGAAGCCTGAAAAAAAATTAAACAATAAAATAAAAATCTTCGTTCATGCCAAGACTAGACAACTAGCTATCCAACCAAATGTTTTTCTCATACTTTTCTAGTTTAATTTCTTCCATACACATCTTTAAGCAATATGAAATATATTTTTATTTAAGTATAGGGTTGAGACCTGACCCATTTTTCTAGATGGTTAGCAAGTTATGTGGATATCTCTTAGTAGGTAAATTACTCCTTTGCTGTTGGAATTGAAGTCTAAAAAAGTGTAAGGAACATTGAATGTGGCAGGTACTTTTCTAAGCATCTGACTTGTAACTCATACAGTCCTCACGAGTACACAGCATAGGAGAAATGCCAGTTTATCACATATAAGCTTTTCAACATTGCTGCATCTGTTTCTGGATTCTTTACCTGCTTCAGTAATCAGTACAGCAAAAAGAAAAGGATGGGTGCACTGTGTGCACTGCACGCCCACTTCCCCTGCCCCCCAGGAAGCTTTCCTCCAGTTCTTCTCTCACCTCTGAGCACCACACTCCTATATCCAGATGCTTCTTCAGCATCTCTGACTGCATTGTAACTTGTCTTCTCAGATGCAGTGCGGCCCAGATGGCACTCTTGATTTCCCCCCTCAACCTGCCCTGCCACCCAGTCTTCCTCTGTCTCAGCCCCACCAAGTGCCATTGCTGCTTCCTCTCCCCAGCCTTGCCTGGGGTGCCAGCTCCCCATCAGGAGCAGATCTGGTCACTTCTCTGCATGCCCTGGCCAATCTCTCCTTTTGCCTGCACCCCCCATGGCCCCCCAAATTCTTTTCCTGCATCCCTTCTTGCCTGCTTCCTCTCTCCCAGTCCATTCTTCACATGGCTAAGTGGCTTTCTTAAAATGTAAGTTAGTTTTGGGGACAGGGAGTATCCTTGCTCAGAGTGTCCAGGCCCCTCATTGCACCTGGAGGACAGTCGCCTGGCTGTGCTCTGCAGGTCCCTGCATGGCCGGTCGCTGCCCCACTTCAGACCTCACCTTGTCTCCCCCACCACCACCACCCTCACCCCGAGCCCTGCTACGCTGGCCTTCTCCGTCACTCAACATGTCCTGCTTAGACCTACCGCGGGGCTTTTGCTATTCTCTGCTTTGAGTGAGGATCCTTCCCATGACTGCTTTTCCTCATCATTCCAAGATCAGCTCAAATATCACCACCTCAAGAGGACTTTCTTAACTTCTAGAATGAAGAACTCCCCCCCAACACATACACCCTTGCCCATCAAGTTACTCTCTGCCATAACTGGTTTTTATTACTGTCATTGTAACCTCATTATGTGAAATTATTAATTAACCATTTATCTGTTCCGCTCCTAAATGTGAACACCTGGCAGCAGGACTCGTTGGCTGCTCTGTACGTGGACCCCCAGTCCAGAGCCTGGCACAGAGCAGGGTCTCAATAAGGATTTGTTACAAAATCATACTGGAAGGAAAGGAAGTTGAAGGGGTTGAAAATAAAACTAGATTGACCATGAGTTAATCATTAGCAGTGAATTTGGAATTTGAATTTTGCCAAATGCTTTTTTCCCCTTTTTTTTGCATCAGTTGAGATATATTTTTTTCCTTTATTACCTAAATATAGTGGATTACACTGATTGACCTTGTCATACCAACTCTGTATTCCTGGGATAAAATCCATTTTCTCATGATACATTTGTGTATTGTTGGATTTGATTCACTTCTATTTTATTTTTTTTTTAAGTTTTATTTATTTACGTCATCTCCACACCCAATGTGGGGCTTGAACCCATAACCCCAAGATCAAGAGTCTCGTGCTTCTCTGAGTCAGCCAAGCACCCCAATTCACTTATATTTTATGAATGTTTTCTGTATTTGTATCATGTAATGTGGAGTGTCAGAGATATGCTGGTCTCACAAAATAAGCTGAAAAAGATGCCTTTCTCCTTCACGTTCCAAAAGAGGTGTTTTTTGCTTTTGTTTTTGTTTTTGGTTTTTGGGTTTTTGTTTTTGTTTTTGTTTTTTAAATTTATTTATTTACGAGAGAGAGAGAGTGTGCTCAGGGGAGAGGCAGAAGGAGATGGAGAGAGAGAATCCAAGTAGACGCCCCACTGAGCTGTCGACCCTGAGATCGTGACCTGAGCCAAAAATCAAGAATCAAGACAGTTAACGGACTGAGCCACCCAAATGCCTCCTGGAAGAGTTTTTTGTAAGATTGCTATTTTTCTTCCCTAAATGTTCGATAGAATTCACTAATGAAACTCTTTTGGGCTGGGGTGTTCTGGGAAGGTTTTTGATAACTAATTTGATTTCTTTAATAAATCTAAAGCTATTTGATTTTTGTGTGTGTTAGTTTTGGCAAACTGTTTTTTTTTTTAAGATTTTATTTATTTTATTTGACAGAGAGAGAGAGAGAAATCACAAGTAGGCAGAGAGGCAGGCAGAGAGAGAGGGGGAAGCAGGCTCCCCACTGAGCAGAGAGCCCAATGCAGGGCTCGACCCCAGGACCCTGAGATCATGACCTGAGCAGAAGGCAGAGGCTTAACCCACTGAACCACCCAGTGCCCTGGTAAACTGTATTCTTAAGCAATTTGTCTAATGTCATCTAAACTGTCAAATTTATTGGCATAAAATTATTTGTAATATTGTCTTATTATCTTTCTCATGTCTGCAAGATCTGTAGTGATATCTTCTCTTTAATCTCTTATTGGGATTCTTGTTATGGAGTAAGCACACTCCATCCTGTCTCTCCCCTTGACTGTAATCATAAAACCTGAGCAGACTGCACAGAGCACCCATAGGAAGACTGAAAAGTATATAGTAGCAGGTTGAATGAAAAGAGGACTTAAAGTGCCAATGAATTGGAGGTGAGTTTACCACTATTGTTCCTTTGCTATCTCCGGGCCTGAATGCAGTTTAACCTGAAGCCCAGAAATGGGAAGTGGGATGTGTGTAGGGAGAGATCCAGGAGAAGCCCTTGAGTTATGACTGAGTAGCTGGAGAGGGTGTGGAATTCTCCATGTTTCTTTCTTTCTTTTCTTTTCCTTCTATTTCTTGAGCCTTAACCCCCAAGCCATCCTTTGTTGGCAGCAGCAAAGGCCACAACAGGAGCCAGCAGTAGCCAGATTCTCAGGAAGGGAAACATTCATCTCCAGTCAACCAATCTCTCTTGCTTTTCCTCCCCTTCTCTTCCTGCCTCCTGCTACTTGGCCAAAGATGGGAGCAGTCACAGAGGAACACAATGAAGGAGTAACTTTCTAGCTCTAGCTTTCTGGCCCCAGAACCAGAAAGGGGCATTGTAGGAAAGTACCAAAAGTCCTGGTGAGATTATGGAGAAAGAAGAGCTCTTTTTTAGCTGTATGGGAAAATCCCATTAAGTTATATGAGAATTTCCAAGTTCACTGAGCTGTGCGCATATGGATCTGATCAGTTTAACAGAGACCTTTAGAAGAGAATTAACAGACCATCAATCAGGTTCCAGATGACCAATGAGTAGTAGGATCTACCCAAGTAATACTTCAAAGGCTTTAGAAACTGAACCTAAATTTTAACCACAACTCTCAGAAGGTGGGTTGAACTTATAGTGTGAACCTAAGCAGATCTATTGCCTACAACAAAAATAAGTACATTCTCCATAGGATTTAAAAAAGACTTGGGGTCTCATTATATAATATTTCAAAATTTCCAGGAGACAATCCAAAGTTACTTGGCATATGAAAAACCACGAAAATCTCAACTCACATGGGAAAAAACAAAACAATCAACAGACACCAAGAGCAAAATTGACACAGATGTTGGAATTATCTGACAAAGACTTCAAAGCAGCTATTATACAATAGCTCTACCAAACAGTCAATCACACTCTTGAAATGAGTAGAGTTAGCAAACTTTTCCCACGAAGGGCTTGGTAGTAAGTACTTGAGGCTTTGCAAGGCATGTGGTCTCTGTTGCATCTACTCAGTTCTGTAAAAGCAGCTGCATAGAGAGAGCCATGCACACTATGTAAGCAAGCAAGCGAGTGTGGCCATTTCCCAGTAAAACTTTATGCATGGGATTTGGCCCATAGATCATAGTTCACCAATCCCTGAACTATAGTGTTTTTTAGATATTTTATTGATTTTTCTATGTTTACTAGATTATCAAGACCTCACTGACATTCGTTGCCTGGCTTGCTTGTTTGTTCCGTAGTGACTGTTTCCCTGGGTATGAGATGGTATCTCACTCACTGTGGTTTTGATTTGTGTTTCTCTTAGAATTAGTGATGCTGAGCATCTTTTCATATGCTTGCTGGTTACTTGTCTTGATAATCTATATATTATCAAGAGCAGGCTCTTAAAATCTTTCACTATGATTTTGTGCTTGCTTATTTCTCCCCATAGTCCTGTTAGTTTTTCTTAATTCATGTTGAAGCTCTGATAGTAGGTGCATAAATACTTTCATTGTTATGTTTTCCTGATGCGTTGACCTCTTTCTCATTTTGAAATTTCCTACTTTATCTCAATGTTTTGCCTGAAAGTCTATTTTGTCAAATATTAATATAGTCACTTCTGATTCCTTAAAAAAAAAAACACACATTTTATTTATTTATTTATTTATTTATTTATTTATTTGAGAGAGAGAGAGAGAGCATGAGCAGAGGAGAGGAAGAGGCAGAGGAAGAAGCAGACCCCTAGCCAAACAGGAAGCCCCCCAAGTACAGTTTGATCCCAGGGCACCCCAGATTCCTTGCAAGGCAGCATAGTATTTCCTTGTGTGTATTTACCAGATTTTCTTCATCCATTCCCCCTTCAACAGACACTTAGGTTGCTTCCACTTCTTGGCTACTTTGAATACTTCTGTGATGGACATGGGTATGCAAAGCTTTTTTTTTTTTTGTTTTTTGTTTTTTGTTTTTTTGAGATCCTGCTTTCAGTTCTTTCAGATAGCTACCCAGGAGTGGGATTGTTGGATTATATGGTAATTCTATTTTTAAATTTTTGAGGCACCTCCACACTGTTTTCCATAGTTGTGGTACCACTTCATAGTCCCAGTCACAAGCATTTCCATCTCTCCCACCCTCATTGACACTTGTTGTTGCCCGGCTTGCTTGTTTTTTCCCTAGTGACTGTCTTCCTGGATATGAGACGATATCTCACTGTGGTTTTGTTTTGTGTTTCTCTTAGGATTAGTGACGTTGAGCATCTTTTCATATGTTTGCTGATTACTTCAGATTTCTTATTCTTCCTCTCTGCCTGGTGTAACTCTTTCTATCCTTTACTTTCTTTCTTCTTTTTATTTATTATTACTATTTTAAAAAATTATTTATTTGTTTGAGAGCAAGACAGCATGCAAGAGCTCAAGTAGGGGGCAGAGGCAGAGGGAGAAGCAGACTCCCCACTGAGCAGGGACCCCCCCCCCCCTACGTGGGGCTTGATCCCAGGACCCCAGGATCATGACCTGAGCTGAAGACAGACACTTAACTGACTGGGCCACCCAGGTGTCCCTATCCCTTTTCTTTCACCCTACTTGTGTCTTTGTACTCATAGTGCATTTGGGGGGGGGGTGTATATAGCGTGCAGTTGGGTCTTTTTTAAGTTTCATTTTGTTTTTAATCCAGTCTGACAATCTCTGTCATTGAATTGGCATACCTAGTGTATTTAATGTACTATCAGGATGTGACATCTTTGAGGCAGGGGTCAGATTCTGGTAGGCAGCATGATGGCCCCCTGAAGTTGTCCATGTCCTAATCACCTGTGAATATGTTATTGTACATGGCAAGTGGGATTTTGCACATGTGATGAAGGTTACTGACCTTAAAATGTGGAGGTTATTGTGGATAATCTGGGTGGCCCCAATTGAATCACATGATTCTTAAAAGCAGGGAATCCTTCCCAGGTGGGTCAGAGAGATAGAAGAAAAAAAAGGATAGATTTGAAGCATGAAAAGGACTCAACCCAAAGTTGTAAGGCCTTTGGAGTTGGAGGAGGGGAAGTCTCAAGTCATGGAATGCCCCAGTGCCCAGGGGAAGCTGGGAAGGATGCTCAGCTGACAGCCAGCAAGAAGGCAGGACACTCAGTCATAGACCTCAGGTAACTACAGTCTGTCAACAACCCGAGTGAGCAGAAAATGCATTCTCCCCTCCAGCCTCTGCAAAGGAACACAGCCTGTCAACACATCAACTTTGGCCTGGTGAGACCTGTTCACGACCTCTGACCTCCAGAATAAGATAATAGATCTGTGTTGTTCTAAGCCACTAAGCTTGTAGTAGTTTGTTATGGCAGCAATGGAAAACCAATACAGCATATATTGGGGGGCTCATCCTCTGCACGGATGCCTCCCTGGGTTACCTCTCTAACTTTTCCATTCTCCTGCTGGCCTCCAACTGTTTTCTGTCCGCTCCCAGCCAGTCAGGCTGTGGCTCTCTGTGGCAGGAGCAGCTCCTGCTTTTAGGGGGCTGCCCTTGGGGGAGAAAAGCCACCAAATCACAAATCTCAACAATTTCTGTTCATCTTTCAAGGTTGCTCTCCTTTGCAGTTTCTGTCTTCTTTTGGTTATTCGCCAAGTCCTCCAAATATTGCTTTTAAATGTTTTGCTCAGCTTTTATAATCGTCTTCTGCAGGAAGACTGGTCTACCTTTACCAAAAGCTGGAATCTCATGATACTCTTCTGCCTCATTATTCTCTTTCACCTTTGCAATTTTCCTGGGAAATCAGTTGTTAAAAATTAGTTTGTGACAGGTCTGAATTTTTCTCATTCTCATTAATCTGAAGGCTTCTAACACGGAGTTGCCTTGTCTTAGTATGGCACTTTCAAAAATGAATAAATGGAAAGTTTTCTGACTTCTGATGGGGGTGGGAGGTGGGAAGGACCCCCAGCCGTAGCAGGCAGGAGGGCAGGAAGCTCGGGGGCCGGTTTGTTCCACCACGTGCAGTTCCCCACAATCACCAGCAGGGGGAAAATTAGTTTTCTGTTTCCGATGGATCCCCGCGCCCCGCCGCTAATTCCCTAACCAAAGGAAAACGGAAGAGCCCCGGGGAGGTCTCGCTCAGTGTTGGGAGGGAACTGGCTTCGCGGGGTGCCTGAGAACGCCAAAACCCCACGAAATCGGGTGTACTTATTCCAAGCAGCCGTCCCTTTCGAGGCACACGGAGAAGTTGGCTGGACCTCCCTGCAGACCCGGCGGGCAGGGCTGCAGCGGCGCGGAGCCGCCTCCCGAACGGCCGCAGCAGCGCGGGCGGGAAGCGAACCCAGGTGCGCGGACCAGGTGAGCCCTCCGTGACCAGGTGAGCCCGCTCCCGGGTCTGAGAGTGACCCAGGTGAGTCCGCGACTGAGCAGGTGAGTCTGCGACTGAGCAGGTGAGTCTGCGCGGCGGATCCAGGTGAGCCCGCGTCCACCGCTCCGGCGTCTCGCGCCGGAGTCTGGCGTCTGGTGCCCGGACTCGAGCAGTTGGCGGGCTAGTGATTTGGGGATCCGCGCCTGGGCACGGTGGCGGCTCCCGGGGCTGACGGTCCGGAGATCTGAAAGGACCTTCCGCTAAGTGGGCTCATAGTATTTTAGCTTTAAAAACAAATCATGCAGATGAGATGATGTGTATGGGAGAGGCGACCGAGTGGGTATTTTTATGAGTGCTGGGCACGCATCCCCTCGAGGACCTTGGCCAAAGTGCTTCTTTTGTAACCGGGTGGTACAGCCTGGGTCTGTGCCCCTGAGTTTCGAGCACCTGCGTGGGTAAATCACGAGCTGCAGACGGGAAGAAACAGCCACCCCTTTAGGGGTGTTTTAAGATCGAAAGTCAGTGGATGCTGAAGCAGTGAGGAAGATGGAAAAGAAGGAAAGCGAAGAACAGAAGCAAAGATATGGGAAGTAAAAGCAAAGCAAAACAAACACAAACTGGAAACAGTCTAGCGGATCCCATAGCTCGGTGGGGCGCGCAGGTGGGCAGCAGGAGAGCTGTGTGGGTTGCCGTGTGTGGGGGACATGACTCAGAACAGGTCACTGGAGTCAGAGGAGGTCTCTGGTGAAGAATGCGTTGGTTATCGCTGGGATTCTAAAGTTACTAGAAATGTATGTTAATAGTTAATAGAAATGGATGCAACATGAAGGCAACAGGTTTTCCTTTGACTGATTATCAAATAAGTTATAAACCTATAACTGGATTCGTAGATGAATCGCAAGGTGCTGTGTTTTTCTGTACCTTGATGAACATTCAAAGAGGAATCTCTAGAAAAACATTTAGTGTAAATAGTTAGACTTTAGGATCAAAGTGTTACAAAACAGCACAACAAATTATTATTCTAGGTCTCAATTGCCTATGTCAGTAGAACTTTGTATTTATTTATTTATTAGAAAGATTTTATTTATTTCTTTGACAGAGACAGATCACAAGTAGGCAGAGAGGCAGGCAGAGAGAGAGGAGGAAGCAGGCTCCCTGCAGAACAGAGAGCCCGATGCAGGGCTTGATCCCAGGACCTTGAGATCATGACCTGAGCCAAAGGCAGAGGCTTTAACCCACTGAGCCACCCAGGCACCCCAGAACTCTGTGTTTAAATGTATTTCAGGAACGAGTCCATTTGTTTTAGATAGCTAACTCCTATTTTAAAATAGATGAGAAAATAAAATACTCCAATACTTTGAAATATATACAAAAGTCAGATAAAGCATTTGCCAAACTCTACATGAAAATGAGTGAAATAATAACATAGCCAAGTTCAGCTACTTTTCAAGACAGGTATTATGTTTGGAGGCTGACATTTCCTTTGCACTTGTATTTGACAGCTGAGGGTATGTTGGTCATTGCCAGCTTACATCTCTGTGACCGTCAGGCCTGTCATACCTAAATGGCCTTCCCACTTTTCAGTTTGTCAGTCATAGAGTCTTCCGAGGTACATCTTTTTTATTATTATTTTTTTTAAATCCTATTCTTGTGTCATAAAACTTGCCTATTTGTTTGATGTTTTAAAAAAATTTGAAAGGGGGGGGCGCCTGGGTGGCTCAGTGGGTTAAGCCGCTGCCTTCGGCTCAGGTCATGATCTCAGAGTCCTGGGATCAAGTCCCGCATCGGGCTCTCTGCTTAGCAGGGAGCCTGCTTCCTCCTCTCTCTCTGCCTGCCTCTCTGCCTACTTGTGATCTCTCTCTGTCAAATAAATAAATAAATAAAATCTTTAAAAAAAAAAAATTTGAAAGGGGAGAGAACAGGCAGGTTACATATCTATGAATCAGACAAAGCCTCAATTATTGGAGAGGGTTTGTTGATTGAATGGGAAATGAGAAATAAGGGGAGGGAGGATATGGTGATACTATTTGAAATTTGCATACTATTTCTTCCTAAATGGTAAGGAATTCAGAACAGGCACTCGGGCTTAGTTTTGGCTGAAAGACATTAAAGATATTTTTCTTAGGCAGTGTTTATATGAGGGGCTTCTTAGCACTTTCTCATAAGCTCCCAGGGACTGCCTTCCAGTATCTTAGAGGCAAGGTACTTGTCACTAAATTGTTACTTTCAGTCTTACTTTGGTATATCTTATATGGCTGTAATGGAACTTAACAATCAGAATATGTACTATTAGTTATTTTTTATTTTTTTAAGATTTTATTTATTTATTTGACAGAGACAGATCACAAGTAGGCAGAGAGGCAGGCAGAGAGAGAGGGGAAAGCAGGCTACCTGCTGAACAGAGAGCTTGATTCAGGGCTCGATCCCAGGACCCTGGGATCATGACCTGAGCCAAAGGCAGAGGCTTTTACCCACTGAGCCACCCAGGTGCCTCAGTTATTTTTTTTTTTTTAAATAGGAAGTGAGTGTGGGTATTTGATTCCTTCTGTTAGTTATTCACATTTGAGCCTGTGTCTATGGGAAAAAACAAATAACTATTGTCTAAGTAAGATCTGTTTTTATTTATTTATTTATTTTTAAAAGATTTTATTTATTTATTTGACAGACAGAGATCACAAGTAAGCAGAGAGGCAGGCAGAGAGAGAGAGAGAGAGAGAGAGAGAGAGGAGGAAGCAGGCTCCCTGCAGAGCAGAGAGCCCAATGTGGGGCTTGATCCCAGGACCCTGGGATCATGACCTGAGCTGAAGGCAGAGGCTTTAACCCACTGAGCCACCCAGGTGCCCCTATTTATTATTTTTTAATGTGTAGACACTCTGGAAGTAGAGGTAGTCCTTGTCCTGTATAGTAGCTCCTCTGTCTCGCCTAGAACCTAATCTCCTCTCTTTCTTTCTACTATCTTCAGTGCATAGCTTCCATCTTCCAGGTGACCTCGTGGTTGCAAGATGACTGCTGAAGTTCTGGTCATCGCACCTACATTCTAGACAGGAACATGGAGGAAAGGGAGAAGGGCAGAAGGGCACCTGGTAGCTTAGTAAGATTTAACAGCTTCCACTTATGTTTTGTGGTAGATTTTCTGCAAAGATGGCTGCCAGTAGTTCTTGCTTATGTCACTTTTCCCATCAAGGAGTGGAATTTATTTCTTCCTGAGTTGGGTCTGGCCTTGTGACTTGCTTCTACTGATAGAATGCATTGGAAGGCCTTACTTGGTCTTGCTAATTCTGTTATTGCCCTCTTGGGATCAAGCTGACATGTAAAAAGGCTTGCCCGAGACTACTGAATAATGAACAACCATGTCAGGAGTGGTCTAGCCAGTCCTCTCCACCTGAGGGGCAGTCATGTGCGTGACGCCATCTTGGATGTGCCAGCCCCAGCTGAGTACCATTAGGCACTGCTAGAACACAAGAACCCCCCAGGTAAGCCCTGCCAACTTATAGAATTGTCAAGGATAATACATTTTTGCTGAATTGGGCTGAAACATGATCAGTTGGCCCCCTGCCTCCAAATGCCAGGATGTGCAAGAAGTGACGTCTTGGCTGCATGGGACATGGTAGAAGTTTGTAAACCATCATAGCAAGCCCTCTGGGATGGTTATCCACGTGCTTGGCGTTGATGGGATTGGGTTACCCACCCAGGCTGTGTTCCCGGGTTCAGCTTCAGCCCTTCTTCTCTGCTCTGAAGCTTCTATGCTGCATCACACCAGGCGGCCCCCAAACACTCTCTGGACACACGGTGAGCTCACAGATACCTGCTGCTGTCAGGTCGCCTAGCTCTTATTCTCAGAGTGGAAGCCTGATTGGATCAGATCACTTAGCATGCGGCTCATGGCCAGGCCATTGCTGTGCTTTAGATTTGCTGGCCATCCCTTACTTCTTATCCCTTTCAAGGGACGTGGTCCTTGAGCTCTGAAGGCACTGGATCAAATTCTGACATGCCTCTCTGGCTATATGACCTCGAGCAGGCTTGACTGCTTTTTGCCTCAGTTTTTTCATCTGTGAAGTGGGACTAAGGGTAGCCCCTTCGTAGGGTTATTGTGAAGATTAAGGCTAGAGTGCCTGTAAACACATGGTGTGTGGTCAGTAACTGGTGGCCATGACTATTCATATTTTACTGTAACTGACACAGCAACCATGTGCTCCCTTTGTGGAGTCCGTGATCTTGAAAAGTCAGCTATCAGTCAAGTGATACTTCCCCATGGATGTCTGTCATAAAACGAGATTTTTTTTTTTCCCACTGAAAAGTTTATTTTCAACCATGTTATGACATTTAAAAGCTTCTTTTAAATTACTGGAAAAATTTTTTCAAAATCTTAAATTGAGAGGAACATTATCAGGTAATATATTTAAAGATAACCAGAAGTCTATATGTATCGTATATGCCTGTTTTTGCTCTGTCTAGGGTGAGTGGGAAGGGGAAAGCGTGAGATGTCCCTCAGCATTCCTGTCACGCAGTTCCCCCCTGCAGCTGTTGGGCGAGACTTACACTACTCTCCTGGGACAGAGGCAATTGAAGAGAAAAACCAGGCACTTCCGGGTACTTTTGAAGACAAACTTTCGATGCGTTCTAGGCTGTTCCTTAACACAATGTACATATGACCTTCCATGCAGGGAGGGTTTTAAATTTTGTGTGAAGTGGATTCTCATAATTGCTCATTTAATAGCTAGGGCCCGGGATGGTACACTTTGTTGATGCATTTATTTGATATTTTTTTGGTAGGTGTTGATAGTGAGGACAGGTTTGCCATTCTGTTTGTGATGTACCTTTAAAATTATTATTTTATATTATATATTACTTCCGTAAAGACAAATCCCTCAAAGGGGTCTTTTTGCCTTTCTTAGATTGTAAAGCACTATGTAAATGTAGACATCCCTATAATTCTTTAAGTTGGACACACCCTAACTTGGTTGTGACGTTTCTTTTTGTGACCCTGGAGGGCTGGTGGTGGTGGGATGTTCCATATGTAGAAAATGATGATTGATTCTGTGAGCTTGAGCATGACATGGGCTCTATAACCACTGGTTAGAGTGTTCACTGCCGTCTCAGTGCATCTGTTGATAGGAGGCACGGGGCAGGGGGAAGGGATGCTTTTCCTAAAACAATGAGTTTTTACTTATGTATAAACTAATCTAATCAAGTTCAGACAGGACAGGAGGGTGTGAGACCTCCCTCCACCCCCCAGAAGTAGGCAGGCAGCCACTGCTTAGAGTCTCTTATCCTCCTGATCGCAATTTTCTGTACATTAACAAACACGTACTCACATGGGTTGTTTCTATTTCAGCACAAATGGTGTCACACTGTATATGTTGCTAAGCCATCTTTTCTTTACGTATCTGTAGGGCTGGAATGTTTCCATCGCAGCATCCATATTCCATTTTATTCTTTTCAACCACTCCAAAGCATCCCCTTAAATGGCAGGGCCATGATCAAACCAAACCCATGTGATGATCATTTCCAAACAGGCTATATCTAAAACTGAACACTTTACTAGAATTTTTCAAAATTACTAAACCAATTTTTAATAGACTTTATTTTCAAGAGCAGTTTTAGATTTATAGCAAAACCAAGCAGAAAGTACAGAGATGTCCCATCCACCCCTTGCCTCCACACATGCCCCGCCTCCCCACTATCACCGTCCCCATCAGAGAGCGGGACCTCAGTTAAAATCCATGAAGCTACATGGACACATCATTAGTTTAGAGTTGAGAGTTCGTCCTTGGTGTCATATGCTTGGTGGGTTCTGACAAATGCAATGATATATATGCACCTTTGTAGTATCAGAGTAGTTTCACTGCCCTAAAAATCCTCCGTGCTCTACCTGTTCATTCCTGCTGCACCCCACCCTTGGCCATCTCTGATCATTTTACTCTAGTCATAGTTTTGCCTTTTCTAGAATGTTCTATAGCTGGAATCATTCAGTATACAGACTTTTTGGTTTGACTTCTTTCACTTAGTAATGTGCATATAAGTTTCCTCCAGGCCACTTCCTGGCTTGATAGCTCATTTCTCTTTTGTGCTGAATAATATTCCATTGCAGAGATATACTGCAGTTTATACCTTCATTCACCTATGGAAGGACAGCTTGGATGCTGTTTAAGCAATTTTGAATAAAGCTGCTATAAACCACCCTGTGCAGATTTTGTGAGCATAAGTTTTCAACCCATTTGGAAAAATTCCAAGGAGGGTGATTGCTAGATCATATGGTAAGAGTGTATTTAGTTTTGTAAGAACCTGCCAGACTGTCTTCCAGAGTTGCCATACCATTTTGCCTTCCCACCAGCAGTGAATGAGAGTTCCTGTTGCTCCATATCTTTGCCAACATTTGGTGTTGTCAATATTTTGGATTTTGGTCATTCTAATAAGGATGTAGCAGTACCTTATTGTTTTAATTTGCATTAATTTGCATTTCCTTAATGACACATGATGTTGAGTATCTTTTCTTATGCTTATGTGCCATTTTTCTATCTTTTTTGGTGAGGTGTCTATTCAGATCTTTTGCCTCTTTTTTAAAACAGGTTTTTATTTTCTTATTGTTGAGTTTTAAAAGCTTCTTCTTCTTCTTCTTCTTCTTCTTTTTATTTTTTTTAAAGACTTTATTTATTTGACAGAGAGAGAAAGCATGGTGGCAGGGGGCAGAAGGAGAGGGAGAAGCAGACTTCCCATTGCTGAGCAGGGAGCCCAACTCAGGGCTCAATTCCAGGACCCTGGGATTATGACCTGAGCCAAAGGCAGATGTTTAACCAACTGAGCCACCCAGGTGCCCCTAGGAGTTATTTTTAACCCTCCTGTATCAGATATATCTCTGGCAAAGATTTACTCTCAGTTTGTGACTTGTCTTCTCATTCTCTTGACTTGATTTTTTCTAATTACTGAAAAAAAATCATACCCATTGTGGCAAGTCTCACAAAGCAAAGCTATATTAAGAAAAATGCAATAATCTTCTCTTTCCCTTTGATTGTACCCTATGAGGTAACTAATCTGAATAGTTTGATTTGTAACCTTCTGTATCTTTCTCAGCTAAAATGCTCATTTTTTTCTTCATATTTTATTTAAAAATAATCTGTTTTATATATTTATCCATAACTTTCTTTTTTTCTAGGTAATCTCTACACCCAACGTGGGGCTTAAGCTCACGCCCTGAGAACAAGACTCACATGTTCTATTGACAGAGCCATCCAGGTGCCCCCATAATTTTCTTTTATACATTCCCTCTATGCGATACATCACTAGTATATTCCTAGGCAAATATGCGTAAATGTAACTTGTTCTTTGTCATGGTTGCGCAATATTTCTTGGTACAGAGATCATAATCTAGTCAGTCTCTCCTTAATTGTGGACATTTAGTTTGTTTCCAACTTTATTTTCCTTTTCTATTTTAAACAATAATGGTGCTTTTATTCCTGTAGGAGAAATACCAAAGTGGGACTTCTGGGTCCACAGTGTTATGCATTTCTAATTTATGGCTATTGCCAAATTATTTTCCAAAAGATCATGACAATTCATACTCCCATCAGCACGTGCATTTTCCTGCATTCACATCAGTGCTGGCTGTTAGCGGTCTTTAAAATGTTTATCCATTTATTAGTATTATTTTAAAGATTTTATTTATTTATTTGAGAGAGAGAGAGCACGAGCAGGGGGTTGGGCAGGGTGGAGGGGTAGAAGAAGAGGCAGAAGCAGGCTCCCTCCTAGGGAGCCTGATGCAGGGCTCGAACCCAGGACCCCAAGATCATGGCCTGAGCTGAAGGCAAACACTTAACTGACTGAACTACCCAGGCCCCCTCTGTTAGTATTGTTTTAATTTGTATTGTTTTTACAGCCAGCAGCACTGCGCATCTTTTTGTAGCCTTGTGTGTTAGATGGTTTATATTTTTGTCCATGTTACCCATTAGGTTTAAATGTGGTATAGAGTAGGACTATAGCTATATAGTAGCTATAGAGTAGGACTCAGCGGAACAGAGCAGCCAGTGCGGGCTCCAGATTTCTGGTGGGCAGGGCATAGGGTTCCACCCTCCGGGCAGCTACTGTCCTCACAACAGGCTGGGGATGCCCACCGGTGATGCCCCTTCCCTCCTGTCTGTGTGTCCCCATGCGGAGTTGCGCTGTAACCTCCACGTGGGTCTGTTTGCTGTCTTTTTAGGCTCTAAACTTACTGCACTTTGATCCTCAATGTCGAGTATCGTGTTTGTTGCATAATTAGGCCTCCAAAGTGTTGCTGATTGAATGAATAAAAGCGTCTGCAAGAGCTAGCAGGCCTCAGGTGGTGGTAGTGATGGTGGTGTTGGTGTGTGTGCGTGTGTGCGTGCGTGTGTGCATGCGTGTGTGTGTGTGTGTAAATGTCAGGCACTCAGGCCAGCCCTTGGGAAGGGGCTGCTGTCAGGAAGCTCAGCCGGGGCATAGAGGAGGGGTGCTTGGCAGGTGGGACCCCCTTGCTGTCTACTTTCCTCTATTTTCCTCTTCCTGCTGCACTTGGCTTCTCTCTGCTGTTCCCTCTCTTTTCAACTTGAAGTAGGGGTCACTGTCCTTTCCTGAGAACTCCCTCCCACCCACCGCTTGAGGGTCCTTCCCACACCAGGGCAAGAAGATTGTGTTAGATGAAGCCACTTATTCCCCAGAATATTTCTCCCAGAGAAGGTGGATTCTACACACTAACCATTGCCTTGTGTGTGATTCGGAAGGAATTGGCTGAACCCCAAAGACAGAGCTCAGAAAAGTCATGACCAACTATTACTGATTAAAGGAACTAAGTGTAGGGGGTAGGACTGTGTATGGGTCGGCTGGGGGAGAGTTGAGATCAAGGTGAATGGGGTGGAGGTGGGGAAAGGAAATTGAATGGATAACAAAAGCCGTTTTATTTATCAGTTTTCTTCCATTCATTCATATCACAGATTTTAGACAGGTTCAGGATTCACAAACTTCTTGAGGTCAACAAATTCTCTGAGGAACTAGAGAAAACTGTTGA
The DNA here is from genome assembly GCF_030435805.1 of Mustela lutreola. Lineage (NCBI taxonomy): Eukaryota > Metazoa > Chordata > Mammalia > Carnivora > Mustelidae > Mustela > Mustela lutreola. The sequence goes on from NC_081300.1 coordinate 36,467,125, forward strand.
CATCTTCTCTCACAAAAGCACAGGCCGTATGCACAAGTCTTGTGTACAATTTGGGGGGAACTCACTGATCGCCTGAGACCTCAAAGTTCCTTGGTTCCTTGTCTGTAACCTCAGAGGAGGACAGCTATCCTAGAGGTAGCTGACTTCTTAAAGGACTATTACCACATTATAATTACTTCCCCCCCCAAAAAAGCTAATTAAAGCACCCACAAAGCATTAAAATTTTCTTAGTTGGATTGAGTCACAGTGGAACAGTAAGGAGACGGGATAGAAACGTCTGTTGCCAAAAGCACATGAATGCCAGGTGAAGATTAGAAAAGCCTTATAAGAAAGATAAAAGGCATAGTTTTCACTTTGAACTTGAAAAACATCCACTCTGCACAAAAGCAAGTAGCTGAAGTTAAACGTGACAAAAACAAACAACAGGGTTCAGAGCTATCATCATAGGCAGTTAGAGCTGTGGGGAGTTTTTAGAAGGTATATCATGCATTTACCCTCAGGGCATTTTTATACATTTATTGCATAATTTTGTCATATTTTCCTGTTCTAAACCTCAGTGTCGTCTCTGTCATCATTTAATAGGAAAAGGCCTTGCAGGGTACCCCAGTCCAGGGGCCACGATGCCCTTGTGTGACTGTGGGTGAGGCAGGAGCCGTGTAGCCGTGAGGCCTAGAAAGAAGGCCGGGAAGTGGAGGGAGGGGCTGAGATTTCCATCCTGAGGTCTTCAAAAGGTCTTCATCCTCTCAGGCATTGGCTGCGAGCGCAAATGTCACGGAGGTCAATTCCTTAGGATTTGCTGATTTCCTTTTCTCAGTTGCCTGCACCCCGCTGACTATCCCAGGACATCGAACATGTGTTATTCTGAGTTAATACACATTAATTCATCCACACGTCCTATATCTTCCACAGAAATCATTCCAAAAACACAACACATGGTTTGACCTTACTCCACTGAATGGTCTATTTTGTTTTGGAGGGATGGGGAGAGAGCCCACCAGCGGTTGATGCCCCGGGAGGGATCGCAGGTGGGCTCACACGAGTTCCAGTTTTTGCCTGCTTTCCATGTACTTTCCAGAAGTACAAAGGAGAATGCAGGGCTTCAGACCCAGAAGCAGAAGAACGAGGCTGCTTTCTTCAAAATTAATGAGTTCCAAGGAGAAGCAGTCTTTTACCACAATGCACAACTCTTTCTTAAATGCCAGAAAAACTCTACCTTTTCCCTTTTTCTCTGCCTTCATCGTTGTCCTTTGATTTTCCAGTGGCATCCCAAGTGTTGTCTACTGTTTATGCATCTCTAGCACAACGCGGTTCTTCAGTCAGCCCGTCCTCCTCACTGATGCTGAGGTTGCTAAAATATGCAGGAGAAGCCTCCCTCAACTGTCTTCAGGTTTGATCGGAAGCCCACCTTCTGAGCTGAGTGCGCTTTTTCCGACATAACAGGAGACTACAGTTCCTCTCTGCCTTCCTTGATATTTTACCTTTTCACTGCATTCCAAGCAGAGGAAATATTTGAAAATCACAGCTTTCGTATTCTGAGGCTGACAGTCTTGGGGAGAGCCGGCAGTATCAGTCTATGCCCTTGTCTCTTGGTGGCAAACCCACCATTCTCTGCTCTGTGGAGCCAGGCTGGGGCTTTGGAAACCTCCTGTTTCCCCCTGCGCACAACCATTTAGGCTCTGCCCCTAAGGGGCGCTTGATGGAAATGGAGGCAGCAGGAGGAGGGGATTTTCTCCGGCCCCCTTCTCCCAGTTTGTAGGTTCCTGGGACTCTTTGCTCCAATAATGGTTCACCACTGTGGTGGCGATGTTTCCACCCAGGGGGCAGCTGGATCCTACCTGATCCTGTCTGTAGTTTTTCCAATGCTTGTGAATCCAGATTCACCATACCCTTCTGAGAGACCGCAGCCCCAGCTACCCAGGGCCTCCTCCTAGAGATCTGAGTTCCCGCCACAGCAGGCTCCTGTCCAAACTCAGACACCTCAGCACTCACCAGCCAGGACCCCCTTCTCAGGGCTCTGGGTCCCAGGTCTGGAAGTCACCTTTCTCTGAGCAGCCCAGAAACACCAGCATCTGTGGGAGCAGCTTGCCATCTTGTGCCTGAAGAAACTAGCTAGCCTTTCTTGGCTGGAGAACTTCATATGAAATGTCTTATGAAGTGAAATTCTTTCATAGAGTTTTATTTTCTGAATAAGGTCTTGAATTGTTGAGGTAAGAGTGGTGGTAGGAAAAAAACTAACGTTGGACTGTTTCCTTGCTTACCACCTTGTCTAGCAGTAGATTCATGGGCTGTCCTCAGGCAAACCCCAGGTTCTGATGCAAGATACAAGACCATCATGAAAGGTCTCTTTCTCAGTGTCTTGGCTCATGCTGCAAACAGTTGGTAAAAATCAAGAGGTTGAAGATTAGATTTCTTCTTTCTTTCTTTTTTCTTCTTTCCTCTTTATGGATGCCTGTAGCATTAGGATATGCAAAAGGAGTCAACATGTCCTTTCTTTTATGCTTCAGATCAGGGGCCTGGGCTCCACTTACGAGGAAACTGGCAAGCACCATTATAGGACCTGTTTCGTCAGCCTTGTATAACTGCCCAAAAGGAAGAGTACTTTGTAGTGCATTTATCTGAGAATTCCACATGTTGTCCAACAACTCCAGGGTCTGATCATTCCTGTCATGATTCACTTTGAAATGGGCAAGTTGACATTCACAAAATGTATCACTCAGTCAGACGTATTTGGTCCTGGAAAGCTCTTGCCTTTGGCTGGCCACAGAGCTGATCTTTCCCTAAACACCTCTTCTTCCTCCGCAACCTCTTTCTTCAGAGCCAGGCAGCGGGCAACAGCTTTAACGATGAAAGTCCAAACTGGCTAAGAATTTGATGAGCTGTCCCTTCTGAGCTCTGATGTCCCCTACGCCCATGCCTTGTCTTGGTTAAATTTGTGTTTGAACAGAGCCTGTGTCAAGGACTGTGCTGTAGGCAGTTTCTTGGGAGGTGATTCCAGGGGAGGGGAGCACGAGGCAGGGAGGAGGAAAGGCAAGTATGAGTAGAGGCTGTCTTGGTCAGGACCTGCAGGAAGCATACGGAAGCCTCTGGCAGCCATTGTTGGGACCCCTGCTGCGTTGCTATTGGAACATTCTTTCCTTTGGCTCCCTTGGCTCATTGACTGCAGGCTCCACAGGGCTCTTCACTGCCTTGGGGAGAGTAGGATAATGAAGGAATGTGGAAAGGGGCAGGGCAAGCTGGAGGGACTGTCCCAGTTCACAAGGAACTATCCGCTGCAGCTTGGCTCCCATTAGAGCAGATGGGTGGAATGGACATGGTGACCACCTCAGATCATCCCCTTAGTTCCTTCACTGATGAGCCATGAAATCTTGGTCAGAAAACCATACCTCACTTTCCTCATCAGATATTATCATCCTAATGGGATAATAATACTTTACCACATGGAGTATTGTGCTCAGTAAAAATTAGCTGTGGTTATCCGACCATAGTCTTCTAGTCCAAATTGTGTCCAAAGCTCCCTTTTCTCTTTTAAAGCAAGCATAATTTCTCTGTGCTTCCATATTTCTCCAGGGAAATGAGGAGAGAGAAGCACACCTTCTCTTTCCTGCCGGAGAAACTTAGCTGCCTCTCCGAGGACTCCCACACAGACTTCCTTTTCCTTTGTTACCACTCTGCTTCTCCGCCTTCCTGACCTGTCTGTCCTCTTGGGCCCAGAGCACAAGCCCTCACGGTGCCCTCCCATTTCTGGCTAGAGCGCGGGGGCCTTGTGTCACATTGTGTTTTCTTGGAAAAAAAAAAAAAATTGCAGTTCGCTGTATTTTCTTATAAGGGCTGATATAAACATTGTAACTTTTCCAATACTTAGATTAATGTTGACACTTTGACCCTCTAATACGGGTAAGCTGAAGTGGTTTGGCTAATGTCAGTGTTCAGGGGCCTAAAGTTTCCAAATTGACTGTAACCACTGTAGAACTTACTTACTGCTGGGAAAAATGTCATTATCTTCTGGAAAAGGGGATTTTTTTTTTCGGATGGTATGAATTATGTAAAAATTGGGCTTTTTTTTTTTTTTTTTTTTTTTTTTTTTTTTTTACCTTGGCTGCCAGGATGCTCTGAGCGAAATTTTATGTTTCTGTATAATGGCTGTACTTTGTTACTGTTTTCCGATATATTCATTTTTTCCTCTGGATATTTAATTTGTCTTTTAATTATTCTAATATATAGGGTTTTTTTAAGTTGTAAGCGCACTCATATCCTCTTAGGGTGGTGTATAAATAGAAAACAGTGCATGAATTATTGGATGTGCCATTTTCCCATGAATACAGACAGTTATTGTTGGTTGTTTGGTCTTTTTGAGTATAGCCAGGATTGACTGATTTTTTTTTTTTTTTTTTTTTTTTTTTTTTTTTAGAGAGAGAGAGAGCCCTTGTGCACATGCGAGCAGGGAGGGGGAGAGGGAGAGAGAGAATCAAGATGCAGGGCTTGATTTCACAACCCTGAGATCATGACCTTGAGATCATGACTTGAGCTGAAATCAAGAGTTGTACACTTAACCCGACTGAGCCACACAGGTGTCCCATCAAAGCCAGGATTTCTAAAGCTTGTTACACAAGATGTTGGTAGATTCCATTTTATTAACTGTTCAGTGATTCAGAAGATGTAGTATTCTAGTTAAGACGTTTTTGGTTCTACATTACTGAAAATCCCATTTAATGCACAGGCGTGAACATCAGAGGAGATTCGCTGGGATTTGTCACCCGAGTCCTTGGTGAGCTCCAGGACTGGTTTGATCAGGGTTGTATTTCTGGATCTATTTCTCGTAGTGTCTCCTAGCTTGGCTCTCCTCTGTATTGGCCCTTTCTTGAGACTGGCTTCCCTTGTTGGGGTTGGGGATGGCAGCTTCCACTGATGAAGGCCTTGGGCTTTGGTTTGCTCTGCTCAGGCCACACTGTGGGGGGGGCTCATCCCTGAACCAGATACCACAGCCTGGAGAACAGCAATGCTTTGACTGGGCCAGACTCATCAGACCCTGCCTGTAACTTGACCCCACCAAGTCCCCAGGTGCCACACGGTTGGGGGGGGGGGTGAGTTGAAGACAGGGAGATTTATTGGCATCTCCATCTAACAGGGTGAATGAAAAGAAACCATGGAAAGTACTTTGGCCCACCACGAGGAGAGCTGCTAGGAAGCCATACATTTGCATTTATTTGCCATGGATGATGCCAGATTATGTCTTGATGGACCTTGTAGGTTCATCAAAATACTCACTGTTTTGTTGGCCTGCAGAAAGAATTTGCCTTGTGATGTTTCTTGAATGGAGCAGGTGGGAAGTTTCCTGGATTAGATGCCTTATACGTCACATTTCTCCACCAGACAGTTGCAGTTTTATAGAAGCCCATCAACCAATGGGTAGCAGCTCTGAGATCCAAGGTTAGTGCATCAGAGAAGGAGAGGCTGGCTCTCAGGGAGCAGATTTGTGCTTGGCTCAGTGTATCCACTAAATGCTTGACACCAGGAGTGTCAAGGAATGAATACATTTCTGGAAACAGTGCTCAAAAAAGCATTCTAGACTCTTTGTTCTCTTACTTAAACCAAGGAATATTCCCATTCTTTAAAGAAAATAACCTTTTCTTTCCCAGTTCCTGTATTTTCTTATATCTCATAATAACTTATGTCTGCAGGAAGCATTTAGTAGAGGGCTCTCAGAATTTATGGAAAAGAAGATGCTGGAAGGGGTGCTTGGATGGCTCAGTTGGTTGGGCATCTGCCTATGGCTGAGGTCATGATCCCAGCTCCTGGGATCAAGCCCTACATGGGGCTGCCCCTCCTTATTCCTCTGCCATTTCCCAGACTTGGGCTCTCTGCATCTCTCTATCCCTTTGTCAAATAAATAAAATCTCTTTAAAAAAAAAAAAAAAAGATGATGCCCAGAGAGCGCGTGCGCATGCACGCACACACACACACTCACACACATGCATGCTTCCATCCAGCTGTACAGTGACTGCGTCCTTTTCCTCAGGCATGTTTTTCACTTTTAGACTAATCGTAGCACAGTGGCCACTGTCAGTTGCCTTGAAAGCGCCGTGGCTTTCACCTTCCTTTGCAGAGCCGTGGTTTCGCCATAGGCCACAGCATAGGCAGCAATGGGTTTGTGATTAAAATGACCCAGGGCAGAGAATGTGTGTATTGGCTGGATGAGGATAGAACCTGCCCCGGGAGACAACCTGTGCCATTTCTAGCCCTTGACTCAGATGTCCTGAGAGCGTGTCCTCTGCTGGGTGAGACCAGGGTGCCTGGGCTGGGAGTGAAGCACGAACCTCTGTGGCTTTGTCCTCAGTGAGGAAAACCAGGCCAAGGCAGCCTGAGATGCTCTTTATAACAGGAAAGAGTCTGTGTGTTCCAGGTGTTGTTGCCATCTTTTTGGTAATTACTGTCAAATGCTTAACGCCTCTCCTCACCTGTCTTCACTTCTACCTAAAAAAGCAGGAATGAAGACATCAAAAAGGCCGTTGTTGAATCCACTGTGTTTTTGGTGATGATATAAGCCAACCGAGGGAACCAGGGCTGAGTCTTGCTCTGGGAAACATTGCCAGACACCGATGCCAATAAATGTGAATCTCCCTCCAAATGGCGCCAGCGGTGGAGACGTACGTGCTGTGCGAGCACAGCCATTGGGCGCTGAGGAGAAGAAAGGAAGGGCAGATCAGGCTGGGGAACGAGACCAGCTGGAGGGCTCATCCTCAAAGAAGTGGTTAACCGTTCACACTACAAGGTTCCCAGGATTGTGGGAGCTCTGGATTGCTCTGACAGGGACACAAAGCTCCGGTTCTGGGGGCCCAGCCAGCTGATCAGGGCCCTGAGGCAGAAGCCCCATCCTGTGAATGCTTTGAAGATTGGGATTTCTAGAAAAGGCCCTCAGGTAGGCTTTGGGTGATTTCATACTTACCAAATTCTGGTCTTTGGCAAAAGTCTGGAAGATTACTCAAAGGTTTTGGAATACCTCCCCATCTCCAGCTGCTGGGGATTAAACTAGGAAGGCAGGAATGTATGTCCCTGAACTCTGGCTGGGCCCAGCCCAGCGTCTGCAGAATTGCTCACTTAAATGCAGTCTCAAGGTCAAGCCATGACCTTGATGTTGATGAGGACCTTCACTGTGTGACACAGTCTTTGCTTCCTGGGCACCCTCAGGAGAAATGTGACCTACTTGAAGAAGAGGAAACAGCACTTCTCAGCATGAGACTTATTTTTATCTTAAGGACACTATGAACTAAGTAAGCTTCTCTCCATGCTGGAAGTTTCTTAAAGCTAAATGAGAGTATTAAACCTGTTTATAGAGCTTTATTGTATGCATTTTTATATTTACTTATTCCTGGCTCCATTTTATACACTTAGCCTTGTTTCATTTCTCCTTTTCCACCTCCTTTTTGCTTATGTTACCCTCTTGTATTTTATATTTCCTTTTAGTCTGCCTTCCAGGGGTGTGCTAGAACCTTTGCGATTGTTAAACACTGCATTCAGAAATTTTATGAGCCCTCTGTTAAACGGTTGATGGCTTGAAATCAGCCAAGGTGGGAGTATTTACACCATGGATATAGGCAGACACTACAAATATATCTTTCTTTTTCTTCCAGAGAACTAGTTTACCAGCATACTGCTATCTCTATCTTATCTAGAAAAGGTAGAATCTTATTAATATGTTTTTTAAAGTATTATGAAAATATCTATCTTATTTAAATATTATATGTATTTAAAAATTTTTTTTTAAAAATAAGTGGTACTCCTGTTGTGCGGCTCAAACTCACAACCCCAAGGTCAAGAGTTGTATGCTACTGACTGGGCCAGCCAGGCACCCCTTATATGTGTTTTTAAATCTTAAGAACAGTGGCCTTGTTTGGGGTCCAAAAATGTTCCAAGGGTAAATAAATTTATGAGATTGCTTTTTATCGATGGCAAGGGAAAAATGGGATTCATCCAAAATGTGCCTTCTAGTCAACTTGGCCATCATGCAGCTCTTCCATAAAGGAGCATGTTTATGTATGTGGATATGGTGAAAGTTGTTTGCATTTCTGTTTATCACATTTTAAGTTATACTCCGAAGAGCAAAGTCTTTGGTAAACCTAACAGTATTAGAAGCAAGTTGATATCCCATTCAGTGTGTGATGGTTGCTAAGGGACCATTCAATGCAAATTAGAAGTAATAATAGCTCTGGTTTAAAAGGGCAGAGAATTAGGACAGGAAGGGGAAAATGAGTCCCTACTGAAGAGAAGGGTTTTGCAGTGACAAATGTGGATGCCTGCTATCCAACTCCTCTTTCCACTCTGTCCCGTGACAGAGAGCCAAGGAGGAATGGGGACAGCACAGGGACAAGGAAACCAGTCACTCCTGGCAGGGTCTACTCTGGTCTTGGCTTACCTTAGAATAGGTGCAAATTACTGCAGAAAGCCTGTTTGTTATCCAGGATGGACAGCTCAGCAATTGCAAACTTGGGCAACAGCATGAAAGAGAAGAGGAAAAAAATCTCTGACAGTAACATTGTAACTCCTGGGCCACAAACAGCCAAACCAAAGGCAGCTGGAAAGTGCCCCAAACCTGCAGAGCACCCAGAGGCATTGCAATGGGCCAGTTAATTGACTGCGGAAGAGGCAACAATGCATATTTACTGCGGGTCTGTGTTAATAAACTCTTCCCTGGTATTAACCCATTTCATGCCCACAACAGACAAAGAAACTGAAGCATAAATGCATAAAGTCCCTGCACGAGGTGCTCAGTGAATAAGGGGAGCCAGGATGTGAGCCTCTGCTCTCCACTGCTCAGATCAAGCAGAAAGGGGGGCTCGTGTGAATGGCGGTGGTCTGAGCTGCAGCGACCAGGGCCGGGTGGGGAGTGAGGATGTAAGGAACCTGAGAAGAGTGAGAGAGAGAGGGTGATGGTGGATTGAGGGGTGGAGACAAGACTCGGGAGGTCTACAGCCTGAACCAGAGGGGGACAGAACCTACCTCCAGCGCCTAGATAGTCTGCTAGCTCCGGGCCAAATTTCACGATATCCTGAGGCCATTGCTGAGCACCCCCCTGCTGTTAAAGGCAGCTCCAGGAGGGGGAATCTGAGGAGTTAGGGCAGCCAGGGAGGTTTGCTCTCTTCTTCTCTTTAGTAGCTCAGCCTTAAGAGAGAGCCTGCACTGTTTCTAGAGGGGACTGTACTGAGCTGTGTGTCGAGAGTGGTGAGCTGTAATCCAAGGGGTGCATTATTATCACCCAGTGGGGCTGGGGACTGGGACAGGGATTCAAGCTCCTGAGACGGGCAGGAGCAAACCCAAAACTAGGCTAGACCTTAGGGGAGGAAAATGGGAATCTCTGTGTCATTGGACTAGAGTGAGCACCGCACATTGGTTGGATGAGCGCAGCCTTGGTTCTTCTCTGTGAACTCCATCGTTTTATCCTTGAAGCCCACTACCACTTATCAAAGAGCACCAGACGCCATACTCTTCTGGATGCCGGTGGGAGTTGCATCGGGGGTCACAGAACCAGCCAGGGGGGTCCTTGGTTTTGTGAAGGATGGAAATCAAGCATGAGCCAGCAGGAAGTGAGAGCAGTTTATTAAAGACATCAGGAGAGCAGATACAGATGAAGCATCAGGGAGACAGAAGAGAAAGAAGCACAAGTGTTGCCCTTGTTCAGAGTCTGGGTTCTCTACTCAGGACGGTGGCTCTGTGTGGTGTCCTCTCAGGCATCCAGGAACGGGTTAGAACAAAGACAAGGGCCCAGGTGTTATTCCTGGGAGCCAGCGGTTCTTGGCGCTGAGCTGTCTGGCTCCAGTGTTCTGAAACACGCCTATGATTCATCTGGTCATTCTCACGTGGTCTTTCCCAAGATGTTACCTATTCTAGAGAAATCATTAACTCTTGTCCCACCAACAAGGAAGACATACACTGTTTGCATTACAAGGCATGTAAGGCAAGAGTGGAGTGGAGGTGGAGGTCCTAGCAAGAGCAGAAGCAGGAAAAGGAGCAAAAAGCGGATTTTTATGGAGTCCTTTAGGTTCTGTGTCTCATTATTAGCTGATGAAAATCTTTGTGGGTTACTGGTCCGGTAATTACAGGTCAAACCACCATACAGACATACCAGAGGCTAGACCTTCTGTTTGAGGAGCTCCTGCTGCTTGCTTTTGACAGACTCCTGGCTTCTGCCATGTGCCTTTGGTGTTTCTGGATCCAACAGCACTGAAGACAGGCTCTGGCTTAGAAGAGGTGAGCTGGAGGTCAGTTGCATCCCCTCCGAGCCATTCCCTGGAAGGCCCCATGTCTTCACAGAACAGGTTCTCTCTCTCTCTCTCTCTCTCTATTTTTTTTTTTTTTTAAGATTTTAAGTAATCTCTTTAATTTTATTTTTAACCACTTAACGCAATGTGGGGCTCAAACTTACAGCCCCGAGTTCAAGAGTCCACCAGCTGAGCCAGCCAGATGCTTCTCTCTCTTTTTAAAAAATAGTTTTAGGAGATATAATTTATACACCATAAAATTCACCAGTTTAAAGTGTCCAATTCAATAGTTTTTAGTACATTTAAGGAGTTGTACATACATGACACAATCTAATCTTAGAACATTTCCATCACCCAGAAAGAGATCTCTTGCCCATTTGTATTCACACCCCATTCTTACCCCCAGGCCTTGGCAGCCACTAATCTACTTTCTGTCTGAATGGTTTTGTGTGCTTGTGACATGGGATGTTGTGCAAACACAGCATCTGCCCCGTGCCTGGGGTGAGGGAGAACACAGACACAGACACGGTGATGTGCAATCCCGCAAACTGAAAAATTTGGTAACTTGACCAAGTTAATGTGTTAAAAAATACAATTCCTATTGCTTGTCACCTTTGAATACATTCTGTGAAAGACCCGTTCAGAACGATTGGCTGACTTGAAGGTCCAAGCTTTCAGATTGCCAGGTGATTGTAGAGGGATCCTTGAGAAAGTACAGGGAGGGTCTAGATTTTTTTGTTTTCCATTTTCTTTTTTTTTTAAAGATTTTTATTTATTTATTTGACAGAGAGAGAGAGATCACAAATAGGCAGAGAGAGAGGAGGAAGCAGGCTCCCCACCGAGCAGGAAGCCCGATGTAGGACTCAATCCCAGGACCCTGAGATCATGACCTGAGCCGAGGGCAGAGGCTTAACCCTTAGAGCCACCCATGTGTCCTGTTTTCCATTTTCATTTCCTCTGCAATTCTGTGTCACTGATGTAATGCATACTCTTGGGTTCCCCTCAGAATATGAGCTGCTGTTACCAAGCAGCCCTGGTGGGGAAGTTGGTCCTGCATTAGATTCAGAACTTCACATGCATTTGAGTCTTGCCTGTGGGGTTTATTTGTGGACAGCTTCCTCCCCTTTCTCTGGTTCACCGTTTGCTCCTGCAGTTTTCCTCCACTGGGCATTCTTGATTCACCCTTCTTGCGACTTCTCTCATTTACAGAAACCCTCACTTTGACCTGGTTTCCCCTTCGGATACTGCCCACCATCCCTGGTTCTCTTTTCAGAAATTTCTGTGATGGAATTTTCTAAGGGAGCGGCCCCTACCTCATCTTTATTCTCTCTAGAATTCGCTCTGGCCGGGGCTTTGTACCTGCGCCTCCACCAAAAATGGCTCACAGTGTTGTTGCCAGTGACTTCCATGTGGCCAACCCAATAGGTGACCCTCAGCCTCTTGTAGCTTATCAGTTGCATTGATACATTGATTATTCCTACCTTCCTGAGACACTTTCTTCTCCTGGCCTCTCGAGCTGTACTCTCTTCCTCTTCAGTCTGCCATGCTGGCTACCACTTATCATCTCTCTAATGCATTTGAACGTGTTGGGGAGCCCCAAGCCTTACTTCTCCACCTCATCACTCCCCTGCCTACAACACCCCATGTGTGACGTCAGACAGGCTGCTGGGCACGTCAGATACTATCTCCGCTGACTTTCCACCTTGTACCTCCAACCGGTCCCATCCTAAAGCTATGGGATGGCAAGAGAATTGTTCATGGAGATGCTGGGAATTAGATGCATGGAGTTAGCGAGGGAATGCGACAACAGAAGCTGACATCAGAGTGATGTAGCCGTGAGTCAAGGAGTGCAGGTAACTTCTAGAAACTGAAAAGGTCAAGGAAACAAGTTTGTCCCTTCTGACCTCCAGAGGGAACAGAGCTCTGCCAACACCTTGATCTTAGCCCCTTGTGACTTACATTGAAATTCTAACTTCCAGAACCGGAAGATAGTAAATCTCTGTTGTTTTGAGTCATTAAGTTTGTGATATTTTGGGAACGTCCTCAATAGGAAATTAATCCAGTGGTAAGGCTGGCAATAAGTGCCCGTCTCCTGCCTCCCATGCTGATGGCCTTCCTGCAACAGCTCTGAGTGGGTGATGAAGCCCAGTGATTCCTTGAGCAGCTCAAAAAGCCCCAGGTCCTGGCACAAGCCCTGGGCTGTCACAGAGGTGTGGCAGACAATGCAAGATGAGGAGCCTCTTTCCAAATGGTCTGGCCAGCTCAGGTGTGATCCAGGTAAGGACAGTTGATAAGAGTTTCGAGACTTGGAATCCAGGCTGGTCAGTGCTCAAGAGTTAGGGAGGCCACTTAGCGCTCTCTGCCCAAGTGCTAATGGGACCTTGGACTTGGGATCCGGAGGCCCACTAGAGTGGGGCGGTGGGACCTCAGCCACTGACCCGTGCTCCTGGGTTGGAACCAGAGCAGAAATGAGTGGAGGGCATGGGAGAGGAGGGCTGGACCGGCAGGCATGCATGAGAGCCCTGTGGTGATGTTAAAGGCATTGAATGAACAAGATTTGGGGAATGCACTGGTAAGCCTAGGCCCCTCAGCTCAGGGCTAGTGGGGAGGCTGGGTGACCCGAATCACTCCTTCCAACTGGGGCTACTTTAAGAACCGAGGTGGGGCTGGCAAGTTTGGAGGGAAAGGATGTCAGTGAAGGCAGCTGCTGGAAGCTGAGGAAGATGTGAGCAGTTGAAAGGACATGGAAGTTAATGTTTCCCACCATCCTCGCAGACGATTTAATAGAGTCACAACAATTTACACGTTATGTAAAGTCCTGCTAGCCCTGGACAAAGGCTGTGATATAAGGTCACACTTCCTTCTAAATGCTCAAAACAACACAGATTTACTATCTTCCGGTTCTGGAAGTTAGAATTTCGATGTAAGTCACAAGGGGCTAAGATCAAGGTGTTGGCAGAGCTCTGTTCCCTCTGTTCCCTCTAAAGGCTCTCAACCTTCGCTGGATACTTGAATGACCTGGGGAGCTTTGGAAAATCCCGGGGCCGGTGCACTCCCAGCAGGGGCCCTATCCCAGGCCTGATGTGTCAGAGGCAGCCTGGACACTAGGATTTGAGGAGGCCGCTGCTAGTGTAAGCCCCACCTCCTTACTGTGTGTAAACCGGCTGTGTCCGAGTATTGCACAACTGTGCCCCAGGGTTCCCCAGGCACATGCTCCCCTGGTTTTGAGGCAGGGCCCCTGTGGTCTTGGGCACAGCCTCCTGGCCATGGTGCTGGGCCACTGCATCTCCTTCTGGAAACCTCTGGCCTCGGAGAGGTTGGTCTCCCTAAAGTTACAGGCTCCGAGGGTAAGACAGGCCCTCTTGTGAGTCCCCACAGGGCAGCTGAAGTGGGACAGCATGCCCCAAGCCTTCCTGAGGCCCCAGGTCAGTGAAGGGGAAGCCTGCCAGAGAGTTGCTGACAAGCCCTAAATGCAAAGTGGCTTCTGGGGCCCACAGAGCTGGGCCTGTCCTCAGGAACCCTCACAGGTCCACTCACTGCCAGGGAAAGCCAGCTTGTCCCCTGGCCAGGAGTGCTCTGGACATCACCACCTCTCAGAGATCAGATCCCCCTGCCCCAGCTGGCTGCTGTCTTCTCTCACCCAGCATCAAGGCCTGGTCTGAGTTCCATTTCCAGGCCCAGGATGATCGACAGCGGGAAGGTCCATTCTCTAAGGGGGAAAACTGCCCTTGCCCTTATGGCCTCCAAAGATATTAGAACGCAAATGTGCAACGTCAGAACTTTCAGGGTAACAGTCTGAGCAGCCTCTGGTCTGTAGAACAACTTCTTCTGGTGGCGGGGTGGAGGGCAGAATCGGAACCTTCCCTGTGGACCCCAGGAAACAACCACCCAAATAACCCAGACACTAATAAGTGGGAGTTCACAGTCGGGATCCATCCAGACAATGACCTTGTGTCTCCCAAAGAAACAGTCTGTAGAGGGGGTCAGCTTACAGAGTTACAAATACAAATTAGTTACAAAAATGAATATTTATATAGGGTGAGAAAAAAAAAACCCACAACAAACTTCAAATTACAAAAGGCTGAAAATGCCTTAAGGAGCACAAATTGCGGGAAAATACCCTAACATTTTAATTATTTAACAGCCTGACACAACTTTATATTTTTCCCTATTCTTCTGACTGCAAACTCCTTGGTCACTTACCTTATTCTACAGAAAGAAGAGAAAGATCATACTTTCTATTTAGCATAATTTCAGATGGGCATAATTTCTTTTAGCATGACTGATGGAAACTTACTTCATCTGGAAACCCCGATGTCATCAGGACAAGCTGCGTCAGATTTATTACAAAATGGAATCTGACACGTTGGGATACATGAAACACAACTCCACAGAGATGTCGTCAGTGTTGGTCGTGTTTTACAGGTTTAAGTCCCACAAACAGAGATTCTTAAAAAGCTCACCAAAAGAATAGAGAAGAGTACCGTATGTTTATAATTGTATGGGCTCACTCATGGAGACTGTTCCTGACAAGAGAGAACATCCGTGCTGACTATGGTTGATAAGAACTGAATCCACTCTTTACAATTTTTACAGGTCTGGTAATTCAAGGAATTTTCTGCAGACCAGCTCCCGGCTCTGTGCATTTCTTTTTCTTTTCTTTTTTTTAAAGATTTTATTTATTTATTTGACAGACAGAGAACACAAGTAGGCAGAGAGGCAGGCAGAGAGAGAGGAGGAAGCAGGCTCCTTGCTGAGCAGAGAGCCCGATGCGGGGCTCAGTCCCAGGACGGCTGAGATCATGACCTGAGCCGAAGGCAGAGGCTTAACCCACTGAGCCACCCAGGTGCCCCCAGCTCTGTGCATTTCAAACTTACTTTCTCCTCCTACCCCCATCTCTCTGTTGCTGGATGCGCCAAGGTTTGCTCAGGTTATAACAGGGCCGTGAGTGAGCCCTCAGCTTCTGTGACCAGGGTGGGGCCTCTGCCTGGAGTGGGGTAAGCCCATCCCCAGAGGACATTCTTGTACCAGGGCAGTTAGCAATAACTTAACTCCCCAGCGAGGCACTGTAAACCCCATAAATGCGTCTGTCAAATCCAAACTCAATAGATGCCCAATTTCTTTCCCTTGTTGGATCCCCCAAATGCCACAGCCATTCCACTATCACCTGGCCTGAAGAAAATTGTGACATAGGGAGTTTGGAGTAGACACGGGCAGAGGTCTCACTCGGCGGCTAAAATATCTTACTTTTGGAAATTTTACGGAATTAGATGATGATGTTTCCAGGGTCTGCAAAAGGAGGTAGTGGAGAGAGGGCCCCTAAAGCTAGAGCTATAGAGGTCAGGGTCAGCTCGAAGGCAACATCCCTGTACAGCGTAATACTCTCCTCTGGCTCTTGGCCTGCAGGTCTTCTCTGGGTGGGTGAACCTCCAGACCCAAGGGAGCAGGACTCTACATCTGAATAACCCAAAGGCCATTTAGAATGGGACATTGCCTCAAAACTCAAGCCCTCACCATTTGGGATGGGAACAAAAACTACTCGAAATTTTATTTGAAGTTTTCCAGCAGCTCTTTATTAACAGTTTTCTTAAAAAACCCACAACTAGCCACTTTCTTTTTTTTATAACTTAAAGGACACCTTGCTGATGTTTTTGGTCAACTGGTGTCAGTCACTACATTAGTGTTTTGTGAACTGGAGTCCACAGGTTCTTGAGAGAATTCTAAAATGTTATATGAGCAAAATGGTACAGGTGCTCTAGAAAAGTTTGGCAGTTTTTTTTTTTTTTTAAATAAAACTAAACATGTAAGTACCACACAGCCCAGCACACTCCCTCTTAGGTTTTCATCCTGGAGGAATGAAAATTTATGTTCTCACAACAATTCACAGCAACTTAATTTGTAAGAGCCAAAAACTTGCCACCACCCAGATGTCCTTCAACAGGTAGATGGTCAAACAGACCACTGCATCCATACTGTGGAACATTACTCAGCAATAAAAAGGAGCATTCTATCAAGACACACTATGCTTTGACTGGATTGTAAGGGCATTATATTGAGTATAAAAACTAGTCCTAACTCATTGCATCCTATATAATTTCATTTATATAACATTCTTAAAATGACCAAACAGGGGACAGATTAAGTGGTTGCAGGGGCTTGGGGGTAGGGGTGGGTACAGTCTCAGATGGAGATGTTGTTGTGGTTATGAAAGGGTAGCTCCAGGGTCCTTGTGATGGCAAGACTGGTCCAGATCTTGACTGCGGTGGTAGAGTCTACACGTGTGATAACATCACACAGAACTAAATACACACAAAAAGAAACAAACGACTAAGTGCCTGTTAACCTGGGGAATTGTGATGAAGATTGGTGCACGGTCATTGACATTATCAGTTCCCGGATATGAAAGGACTATAGTTTTACAAGATATTACTGGAGAAATGGGGTGACAGATAAATGGACCTCTCTGTATTCTTCAAACTGCTGGTAAATCTATGATTATCTCAAAATAAGGAGATTCGGTGTTGTTGTTGTTTTTTTTTCAGATTTTATTTATTTATTTGAGAGCACATGCACAAGGGGAGGGAGGGAGTGGGGGAGGGAGAAGCAGACTCCCCACTGAGCAGGGAGCCTGATGAAGGGATGTGGGGCTCAATCCCAGGACCTCAGGATCATGACCTGAGCTGAAGGCAGACGTTTAGCCAACTGAGCCACCCAGGCACCTCTCAAAATAAGAAGTTTAACTTAAAAAAAAGTTACATGGATATTTTCATGGTAATGGAGATAATTATTAGCATATTCCAGTTGATCTGAGTGACCTCTTTTTTTTTATTATATATATTTTTTGTTACATTGTGTTAGTCAACTTATAGTATATCATTAGTTTTTGATGTAGGGTTCCATGATTCATCGTTTGTGTATGACACTCAGTGCTCCATGCAATCCGTGCCCTCCTCAATACCCACCACCAGGCTCACCCATCCTGCCACCCAGAACCTTCAGTTTAGAGTCCACAGTCTCTCATGGTTTGTCTCCCCCTCCGATTTCCCCCAACTCACTTCTCTCCATCTCTCAATGTCCTCTGTGTTATTCCTTATGCTCCACAGGTAAGTGAAACCATATGATAACTGACTTTCTCTGCTTGACTTATTTCACTCAGCATAATCTCCTCCAGTCCCATTCATGTTGATGCAAATGCTGGGTATTCATCCTTTCTGATAGCTGCATTAAATTCCATTGTGTATATGGACCACATCTTCTTTGTCCATCTGTCCGTTGAAGGGCATCTCAGCTCCTTCCACAGTTTGGCTATTGTGGACATTGCTGCAATGGACATTGGGGTGCATATGGCCCCTCTTTTCACTACATCTTTATCTTTGGAGTAAATACCCAGTGGTGCAATTGCTGGGTCATAGGGTAGCGACCGCTTTATTGCCTGTAACCTAGTTCGCTTGAGGGCCGTCAGTGCATTCTTTCACATGAATGTTTATTGCCAGTCAGTTTGCCCCAGTAAAAACCATTAGGCAAGAACAGAGTTAAAAAAAAAAAAAAGGGTCCCTGTGAGCAGGCTGAGTGCCAGGCACGTGGTACTAACCAAGGAAGATTTTGTAAGGCAGGTCTGAGAAAAATTCTGACAGATCCCTGGTGTTGGTTTTCATATTGTAACGCTACTTACATACATATAAGTTCATCCACAGCTCTAAAGCCAAAATAAATTCTAACTGAATATAATAAAACCCACAAAACCAATAAAATTCAAGTAAGTGACATTAACACAATGAATGACGGCGATGCTCTGAACCAACTTGCTGATCACCCGTGGAGATTATAGTCACTGCTACAGAGCTCACCTTCCATTTTCATCAGAGCTGGGTACACCTTGAAGTTTCTAGGGTGTTAGGGAGTAAGTAGGAATAAATGTAGCAAGGACTACTAGTTCTCTGCCTTAATAATACGCATCTTGCTCAGACACAGCTTGGTGAGCTCGACTTGTTGAGCTCAGACACAGCTTGGTGAGCTCGACTTGTTGAGCTCAGACACAGCTTGGCCAGCTTGGTGAGCAGTTCCCGGCCCTCACCGACAGGGCAGGGGGATTGCTTCTGCCGGCTGTGCCCTCAGGAAGGGACCACAGAAAACCTGAGCGTCATGATGGGATTGGAAATTAATGAAAAGCAAGTATAGAAACTAAATATTTTCACACTCGAGAGGAGAAGGCACGGAGCTTCTGGGAAAATCACTGTATTGCACAGTAAATACTGCTCATGATATTAGGTTGAGAATCTCATGTTTAGGAAGACTGGGCAGTCCCATCTGGACCCTTACATGTTTTCGAGTTCTGGTCCCTGAATGAGTAGGTGAGTAGGCCTCAGTTTGTGCTCCAGACCCGGGCATCTGTGGCGTTCTCTCCCAGTAGGGAGGAGGCAGCTGTGCATGTGCATATGTGTGTGGGGTGTGTGTGGGGTGTGTGTTGGGGGAGAGGGTATGTGTGAGGTATGTGTGATGTGTGTGGGCTGTGCATATGATGGGTGTGTGGGGGATGTGTATGGTGTGTGTGGGTGTGTGTGTGTAGTGAATGCATGGGGTATGTGCATGTGGTTTGTGTGTAGGTTGTGCATATGGTTGTGCATATGGTATGTGTGTGTGGTGTGTGGGGGATGTGTGTGGTATATGTATGGGGTGTGTATGTGGTGTGTGTGATATGTGTGGTTTGTGCATGTGGTGTGTGTGTGTGGTGTGTGGGGGATGTATGGGGTGTGTGTGTGTAAGTGGTGCGTGTGGTGTATGTGTGGGAATGTGTGTATGTGGTATGTGTGTGGGTGTCTGCAGTGTGTGGTGTGCATGTGTTTGGGCCTGGGATGGGGGAGGGGAGGCTGAATTCTATGACACACAGAACAAATGTTCTCACACACAATTAACCATGCCTCCCCCACCCCACGCTCAAGGCTGCTGATAATTCCCCCCGCCCCCGGTTCAGGAGTTTGAAGCTCCGACCTTCTGAGCTTTCATCTTCACACCTCTTCATGCCTCTTGTGACAGATAATTATGGCTGAGTATGAGCATCAACAGGAAAGCAGACCTCTTATCTTCACGTTGGGCACTTAAATGAGCATTTTAAGACAAATTATTAATAACTGCTCAAAAAAATGATATCTGCAAAAGCTTCTGAGATACTGAATTGTTGTGTTGTGACTGTGGAAGAGAAAAGGCCATTTCCACGATAAATAGGGGCGCTTTTATGAAGTAATTAAATATTAATTTATGCAACAAATATTTATTACATACCCTCAATATTCAAGATAGCTGACTAGGGGACACAGGGTACACAAAGCCATACATGATTGAGTTCCTGATCTACTGAAGTTTACAACCCAGACTCCAGGAAACATTTATCGTTTAGAAGTCCTACTGTATAAAGAAGTGTCAAAAGTCGAGTTCCGTCGTAGCGCTTGAGAAGGTGAGAAGTGGGGACGTCTAAGTAGAAGGGATGCTTGAGCTGTGCCCGGAAGGACGGGCGGTGCAGTGATGGGCAGGGCTGGGGGAGGGCATGCCTGGGGAGCGACGGTGTGAGCAAAGTGGTAGCATCCAGTAGTGATGGAGGAGAAGCTGGAGATGGACAGAGACCCCGCCCGAGAGCCTTTTTAAATGCTAGGAAGCCATTGCCAGCTGCCCGGAAGAAGGCCTGGAGAGGGGAAGGAGAAATTTTTCAGTGGTTTCAGAGATTCTGGGGAGACTGTTCAGTGAAGTCTGGAGAAGGGTGCCCCTCACTCTGGGTCGGAAGATGGTCTGATAAGGATGTATGGGGGACAGCAGGGAGGGGACCCAGCCACGAAGGCTTTCTTGTCTTTGACTTCAAAGTCCTGAAGTGAATCGGTGGATTTAGCAAATCTTTCTTTTCTTTTTTTTTTTTTTTAAAGATTTATTTATTTGAGAGAGAGACAAGATGCGGGAGGGTTAGAAGGAGACATAGACTCTCTGCCAAGCAGGGAGCTGCATGCGGGATTCAATGCTGGGACTCCAGGATCATAACCTCAGCCCAAGGCAGTTGCTCAACCAGCTGAGCCACCCAGGTGGCCTAGCAAATCTCTCTGTGGGTTGACACTGCAGTTTTGAACGGATGCAGTCTCGTGGTTTCATGCGAGGGGCCCTGAATCTCCCCCAGAAGGTAACCCACACCAGGCCATGAGTCCCAGCCTCTCGCAGGCACCAGTCAGGAGCCTCTCCCTGCTGAGCATGGCCGGCCTGCGGGGGGGCACACAGCATTCGCAGAATTCCTGACCGTAGTCTCTAGTGAGGGTCTCGCTCCAGTCAGACCTCCATTCATCGGTAGGTTCACTCATCCGAGTATTCTGAGCCCTACTGTGCGCAGGCAGCAGGGCCAGCTCGGTGGCTGGCAGCCACGGTGAACGTCCTCTGAAGTCCCGCACTCGGGAGCGCGTGGGGCACACCCGTGTTTGTCCTACAGGCCACTTCCTCTCCCTGGAGGTCCCGAGAGTGGAGGATCACCTGCTGGGTGGGATTCTAGATTAACTGCCAGTGAGGAGTGGACTGAGGGTCAGCCTCTGCGGGAAGCCTGGGGAGGGAACCATGTGTCACCTCTGCGTGTGTCACCACGAGGGAAACACCGCGGCTGGTGCTTCAGGCGCCGCAGGCCACATTCTTTATGGCCATTCTGTGACTGCTGCGCTGTCACCCTCATTTTAAAGATGAAGTAACGAACATGTTTTAACGAGGATTAAGGGACGTTCCCCAGGTTACACAGCTCATAAGCCACATTTGAACCCAGAACGTTCTAGCTCCAAAGCTTAGGCTCTGGCTCTCCCTACACGCTCAACGCCCCTACTGTCGCAGTTTGGATTGCACTTGGCCGCAGGTCACGTTGCTGGTCACTACGGCCTGCACAGACATGCGGTTCACTGCCTGAGTTCCAGGGCTTAACACAGTGCCGGGCACCCGCGAGAGGCTCAGAAATGTTCGTGAAATGAATGAAGAGGGAATGTTTTCCTTTGATAATAACTCTACTCGTATCTTCCATTGATATAACATCTAATTGTACCCACTCCCAGTTCAGGGGGTGACAGGGAAGGTCCCCTTTGCTGCTCTCTACCTGTGAAAACAACTTTGGACGGAGGTCAATGTGGGCGTTAACATCTCCATTTTGCAAAGGAAGAAACTGAGGCTTAGAAAGTTTAAGTGACTTGTCTGAAGTCTGAGAGTCAGGGCATCATGGTGGGGAATTCAAACCCACCCCCTTCTTTTTCTTTGAGGTCAGTATTCCTTCTCCATCACTTGCCTTTTTCTTTAAATAACATGGTAGAAGCCAAAGTGCCTAGACTTTTTTTGCTCATTAGCATTCCCTCCAAACTAGGTGTAGAGATTTGGGGCCGTCCTATTAAATGCCATAAACCATGGGGCCCATTCTATTAAATGCCATAAACCAGTAGCCCCCAGCCTTCCCTTCACCATGCTGGCTTCCATCCTGCTTTGGGAAGCACCTGTGAGTCTGGTGTGCTGAAGCCAAGGGGAGAAGATGTATTAGGTTCTCTAATATGATAATAATATAAAAGAAATTTATGGTGCCCCTAGAGGGAGAGAATTACAAATGGATGAAAGGTGATTATTTAACATAGAGGCCTTTTTTTAGGGACATAAAAATAAATAGGAGAAGATAGCATATCGAACCTTCAGCCAGCAGAAGGCAAATGGGCCTGTTCCGTCAGCACCCCTGCCGCAGCCCACTGTCCCGCATGGCGACAGCCATTTTTAACATGTCCTACTTTGTCATTGGGAGGCAGTTCTGCAGTCTCTCACAAAGCCAGTCTTCAGGATGTTTCTAGGGCTCCCAGGGAATGAGGGAAGCCTCTGACCCTGACTCCTTCTATGACCTCTGCAGGCCTTGCCCTCACCACCTCCCTCGGTGTTCTCTGGTTCTTCCTGGAGATCAAGCCCTGGGCCAAGCAGGGCAGGGATGGCTGATGGCCTGGGCGGTGCTCCCTGGTGCCCTCTTCGCCCAGCCCACCATACCGGGATGGTCAGTATGCCTGGCTCGGGGCTGACATCCCAGAGGCACAGCCCGGGGTGGGGTTCTGCCCACTGCCCTCCAGCTTCAGGCCTCAGTCTGCCCGGCCGGCACCATCCCAGCCTTGCGGAATGGGGAGGCCACCAGGATGCTCCGTGCCTGCCCGTTCTGCCCTGAAATCCAGCTGCGGTCCACCAAGGCCACTGGCCATTCAGGAAGCAAATTCTCCTCGTTTTCCCAAGTCTTACCCCATCACTGTTCCTGGGGAGGCCCCTGGCCCTCCACCACAATCGTCCCCACCTGCTGCAGATGCTCTTGGACTCACCCAAAGCATCTTTTCTCCTTTGTCTTGGGCCTCCCTGCACAGCTTCCACATTCTGCCGTCCTCCAGGTAGGGCTCCGTGAGCTGTGAGTTTTGCTTTCAGCTTTGCTGTTTGATTCCTGTTCTCTCTTCGCACTGCCCTCTCTTTGACCCAAACAAGCCACCCAGTTCCATGTCAGGATGGGCATGGAGGAGATCACTGGTTCTGCCCAGGACCAAGAGGGGCGTCGAAGGGCCCAGACTGCGAGTGGGGACAGAAAGCTTACTCCTGTCCTCCCGCAATAGTGACCCTTCCACTGTTCAGGTCTCCCCTGGTCCCCACTTGCCCTGGACTCACCTTCCAGCTTGCTGGGAGGGCCTAGGATTTTCTGGCCAGGCCCGCCTCCTCCTGGGCACACAGCTCCCTATGCTCAGGATGAGGCAGACATCCCCTGGGCCCTGTGGGAGGTACTTCTACCCCCCGTCAGAGGCCTGGTCTGGCTGGGCTCAGTGGGAACAGCAGAGGGACAAGGACAGTCATGGGTCGTCTTCCAAAGGACTTTCATGGGCCGAGGCTCTGCCCCTGCGAGGCCCACACTTCTGTTGCTGGTTCCTGGAGACCATGTCTCCTAACATCGGGCAGACAAGCAGGGCCTGTGCTTGTGTATCACGGATCTGTTTCTGGGCTCTGCTCCTCACAGCCTCAGCAGCCCTCTGTTGCTGCCTGGCTGGACTGGATTTACGTCTCCCTGCCATGCACACCACGGGGCTTTCTCCTTAGTTCTCCGACTGCCTCCGTGTCCCTTGGTTTCTCAAAACACACCACAGACTGCCGCATATATGCTGATAAATATGGGGATACCATCATTTTCCTAAAACGGAACTCAATCACACAAACCCATTTCTGTGGCTTTCGAAGGCAAGGTCATCATGTACAGAATTTCAGTTTCTTTTGAGTTTAATTGGAATGAGTCAGCCCCCTAAGCCTGGCCACCTGGGGACATAGATCAGTGTCTGGACTTTCTAAGCAGAGGTCCTGGGAAGTGTTGGGAGCTTCTCCCAACAGCCACCAGCGGGCCACTCCCTGGTATCTCTGGGACAGGTTCTCCTTTCTCGGAGGTCCTGTCCTGGGCCCCGAGAACACAACAGGGTCTTAAAAAATGAGTGATGTCTGAAAGAGACAAGACAGGAAAAAGCTCCAGGAGCTCAGGGAGGGCAAGACTGGGGAGTTTGGAGTTTCTTGGCAGAGGTGAGCAGAGGGAGTGAACCTTCCATAGAAGGCATGCGCAGGAGGAAAGGAGCCCCTTGCCTGTTTAAGCCTTGGGGGTCACTTTCCTATGCCTTGCAGTGGAATGCAAGTCTATTTAACATACAAGGGGACAGAACAAGACACTAGCCCTTGCCATCTCTGCTGCCATCCACTGATCTTTTCTTTCTCGAGCCTGTGATATTGGTGCCATCTGCTCTTTCTGCCCCGCTCCCTCCCTTCTTGTGGCACATGTCACGTGGCCTGTGCACTGTCTTCCTTCAGACCTTCCCAGGTCCCCTTCTTGTCATGTTTCATGTAGCACCTCTCCTGCCCTGCACTCCTAGTCCTCTGGTCCTGCCTAACCACTGCTCCCCTTCCATCGTGTATTTGCTTCTTTATTCGTATATTGTCTCGCTCCCCTAGAATGTGACCTTGATGAGGCGGGGGTCTTTGCTTTGTCCCTGCTGTGTCCTTGGTATCTAGAAGAATGCCAGCTATCAGAGCTATTACAACAATATTCCCTGAATGAACGCACGGATGGAACAAGAAGCCTGGAGGTGGAGGATAGGGCTGGTGTCTGGCCCGCTGAGGATGTGGGCTCTTTCTCCCTCATGCTCACAAGATGCCTTCTGGGCATCACATCCATATTCCAGGCAGGAGGAAGATGAAAGCCAAAGGCCAAAAAGCACAGGCACACTCATGTGAGCCCTCATGACAACAGAGAAAGAAGAGCTTAAATCCTTCATGATTACAACTATGTCACAGGGCACCAGCTACAAGGGATGCTGGGACATGGCCACTGGGAACCCATCAGGTTGTGCTGGAGAAGAAGAGGCAGGGAAAGGAAGGGGGATGGCAGCCAGCTGTGCCTGAACTCTGTCCTCTGCTGACTTCTGTGCCCTCGGCTGCTAACCCAGGACCTCATGTGCTCTTCCTGAAGAATCGCCTGGTTGGTGAAAGAGTTTTGAGGGAAAATAACTAATTTGGGGAATGGGTACCTCCCTGACATTGCACACACTTGGATACCGTGATGAGAATTCAGTCCTTGGGGAAGAACCCCTTTTACATAATTTTAGCAGGAGAAGGGATTATTTTCCTTTGAAACGGTTCGTTTTTAATCTCTGCCGCTGTTCGGTCTATACAGATGTGGGCGTGATATGTTACTTTGTGAGCCTCTGGAACTCTTGTCTTTTATTGGTGGAAAACCCTGTGATGTTTCATTTCTACACTCTATTTAATGGCCGGTCTGTGCTCAAAGTCCACTGCCTTTTTGAAAGTGGGTTGAATAAAACTGGCGTGTCTGTTTTCCTGGAGACAGACGTAGGGTGTGCATTGCTGGAGTTTCTCCATCAGTGGCAAAGCCGGTGGCTTCAGCAGAGTTTAGCAGAAGGGGAGTCTGGAGGAGAAATTTCAATGGGTCACTTGAAGGAAGTGAAGTTGAGCATTCTTTTGATTCTGGACCTACCTCATTTTATTTTGTAAGGAAAAACAGAAATGGCTCACAGAAAAGAATCCACATAAAAATGATATGTAGGAGTTTTTGAATAAAAATAAGTCATAAATAAGTAATAAATCCTCCATAGGACCATTGGAAAAGGATAGCAATAATGCTGTGTTTACTGCCTTACTCCCAAAGTGCAGATATTTATTATAATTCTGGGCAATTCATTGTACTGGTCGGGCATTTATAAAATTCTCATCATAGTATTAGAGTAAGAACCCATTTCCTAGGAAGTATTGTTGTAATAAACCGTAATTAGTGGCTTGGAAACCGCCGTAATTCATTTTGTGAAGGAAAAGACATGGGGGCCTCGAAGTCTCCGTGCGCACGGAGGCTCTCGGAGCATTTCCAGCAGGCGGGCTCACCTGGAGCGCACCGCACCCGCGCTGCCCGGGGCGGGGCTCGGTGCTGGTGACTCCCGGCTGCCCCACGCCGAGGCCGTGGCTTTTCCCCTGCTGTCTTGGGTGCAGACCCAGTCCCAACGCCGACGTCTGTTTTCCAGCTTGCTCGTCCCTGTGCACAGCAATTCGAGTTCATCTAGCGGAAGCCGGGCGGTCCACCTGGAAGAGGAAGCGGGGCAGGGGCCCGCAGGCGGGGCTCCCCACGACACGGTGTGAGACCTCGGGCTACAACACGAGACCCGGGCGCTGCTCCGACCCCTCGTGTCTTGTGTTGCAGCCGGAGGGACGCAGGTCTGCAGCAGAGTCGACAACGCCGCCCCAGGGACTCGACGCCGCTCGTGGCACGGAGACGGCAGAAGGCCCGGCTGGGTGGAAGGTAGGTGTGGTGGCCGGCGGGGTGGCACGTGGGCGGCCCGCCGACCGACCCCTTCTCGGTGTGCGATCATTCTCGGTGCGGGGCTTCGCCTCAGCGCCGGTGAGACCGCTGTGGGGACCTTGCACCAGCGGCCCGTGGGCGTGCGCGCCTTGACCCTGGCTTTGCGGACGTTGCATAGGGTGGCTTGAAGGTCAGCCAGGAAGCAGCCGCTCCCCAAATGTCTCTCCGGTTGGTGGGAAAGCCCACCGTTAGACCTGAGGTCGGGACTGTAAGCATTGACCTTTTTAGTTGTTCATGAAAACGTGAATGTTTTCTGCGAGGTCCTAGATTAAATGATGCCGCTGCAGGCATCAGCTGGGTTTCATTTCATCTGATTATATTACTTTCCAAAGGAACAGAGACTCGGGAGGGAAATGAAACCGAGTCGTGAATTCCAATAAGGAAGAAGCTCCAACACAGGACCCCAGAAATGGAGGTTGGGAGAGTCAAGGGCTAGCTGCCTTCCTGCTTCGGTCAGTGCCGTCACGGGGGCGGGGGCAGGGGACACAAGGTCCGCTGAGTGGCCCCTGCTGTCACATCTGGGGTCTGTGGGTTGGATTTTTGCAAAGCAGGATTCCTTCTGCCCGGTCAGGATCAACCCTGGCCCCTCGACTGCCCGGCCGTGGCATCTCCTGCCCCCAGTCCTAAGTAGAGAGCGTGTTTATTCCCGCAATAAGTGTTTATTCCGCACTTTTCACCAGCCTCTGGGTGTTCCCAGGGCCCCCCTCTTTCGGAAGCCATTTACTAGTTTTTACATGTAATAGGTTCAGCTTTTTTCTTCTTGAAAGATTTGGGGGGGCTAGAATAAGATGAGAGACTGTCCCGCAGGTGCAACCCGCTTACTGAGAGGCTGAGATGAAGGAATGGCGTGCAGCTGCGGCTGGAAGGCTTCCCGCCTCCTCCTAGGAAAGTACCTGGCATGGGGAGACCTTGGAGGTGTGGTTTCGCTGACTTCCAGGTGTCTGCAGAAACATCTAGATTGCTTTATATTAGAAATGAAACATCTGGGGCCGGGGAGGGAAACAGAAAGGGAAGGGGAAGAGAAGAGAGACGGTCAGAATGCATGGCAGGGTTTTTTTCTGTGCAATTTGATGTTGTTTGTGTTGCTGAAGAGGAACCTGACCAGCCTCGCTGTACATTCACTTATGTTAACCCGCAAAGGCTTCATGTGAACGGGATTCTGTTGGTTTGTTGGTTTTGGTGTAACTTGGTGGAGGTGGCTGAGTTTCACATTCATGGCCCATGTGAGGGAGCCTGATGATTCATTAACTGAACTTATTTAGGAGAAATATTCGTTTGAATATTTAAACAAGGTATGATCAATCTTAAAGAAATTTAAGAAATCATGGTGGGGAGATGTAATGGTTGAGTTTATGTGTCAGTATTTGGTTAAACATTCTGGATATTTCTATGAAAGTGGGGTGGGTTTTTTGTTTTTTTTTTTTTGTTTTTTTTTAAATGAGATTATCATTTATAATGGGTAGACTTTGAGTAAAGCCTGTGAGTGGGCCTCATATATTACTTGAAGCCCTTGCTAGAACAAAGACTGGCCTCCCCTGCGTAAAAAGGAGTTCTGGCAGAAGACTGTCTTTGGTCTGGAACTGTATTTCTTCCCTGAGTCTTCAGGTTGGTGGCCTGCCCTATGGGTTTTGGATTTATGAAGTCTCTACAATCTCATAAGCCAATTGATTAAAACAAATAAACCTTTCTTCCTTCCTTCTTTCTTTCCTTCCTTCCTTCCCAATCCCTCTCTCTGTACATATCCTGTGGGTTTTGTTTCTCTGGAGAACCCTGAGAATACAGGAGGGTATATCAGATTTCCATATAAAGTATAAGGGTTTGAGACTATCTTATCTATGTCATTTGAGGCAGGGAGACTGCTAATAATACAGGTGAAGTCTTTGTTTAAAAAAAAAAAGATTTCTAATTTAATTCCATTGTGGTCAGAGAACATATTCTGTATGATTACAATTCTTGAAATTTATTGACTTGTTTAATGGCCCAATATATTCTATATTGGTGATTATTCTGTGTGCACTTGAAAAAAATGTATATTCTGCTGTTGTTGGCTGGGGAGTTCTGTAAATGTCAACTAGGTTAAGTTGGTGGTTAGTGTTGTTCAAATTTTCTGTGTCTTTACTAATATTTCTGTCTGCTCGTTCTAGAAATTACTGAGAGAGGAATGTTAAAATATCCGAGCAAGATCAAGGATTTCTTTGGTTCTGTCAATTTTTGCTTCATGTATTTGTAATGTGAAGGCATGTTATTGGGTACATATATTTAGGATTTTCATGTCCTGTTGAATTAATCCTTTTATCATTATGAAATAATCCTCTTTTACTGGAAATAATTCTTGTCTTGAATCTACTTTCTGTTATTAACATAGCCACACCCGCTTTGTTATGATTCATGTTAACATACCGTTTCTCTTCTGACCCTTTTACTTCTAACGTTTGTCCTTATATTCAATGTGTACCTTTAATAAATAACATATACTTATATTTAAAAAATCCAAATGAAAATCTGTATCTCTTATGGGAGTGTCTTACCCATCTACGTTTACCATAATTACTGATATGGTTGCATGAAATCTCTATTTTGTTCTTTTTTTAAAAAATAAAATTTACCCTTTTTCTTTTTAAAGGATTTTATTTATTTACTTGAGAGAGGGAGAGAGATCACACATGAGCAGGGGAAGGAGCAGAGGGAGAGGGAAATAAGCTCCAGCAGACTCTGTGCTGAGCCCAGAACCTGATGTGGGGCCCAGTCACACAACCCTGAGACCATGACTTGAGCCAAAACCAAGTGTCAGACTCTTAACTGATTGAGCCACCCTGGTGCCCCTGCCGTTTTGTTCTTATTTTCTATTCATCCCATCTGTTGTTTCATGTTTGTCTTTCTTTCTTTCTTTCTTTCTTTCTTTCTTAATTTATTTATTTGAGAGAGAGAGAGAGAGAGTGACAGAAGCCAGAGAACAGGAGCAGGGAAGAGAGGGAACCTGATGTGGGCACTGATCCCGTGAACCTGGGATTATGACCAGAGCTGAAGGCAAATGCGCCCTCCTGCTTTCTTTTAATCAAGTACTTTACAGCATTCTATTTTATCTCTTCTATTTGCTTTTTAACTAGTACTGATGGGTGGATAGATGATAAGATAACTTAGTGGCTGCTTAAGGTTACATATGCATCCTTAAGTTATCACACTCAATCATGAATATTACAGCACTACAAAAAAAATGACTCTTAGAACAATATTTAACTCCATTTCCTGCTTAATGCTTTTTTGTTGTGTATTTTATTTCTATATTTGTTATAAAGCCCTTGTTACTGCTTTTGCTTTAAACAATCAACAGCTTTTCAAAATCTTTTGCTTTTAAAGTAGTTACAGACTCACAGGAAGTGGCGAAATGAGGGCAGAGAATCCTGTGTATCTTTCACGCATCTTACCTGTGTATCTTTCACACATCTTACCTAAGTGGAAACAGTAACAAAGCCAGGAAATGGCGCCTTACTCACATGCCACCAGTTTTCACAGATAAGTAAGGCTCTGTGTGCCTAGGTAGAATTCCGTGCTGTCCTACCACATGTCCAGATTTATATAACTTCCCCACAAACAAAATACAAACCTGCACTGTCACTACTGAGAAATTCTCTTGTGCTACTTACTCCTTTGTAATCACATCCGCCCCCCCAATCCTACCCACAAATTCTTATTCTCTGGCAACCATTAATTCGTTCTCTAGCTCTGTAATTCTGCCATTTTGAGAATGTTACATGCATGGTGTTATTCAGGGTATAATCTTTTTAGATTGGCTTTTTTCCATTCAGGATAATGCCTCTGAGACCCAGGCAGTATGTATCACGTATCAGTAATTCTCTCCTTTTGAAGGACATTTGGGCTATTCCGTATTTTGGTCATTGTGACTAAAGCTGTGGTGAACATTCATATATGGTTTTTGTGTAAGTATAAGTTACCATTTCTCTGGGATAAATGCCCAGGCATGGAAGTGCTAGGCCAAATGGTAAGTATATATTTAGTTTTATAAGAAACTGCCAAATTGTTTCCCAATTTGGTTGTCCTGCTTAACATTTCCATTAGGAATGTATGAGATCCAGCCTCTCCATAGTCTCATCCACACTGATCATTATTATCTTTATTTTTCTCATTCTAATTGATTTGTAACAATGTTCATTATGCTCTTAATTTGTATCTCTCTGATGGCTAGTGATGTTGAAGACTTTTCTTGTTTATTTGCCATCCATATATCTTCTTTGGTGAAATATCCCTTAGTGTGTTTTCCCATTTTCTGACTGGATTGCTTACTTTTTTTTTTTTTAACCACTTGAGTGTGTGAGTCTTTATAAATTCTAGATACAAGTCCTTTGTGATATCTGTAGTTTGCAAATATTTTTTTTCCTATTCTGTGGCTTGTCCTTTTCTTCTCTTATGGTATTTCACAGAGCAAAGGTTTCCAATTTTTAAAAAAAATTATTTGTTTGAGGGGCACCTGGGTGGCTCAGTGGGTTAAGCCTCTGCCTTTGGCTCAGGTCATGATCTCAGTGTCCTGGGATTGAGCCCTGCTTCGGGCTCTCTGCTCAGTGGGGAGCCTGCTTCCCACTCTATCTCTCTGCCTGTTGCTCTACCTACTTGTGATCTCTTTCTCATAAAAAAAATAAACAAATAAAACCTTTTAAAAATTTTTACTTGTTTGAGAGAGAGAGAGAGCACAAGCAGGGGTTGCAGAGGGAAAGGGAGAGAGAATCTCAAGCTGACTCCAGGCTGAGCACAGGGCTTGATCTCGGGACCCTGACATCTTGACCTGAGCTGAAATTAAAAGTTGGACACTTAGCTGACTGTGCCACCCAGGTGCCCCAGGAAGGTTTTTAATTTTGATGAATTAATTTAGTT
The DNA here is from genome assembly GCF_030435805.1 of Mustela lutreola. Classification (NCBI taxonomy): domain Eukaryota; kingdom Metazoa; phylum Chordata; class Mammalia; order Carnivora; family Mustelidae; genus Mustela; species Mustela lutreola. Next base: position 36,498,166 of record NC_081300.1, read on the forward strand.
TTGCAATATGTTCTTTTAGGAATCCTTCTTCTGGTGTCATAGCTAGCGACTAAATAATGATGCTGAACTTAGCCCTAGATTCCAAAAATTTTTCTCCTATGGTTTCTTCTAAAATCTTTGTTTTAAATTTAAGTGTGTGGCTTATTATGAATAATTTTTTATATGATGTATGAGGTTTCAATAGAGGCTTATTTTTGTTCTGTTTTGTTTTGTTGCTGCCAACTGTTCCAGCATCATTTGCTGCCTGGGTTGACTGGGTTATCCTTCCTCCACTGAGCTGCTTTTGTACCTTGGTCAAAAACTGGTTCAGGGCATATTTGTGTGGGTCTGTTTCTGGATTCTCCCTTCTGTTTTGTTGATCTGTGTGTCTGTTCTTCCACTGATATCACACTGTCTTGATTTCATAGCTGCATAGTAAGTCTAAAAATTTCTCCCACTTTATGATTTTTAAAGCTGTTCTGGCTATTCTAGGCCCTTTGCCTTTCTATATGCACTTTAGAATAAACCTACCTTCAGTTGTTTTTTAAAAGAAAGGTTTTTTTGTTTTGTTCTGCTTTTTAAATATTTTATTTTTTTGAGAGAGAGAGAGCGCGAGTGCACAAGACAGCGCATAAGCCAGGGGCAGCAGCAGAGGGAGAGGAAGAAGCAGACTCCCCACTGAGCAGGGAGCCAGACATGGAAATTCATCTCAGGACCTGAACTGAAGGCAGATGCTTAACCAACTGACCCACCCATATGCCCCAAAAGAAAGTTTTAAAGAGTCTTTTATGTTTACCCACATCTTTACCAACTCCAGGACTCTTTACGTCTTCCTACGTTCTAGGTTTTTATCTAAGATTATGTGCCTTTAGAATTTTTTTTTTTTTTTTTTGCAGTATGTTTCAATTAGTAATAAATTCTCTCTATTTTTGTCTCAAAATGCCAAACTTTGTCTTCCTTTTTGAAGGATATTTTTACTGGATATAAATTCTAAGTCAACTAATATTTTCTTTTAGTGCTTTGAAAATGTCATTCTACTGTCTTGTGAATTCCAAAATTTCTGTTAGAAGTCAGACATTACTGATATTGTTGTTCATCTGAATAGAATGTATTCCCCTCCCTACCTTGGCTGACTTATTTTTACAAAGATTCATTTATTTACTTTGAGAGATAGAGAGAGTGCTCATGTGTGAGTGAGGGGAAGAGAAGAGGGAGAGAATCCTTCAAGCAGACTCCCTTCTGAGCAAGGAACCCCACATGGGGCTCCGTCCTGCAACCCATGAGATCACAACCTGAGCTGAAACCCCGAGCCAGCACTCAACTGACTGAGCCATTCAGGTGCCCCACACTGGTGCTTTTAAGATATTTCTCTTTCCCTTTGGTTTTCTGAATTTACTATGATGTGCCTTAGGTGTGGTTTTCTTAGTATTCATCCTGCTGGAGTTAACTTTGATTCTTGGATCTGTAGATTGATGTATTTCATCAGTCTTTGAACAGTTTCATTCATTATCTCTAAAAATGTTTCTTCATCATCGTTTTTTCATTTTCTGGGACTTCAAACATACATGTTAGGCTGTTAATGTCCTGTAAGTCTCAGATGCTCTTGATGATTATTATTATCTTCTGTATATGGTTTATTCAAATTTTTTTCTGATTATAGTTGACATACAATATCCTATTAGTTTTAGGTGTATGTCATAGAGATCCACTGTTTTATACATTGTGAAAGTGATCCCCATGATAAGTCTAGTTACCATCTTAAGTGGTTCATTTTGGGTACTTTCTGTTGACCCAGCTTTGATTTCACTGATCATTTCCTCGGCTATGTCCAATCTTCGGTCAAAACCTTCAATGAATTCTTAATTCAGGTATTGGGTTTTCAGTTTTATAAAGAGCCATTTGGCTCTTTTTAAGAGTTTCTCTTTCTCTTTTAGAATTTCCCATCTATTCACTGATCCAGCATCTTTTCCTATAACTTTTAAAACCTATTTATAATGGTTATTGTACAAATCCTTGTCTAGTAATACCAATATCCGAGTCATCCATGGGTCTGCTCAGTTTCGTATTTTACCTCATGATTACAAATGATATTTTCTGGAAATTTTTTCTCAATGCTGGATATTTTAAGTGATAAATTGTATAGGTACTGGACTATGTTGCTTTACATAGAGATTGTTAAGTTTTGTTCTGTCACGTAGTGAAATTACTGGCAAATAGTCTTGATCATGTAGCTGCTTGGTTTTAGGCCAGATACGTATATATACAACTTTTAGAAAAATGAATTATAATAAATCTCACTGGAAAACACTTGGCTAAGTGCTTAGCGCCAATGAAAACTACATATTTTAGGACCTAAGGGTCAGTATAATTGAAAAATTAATTCCAGCTTGACTGCATATACAGGTTTTTAGGAATTTATTGGGTGAGAATTTCTTAGACTCTGTCTAATTACAGTCATTTTAGATACTAAGAATCTTCTGAATAGAGGTCTGAAAATGACCTGTTTCAACACATCTCATTAATCAAGTGATTGTCACCACCATTCTTAAATCTTTTTATCACAAGTCCCAGAATCACAAATACTGAGACAAGTTTACAGAGAGGTTATCTACAAAGATATTTATTGTGGCATTGTTGATAATACTGAGAGAGAGAGAGAGACAACCCAAATGTCTGTCAGTAGATGATTGATTAAATATATGTATCCAGGGGCGCCTGGGTGGCTCAGTGAGTTAAAGCTTCTGCCTTCGGCTCAGGTCATGATCCCAGGGTCCTGGGATCGAGCCCTACCCCGGGCTCTCTGCTCAGCGGGGAGCCTGCTTCCCCCACTCGCTCTCTCTGCCTGCCTCTCTGCCTACTTGTGATCTCTGCCTGTCAAATAAATAAAAGTAAAATCTTAAAATAAATAAATAAATATATGTATCCATAAGTCCCCTGCAGCAGAATGCTGTACCTGTAGTATATCTATATCTAAAGGCATAGGAAAATATATTCACTTGATATTGAGAAAAAGTTATTAAAGAGAGTATATATAATATGATCTATTTTCCATTACCAAAAAACATTGGAGTGTATAGAAAAAAGTGTATGTGTGTGTGTGCGTGCGTGTGCGTGCGTGTGCGTGTGTGTGCGCGCATGCGCGCACGTGTGTGTTTAAAGAAGGCATTAGAAGTAGGACAACAATTTTTATTTTATTTTTTACATTTGCATTGAGGATCCCAAGACCATCCATTATGCTCGATGATTCACTAGTAGGACTCACAGGACTCAGAAAAGCTTTTATGCTCATATTAAAATCAGCAAAGGGAAAAGGCACACAGGAGAGAGTCCAGGATAAACCAGGACAAGCTTTCAGTGGTCCTCAGCCTGCGGAGTCAAACAGACAGTCCTCAGTTTGCTCAGCAACAATGTGTGATGACACATGAGAAGTGTTGCCAGCCAGGGAAGCTCATAACTGGGGAGGCTCAGCAAGCCTCACTGTCCAAGGGTCCATCACACAGGGTTGTATCTTCCCCGCTCTGGGGGTCAGAGGTATAGACAGTAGGGCCCAAAGCCTCAAGATACAAAAACAGCTCTTCCCCCTAAATTACACTATTAGCATAAAACTACCGGGTGTGGCCCAAGGCCTCAGGTACACAAAGAGAGTCTCATCAGGTAGGGGACTGCAAAGGCTTAGAGGTCCAAGGGCAGGTCCTGACGACCTTGGACAGGTGCAGGTTTGAGCAGCCCCTGCCTGCTGCCTTAACTCTTTACCATACAATGCTTCTCTTGTTCTTTATGTTTTGTGTTAACCACATACTGCTTTTATCTTCATAAACAGTAATTAAATTGGAAAAATTCTGCAAAAATGAAATGCATCAGAAATGTCTGGGTGTTGTCATTCTAATATTGTTAGATGTCACCAAATTCAAACCCTAAATGACAACTTTCTGAGCTGCCAGATCTGACAGCTGCATAACTCTGCGAGAAATATATCATTATGAAGTAACTTTCCTGCCAGGAATTCTCTCAACGTCATAAGTAGTCTCATAAATTTATACCGGAAACTGGGAATCAACTCTCTCACCACATTTTCAAGAAGAAAATCTTAGCCCATGTTGCCCACTGACCTTCCTGGGCAGTATTGTTATAAGAAATTGTAATCAGTGGTTTGAAGCAGATACTTTTGTCCTTTAAAAAAAAAAAAAGAGTGTGTGTATCAGAGTTAAAGAGCTTTGTTGGAGCTGTACTCTTTGAGTTAAAAAAGAGCTACAGTAGAAAATGGGTTATTCTTTTGGCAGCTGGGAGAAACTGTCTGTCACTCAAGAGCCTGAATATTATTCAAACAGGAGAGAATGAACCTTGTAGAATGTTCAGGTGTGGAGAGGCCCTTGGAGCCTTGGAAAATATTCTGCATTGCTTAATGCCGAGTGCTAATTGATGGATCTCTGCTGATTGCTGTTAGTTTTTAAAGCTGCATTCAGATTAGGCTTTCTCTGCCTCAGAAAATGTGGCAATTAAAAAGCGCTTTAATAGAAGAGAGAATGGGCCCAGGAGCAACATGGATGCCTCCGTGAGCTCATCCAGAGTAACGACAGATGTGGGGCTGTTGAAAGTGCTCAAGGTGGGTAAACAACTCAGAGCAGCGATTTTTAAACAGGGGCTCAGAGGGTAGCTTGTCGTAGTTTGACAGCAGGGAGTTTTCCCCACTTGGTTCCTCTGCTACCTCCCAGCCCTGCCTTTTCTCCCTTTCTGTTGTCCCTTATCCCCCCTGTTCTCTTGGCACTTCCTTCCTTTGCTCTCAGCACCCTGGGTTCTGCCTGCAGTGGTAGGAACCTTCTGTGGGTGCCTTCCCTGCGCAGAGCTTCACCAAATCCAGTTATTTCTAGAACTGCTGGAAATAGGAGTAAAGCAGAGGTGGGTGATACAGGAAAGATGTGAGGGTTTGAAGCTGACGACCAAGAAGGAATTCTGGAGACATCTTTAGTGCAAAAAGGTGGTTTTTTTAAAGCACGGGGACAGGACCCGTGGGCAGGAAGCTGCACTGGGGTCACGAGGAGTGGCCCATTATATACTTTCAAGTTGGGAGGGGGGTAGGGATAGTGTAAGCCTCTAAGGAATTTTGGAAGCAAGGTTTCCAGGACCTTGACGGGGGTAGCTGTTGTTGGGGGAAATGTCTTTTACTACTGTCTAATGAAACCTTAGTCATGAGACACTTCAGATGTATATCGGTGGGCCATATGCTTGGGGGATGATTGCCAGCCTGATTCTTAAAGCTTCCAAAGGAATTTTTATATTTTAGAGTAGATTTACAGGATCCTGGGGGTCAGACTAAGATTGCCTCTCACCCTTAGGAAAGAATTAACATCGAGGCAGCTGAGCTCCTAGAGGAATGTCATTCTGCCTGTTCAAGGACTTGTCAGTGGGCTGTGAGTAGTTAGGAAATGTAATTTTTCATTTGCCTTTGTTTTCCACTTCAGTGGGTAGTGGCTGGGAATTTTATTCCCTCCCTCCCCACACCCCCATTCTGTGCCCCCAAAGACTGACTTCCGGGGGCCGTAGCAGCTGGGTGTTTTCACCCTCTGGCTTCTGATTAGATCATGGGAGGTCCCAGCAGCAGACTGGAGGATGGGAGAGGAAAGAAGTGGAGGTACTTATTCTCCACCCCTGGTCCAGCCTGACCACCCAGCTCCCATCAAGCACACCTTCTTCTGTGGCAGTGGATTCCGTTGGATTCCAGTTAACAGCTCCCTTTTCTTGCCCTTTGAGCCTTAGGAGTTTAGAAGTTCCCTTTATATCCCTTAATGCATATCCTTGCATTTCAGTTCCCTTAACCCTACTCTCCCCTCTAGAAATAATCCATTCTTTAAACTCTCTTTAGGAGATGGCTGGGTGGCTCAGTAGGTTAAGTGTCTGCCTTCAGCTCAGGTCAGGATCCCAGGGTCCTGGGATCCCACATCAGACTCCTTGCTCAGCTGGAGCCTGCTTCTCCCTCTGCGGCAGCTCCCCCTGCTTTGTTCACTCCTCTCATTCTGACAAATAAGTGGATTAAAATCTTTATAAAAAATAAACTCTTTATGGGCGCCTGGGTGGCTCAGTGGGTTAAGCCGCTGCCTTCGGCTCAGGTCATGATCTCAGGGTCCTGGGATCGAGTCCCGCATCAGGCTCTCTGCTCGGCAGGGAGTCTGCTTCCTCCTCTCTCTCTCTCTGCCTGCCTCTCTGCCTACTTGTGATCTCTCTCTGTCAAATAAATAAATAAAAATCTTTAAAAAAAAAAATAAACTCTTTAGTATCCCTTTTTGAACAGTCATCTCTTAGCTTCTGGGACCCTCACTGATACATGCAGCATCCTAGGTCTTTTCTGCAGAAGTGGTTAAGATGAGCATCAGGTACCATTAAGGTGCTGGAGTGTCACTTGTCACCTGTGCAGTCAGGTAGCTGCCCGCTTTGCTGTCTCATAGGTTCTGGTTAGGGTAGTGAGCCCCCGGGGGAGGGGAGGGGTAGGGGAGGGGAGGCCATGGCAAGCTAAAGCGGTGTGCAAGCCAGAGAGAGCTACAACCCCAAAGGAGTCGGGGTAGTGATTAATAATAAATGGAACAAGGAGACAGAAGCTGAGTAGCTCATGAGGGAGAGTTCCTCTGCCACCTAAGAACCTGATGGCACCCACCTCTAATTCTTATGCTAGCCAGCTGCACCCCGCTGTTTGCTCTTCAGTTCCCAAGTGATCACAGGTTTCCCTTATGTGCCGACCATATCCTAAGAGTGGCAGACCCTTTCACAGATCAATATCAGCTCTTCACAATAAAAGCAAGCCTATGTAAAATATGTGTGGACCCCCAAAGTTGACAGCACACGTTACTTGGGACCCAGAGTCCAGGAGCAGGCATAAAATGTCTAGAGAAATAATGGAAGAAGTGGAGGAAGAGTAGGGAAGGCGTTTCCCACCTCCTTCCCTACCCCTTTTACGTGTTCTTCTCCATGGTTTCCAGAAGGAGACGTTGTCTGTCCTCTGTCCCTTTTCCCCCTGAATCTGGCAGTTCCAAAATGTCTGCTTCTTAGAGAATGCGGTACAATGCATTGATTTAGAGTGATGGCTCTGGAGTCAGCCCGCCTGAGTCTGGAGTCTGAGTCTTTAAGCTACTAGATGTGAAATCTTGGACAAGTGACTTAGCCTCTAGCTGAACTTCAATCTCCTCATTTGTAAATTTATAAATTAATAGTGTCTGTTCATTGTGCTGTTATGGAGCTAAATAGGCTAATCCATGTGAATGGTTCTGTGATCAGTGTAGTGGGTTGAATCATGTCCCCCAAAGAGAATATAGTAAGTTCTTACCCCCACCCCACCCCCATATCTGCAAGAGTGACCTTATTTAGAAATAAAATCATTGCAAATACTATTATGTTAAGGCTCCTGATAGGAGATCATTCTGGATTTGGGGTGGACTCTGAACCCAAAGAGCAATGTCCTTGAAGAGAAAGGAAAGGGGTCCTTTGAGATACAGTGATACAGACACAGGGAATAGAAGGTCATAAGGGGAGCGAGGCTGAGACTGGACTGGAATGACCACAAGCAGGGTAGGCCCGCAGCCATCAGAAGCTGAAAGAGACAAAGATGGATTCTCTCCTAGAGCCTATGAGACTTATTTCCTGTACGAATAGAAGAGAAGAAAATGCTGTTGTTTAAGCCACCCAGTTTGTGGTAATTTGCTATTGCAGTCCTAGGAAAACATGCAATTAAGTATGTTTTCTCCTGTTACTTTATGGGATCCATGTCCACAGTGACTGAGGAGAGATAAGGATAACGTTCAGATGCAGCTGGAATCAGACTCTTGATTTCTTGATGTTCTCTGTTCATTTACAAGAGAAGAGTGAGCAGAGGGGAGAGATAAGATCATGAAAGTGGCCGCACTGGGATTTCTTTTTATTGTTGATATAGTAGTATTGTGGCGTTAACTATAGTTATCATGCTGCATTTACATCCCTCTTATTTATTTATCTTGTAACTGAAAGTTCGTCTTTGATTCTTGAAAAAACAGGGAAAATGCCATGAAAAGTCTTTTTGTTTGTTTTTTGTTTTTGTTTTTAAGATTTTATCTATCTTTGTGACAGAGAGAGACACAGGGAAAGAGGGAACACAAGCCAAGGAAATGGGAAACAGAGAAGCAGGCTTCCAGCTGAGCAGGGAGCCCAAGGCAGGTCTCCATTCCAGGACCCTGGGATCATGATCAGGAACCTAATGACTGAGCCACCCAGGTGCCCCAGGAAGACAAATATTATCCTAAATACAAAAATACTGAAAATGAGTTCTGCTAAATCAAAGCACTGGCTACAGGGAAGTGACTTAAAAGTATGTGGAATTTGAAATGGAATTCTGGGAAAGGCTTCTGGGGAAGAAGGGGGTAAAAGTGATATCCTTTGTAAACTGAGTGGTCAGATGAAGAAAGAAACAAGAGGATTTCTAGAATCTTGTAAGAAGGGCACATATGTGGCTCAGTTGGTTGGGCAATTGCCTTTGGCTCATTTTAGCAATCCTCGAGTCCCGGGATCAAGTCCTGAATCAGGCTCCCTGCTAAGCGGGGAGTCTGCTTCTCCCTCTGATCTTTCTCCCTTTCATGCGCACTCTCTCTCTCTATCTTTCTCATTCTCTCTCAAATAAACAAATAAAATCTTAAAAAAAAAAAGAATCCTATGAGAAAAGAGTAAGAACTCAAAGGAAAGCAAGCTCCTCTCACGCCATAACAAAAAAGCAATCCATTAAAAAAATGTATTTCTTGGAACACCTGGGTGGCTCAGTTGGTTGGATGACTGCCTTCGGCTCAGGTCATGATCCTGGAGTTCCCGGATCGAGTCCCACATCGGGCTCCCAGCTCCATGGGGAGTCTGCTTCTCCCTCTGAGCTTCTCCTTGCTCATGCTCTCTCTCATTGTCTCTTTCTCAAATAAATAAATAAAATCTTTTTTAAAAAATGTACTTCACTACACTGACAGAAGAAGGTGCTCTCAACATAGAAATCTAAAGAAACCAGCCCCTCCCCATCAATACATGAACACAGTCATCATCACCTATATAAAACTTTTATTAGAAGAACATAGAAAATAAGAGTCAGCATTTCCTCCCAAACCAACCATGAAGCAAAAAACAAACAGACAAACACAGTACATCATACTGAATCAAAATCCTCAAACAAACATATTAGGATATGAAAAACTACTTTTTCTTAAGGAAAAAAAAAAGGAACGAAAATAGATAAAAGAAAAAAATGAAATAAAATTGGTTAGGCTCAAGGAAATGGAAGAAAAAGACAAAACCATCTCAGGAATGAAGACTAACAAGACAACTAGGAGAGATCTAACGAATGTTTAATCATGGGTCTTGAAGAAAGGCAGAAAACAAATAAAATGAAAATGAGATACAGAGGATGTAAAAGTGATTGTGGAGAAAGTAATTGAGATAGAAGACAAGCAAAAGATATTCAACAATTTCTGCTTCAGGGAATAGATTAGAACTACTTTTTTAAATTGTACAATAGAACAAGGGGCACTTAGGTGACTCAGTTGATTGAGCACCCAACTCTTAATTTCAGCTCAGGTCATGATAATGGGAACTTGAGATCAGCCCTAAGTCAGGCTCCGGACTCAGCAGGAAGTCTGCTTGTCTACCTCTCCTTCTGCCCCTCCCCGTTTTCACTGTCTCTTCCTCTCTCAAATAAATAATAAAACTATAGGATAGAAATAATGTTTAAAACTGTAATCCAAGGGTGCCTGGTTGGCTCAGTCGTTAAAGCCTCCGCCTTCAGCTCAGATCATGATCCCAAGGTCCTGGGATCAAGCCCAACATCAGGCTCCTTGCTCAGCTTCTCCCTCCCTCTGCTTGTGCTCACTTGTGCGCTCTCTCTCTCTGCCAAATAAGTAAACAAAATCTTAAAACAACAGCAACAACACACAAAAAACCAAACAACTATCCAAGAAAATACTTTGGAAATAAAAAAAAGAAATTAAAAACAAACAAACCTGAATCTACATATTGCCACTGAGAACCCCCCAAAATTCACCCAGAATGGCTGGTTCCAAGAAATATCTTGGTTTTGTGTTTTGGGGGTTTTATTTATTCACTTAATGGAGAGAAACAAAGTGCACAAGCAGGGGGAGTGGCAGGCAGAGCAGGAGAAAGGGAGAAGCAGCCTCCCCACTGAGCACGGAGCTCAACTCAGGGCTCAATCCCAGCACCTGGGATCATGACAGGCAGACACCCAACCCACTGAGCCACCCAGGCTCCCCAATTTCAAAAAATATCTTAATAAAACTATTAGATTTCACAGATTAAAAAAAAATCCTCAGAGCCTCCAGGCCAAAAGACTAAATGACTTTACAAAAGCAAGAGAATTAGGCTAGCATCAGACTGCTCAGAAGCAACATACAAAACAAGGCAAAAATGGAAGTCATTACAGAAACTTAAGGAAAGAAAAGTGTGAAACAAATATTTTATATCCAGCCAAATTGTCCTTTAAGTATCAAGGCTGTAGAATAACAGTTTAAAATATAGAAGAACTCAGCAAACCTGTGTTCAATGAACTCTCAAATAAGAATCGGCTACTCAAGAACAGGCTACAAAGAGATCAGAGATCTAAAGATAAAAACAAAATCAGACATTTCTTAGAAGAAAGTATAGGTGAATGCCTCTATAACCTGGATATAGACAAAGTTTTTAGTTATCACTCAAAATACAGGACAATGAAAGAAAAGGTTAATTAATTTGAGTATATTTTAAAAACCTCAGTCTTTGCATGGCAAAAACGAACAAAAAACCCATTTAAAAAAGGTGGGAAAAAGAGGGAGAAAATATTGAAACACATATTACAGAGAAAGAGTTAATTGCAGAGAAGTAACCTAAGATCTCAATAGAAAAATGGATAAAAATATATGGAAAGCCAGTTCACATGCACAATGTTTAAAATCACTCTACCTTAGAGAGATGCAAGTCAAAATTATTCTGAGATACTAATTCCCGACATAATGGATTGGCAAAGATTTTATTTTAAATTTCTTGAGTACAGTTGACACACAATGTTACATTTGTTTCAGGTGTACAAAATAGTGTTTAATATCTATATACATTATGCCATGCTTACCACAGCACAGCTACCATCCGTCACCATACAATGCTATTACAGTATCGTTGGCTATATTCCCTATGCTGTACCTTTTATTTCCATTATTTATTCCATAACTCCCACTCCCTTTCACCCATTTTGCTTATCAAAGAAAACAGTGAAACTTAAAGTTCAAAAAAATGTTGATGAATAGCATTAGTGTAAGCTCTGCTGTTTAGTTGTGTTACTTTTGGCAGGTAACATAACCTTATGTATACCTCATAAACAAATTGGTAAGATTTGAAGAATTAATGCTTCTAAGTCTTTTAAGCCGAGTTGTGGAATAGAGTATGCTGCTTTGTAAATACTAGTTGCTATTGCTATTGTTGTTATTAACAGTATTCTTATTATTGGAATTGATATCCCAGGTTAGTATAGTATGGGAAGTAGCAGGGATGGGTCCAGGGAGAGAAAAACTTGTTAAGTTTCTGAAGTTAACAGAAATATATATTTAAATATGTTTTAAATACTTAAGGAAAACCACTCAAAGAAAATGAAGTAAAAAATTCAGTCAATCTTTAAAAAGGCAGCAGAGGAAAAAAATACTAAAAAAAACCCCAGTAAATTTGAAAGCATAAATTTAAAACTTTAATCACAATAAACATAAATGGGCTATATTATTTTCAAAAAAAAAAAGATTTTATTTATCTGATAGAGATCACAAGTAGGCAGAGAGGCAGGCAGAGAGAGAGGGGGAAGCAGGCTCCCTGCTGAGCAGAGAGCCCTATGCCGGACTCATTCCCAGGACCCTGAGATCATGACCTGAGCCGAAGGCAGAAGCTTAACCCACTGAGCCACCCAGGCACCTAGTGGGCTATATTCTATAAAAATTCACAGTGGTTACAATAAATAAGTAAATAAATCAGCTGTGTGTTATACATTAGATTCTCTAAAACAAAATGGTATAGGAAGGTATATGCCAGGAAAGTATTAACAAAAAATACATATAGCAATATTAATAGCAGGCAAAATAGAATTTACAACAAAAAGGATGCTTGGGGATAGAGGTATTATTTCATATTGAGAAAAGTTACATACCAATAAGAAGATATAGTAATCATATAACATTGTATGTTTAAAAGTAGTTCTAAAGTACTGAAAAAAAAAACCCCAATACATCAAACAAATGCAAATGAAAACCACAATGAACCACACATCCAATAGGATAGTTATAATCCAAAAGACAATTACAAGTGTTGGTGTAGAGAAAATGTAGAGAATTTGGAACCCACATAAGGCAGTGGGAGAATATAAAATAGTGCAGTTGCTTTGGAAAACATTCTGGTGGTTCCTTAAAAGGTTAAACATCATAGATGATCATATGATCAGCAGTTTTACTCCTGAGTATATATCCAAGAGAAATAAAAACATTTGCACAAAGATTTTATATGAGTGCTCATAGTGACATTATTCATAATAAGAAGTGGAAACAACCCAAATATCCATCAAATGATGCAAAGATAAAAAAAATGGTGTAACAATGTAATCAAATATGATTTAACAGTGAAAGGGAAATACTGATCCATGCTACAACTTGAATAAAACTTGAAAACATTAAGTGAAAGAGCCAGTCATTAAAGACCACATATTGTATGATTCTGTGTATATGAAATATCCAGAATGGGCAAATCCATAGAGACAGAAAAGTAAATTAGTGGTTGCCTAGGGCTAGAGGGGTTGAGGGAAAATGGTGAATGACTGACAATGGCATGGGATTTGGGATGATAAGAATATTCAAATTTAATTGTGGTAATGGTTGCACAACTCTATGAATATACTAAAAGCCCTTGAACTGTACACTTCAAGTGAGTGAACTGAGGCATGTGAATTATATTTTAATGAATCTTTCATAAAAATAAATACAAAAAGAAATATGAGAAATTGACAAAAATACAGATTAAAAAAGCAATTGTAGTATAATTGTTTAATCATATATGCACAGTAAATTATTCTTGGAGCATTAAAAACGTCCATAAATGTTTGTTAACGCTGGGGTGGGACCTAGCCCCCATAGGTTTAATATAGTTCCCCCTGATGTGTGTGAAGGCCATGATTCTTGTCCCAGTTTCTGATACCAACTTACTTGGGCCCTGAGTAGAGTCCCTCTACTGCTCTGGGCTTTAGTTTCTTCCCCTATGAAATAAGAAGTGATCACTATTAGATCACTAAGAACTTTCCACTCCCACAACCCTTAGAACTTTCCCTTGGTGTGCTGTCCCTGGTGAACTCTCTGACACTGGCACAAGTCCTGGCATCTCCCCCCTACCACCACCAAGTGGGAATTAGAGCCCCAAACAGTCAGCAGAAGGCACCTGAAAGATTTGTGCAAACAGGAAAGACAGTGAATGTTTATTTTACTCTTAGTGGTGGCTATTGCTAATCTGGACCTATGTTCATTTCAGTTTTTTAGGAATATATTTTGTCTTCTATTTGAGGTATAATCTGTACTTATATTCAGGAATTCAATGGATATTTGTTTATTTGTGTTTTCCTTTCTAGGGACCCTAGGAGTTCTTTCAAAAAAACTTAAGCAGCTTAAAAAAAAATCATTTATTTATGGGGCGCCTGGGTGGCTCAGTGGGTTAAAGCCTCTGCCTTCAGCTCAGGTCGTGATCCCAGCGAGCCCCATATGAGGCCCTCTGCTCAGTGGGGAGCCTGCTTCCCCTTCTCTCTCTGCCTGCCTCTCTGCCTCCTTGTAATCTCTCTCTGTCAAATAAATAAATAAGATCTTTTTAAAAATTTATTTATTTATTTGAGAGAGAGAGAGAAAGAGAGTGAGAGAGGGGAGAGGTGTGGAAGGAGAGGGAGAAAAGCAGACTCTCTCCCTACTGAGTGCGGAGCCCAACATGGGGCTTGATCCCAGACCCTGAGATCATGGCCTGAGCCGAAATCAAGAGTCAGACATTGAACTGACTGAGCCATCCAGGCACCCCCAAACTTTAGCAGCTTTGATTCGAGGTAGATAAAGCAATGGAGGAATTTGCTACTTGGCTTTTAATTTTGACCAATCAGGTAGAAATAGGCTGGACAGTTAGGAATGAAGCTGGAAGGTCAGCATCAGGGTATAATGGAATGAACACTCAATTTGGAGTCAGATCTGAATTTGAATCTTGGTTCATATAATTATTAGATGTATGGCCTTGGCCCTGCTAAATTACCAGTTTGAGTCTCAGTTGTCCCAACTGTAAAATGAAGACAATAGGCCTTCCCCTATAAAGTTGTCATAAGTATTAGAGATAATAACAGTAGCTGTTATTTCCAACTATTAAATGTGGGAACCATTTTATAGTAGCTATTTACTGCTCAAACACAGGGCTGAGAAACTTCTATGTAGCAGGGAAAACCATGTCTTTATAAGCAACTGTGGTGGCTGAAATTTCATCTTTATATTGAGGTGAAATATTCATCCCTTTAATTTCCATCTGTTGTCCTGGTTTTATTGTTTGAGTTGTTGTCATCCTCATGATAGACTTTAGATATCCTACCCCTGGCATGAAGTATTCTCCTGGCTAAGTATGCCCAATTGCCTTAATTTTTCCTTCTGGGATCAGGTCTCCAGATTTTCTACTGCCCTGGCTATCAGCTTGGTGATAGCCATTGTGACTTAAAACTGGGACCAATGGTCTAAACATGGTCTGATTAACTCAGAAAATTGAGGCTATTTCCTCTCTTGATAATTGTAATGGAGCCTGGAGTGTCATTAGCTTGTTTAGCTGCCAACTCAAATCCTTAGCTCCTGTTGAACTCCCATTTAGCTGAGACCTGTGGTATTTTTCAGATGGACTTTTTTCTGAGTCAGGTACTTCATCCTTTTTATCCTGTAATTGTGTATGTATTTTGAAACAGTACATGTGTGTACACACACACACACACACACACACACACTGTTTACCCCATTTTCAGATGAGGAAACAAGTTAAATTGCTTATGCAAGTTGTGCCTGGGTGGCTCAGTCAGTAAAGTGTCTGCCTTCCCCTCAAGTCATGATCCCAGGGTCCTGGGATTGAGCCCTGCATCGGGCTCCCTGCTCAGTGAGAAGCCTGCTTCTCCCTCTTACACTCCCCTTGCTTGTGTTCCCTCTCTCACTGTGTCTTTCTCTGTCAAATAAATTTTTAAAATCTTTTAAAAAATTGCTTATACAAATATATATATACATGCATGCCAATAATATCTAACATTCATTGAAAACTCGCTGTGAGCCATCACTGACTTTTTACCCCATTTTCTTTCTTTCTTTCTTTTTTTTTTTTTTTTTAAGATTTTATTTATTTATTTGTCAGAGAGAGAGAGAACTCGAGCACAGACAGACAGAGTGGCAGGAAGACAGAGAGAGAAGCAGGCTCCCTGCTGAGCAAGGAGCCTGATGTGGGACTCGATCCCAGGACACCAGGATCATGACCTAAGCTGAAGGTAGCGCTTAACCAACTGAGCCACCCAGGCATCCCATTACCCCATTTTCAAATGAGGAAATAGAGAGGTTAAATCACTTGTGCAAAATATCACAGCATGTGACTGTCAGAACTTGTCCTGAAACCTTGTGTTCTTAACCACCGCTCTATACTGACTCCTGACATGACACCAAAACGCTTGTGCTTACACCAGTATCACTTCCATTCGGGTTGGGAGGGCACTGAACTGCGGGTCTTAGTTAGGTTGTAATCTCTCTGGGCCCATGTTCTTAATGGTACAGTGACTCGTTGGGCTCAGTAATTTCTTATATTTGGCTCAGCCCCAAGAATCTGCATAAATCCACCAAGACTCTAATCAAAGTGTAGAAAAGAAGTTAAACTTTTGATTTTCTTTGATGGGGATTCTGCTTACACTTGAGCTCCCACAGAACTGCACATCTGTCCCTATTGAATTGTGGCTTATCAGATTTGTCAGAGCAAGGAGAGCTTCTGGGATGTGTGTTTGCACCAGCAGCCACATCGAGGCTATGCCCTCCTACTTAGCAGCAGTACAAGCAGGCCAACGCTCTGATCCTTTTGGCCTTCTTCCAAGTCACAAAGAACAGCCCACACGGGCTGGCAGGGTCCTTGCGTGACCACTGGAAATACTTCTAGGATGTGGGGACAGCCGGATACTTCTGCCTCCACATCTATTTTAAAGATGGGTCCCCCAATGTTCTTTCCTGGAATAACCATCTGTAGTGTCAACCAAGATGAACCATGACCACAATCTCAGGGTCAGAGAGTGACCCTGACCAAGTTCCTTGTCTGGCTGGCTGTGCCTAGTGGGGTCAGCTTGGAGCAGATGCTGTGAGCTCTCAGGCAGGAGTGGGGTGATCCTGCGGGGATGCTGAGGAGCTAGCGTATACCTCATCTATCACCCCATCCCCAGCAGGCTCCGTGGGCCGCTTTTGCTTCTTTGGTAAGATCAGAAGCTCACTTCTGGTTAGAAGAAAATGTTGGATCTTTTATTCCTAGGCTTCTTTCCTCTCACCCCAAACCTGAGCAAGAACCTAGTGTTTTCTCAGTCAACACACATACCCTGTCTGCAAGAAATAGAATTCTTTTAATCACAAGGATATATTTTTGCCAGCCATGACTGTCTCTGGGAAGCAAACACAGACCAAGCTGGTGTAATATTTGACTGGTAAAGAAACTCTGGTACTATTTTGGGGAATCTTGGAGGGAAGTCTCCTTTTTGGTGCTGGAGATTTTTCTTTCTCAATTAGCAATAATTGCGCCTCGGATAAACCTCATTGGCTACGATACTGCCACTGCGCAAAGCTTGAGATTTTTCTTTCTCATTGGCAGCAGATTAAATGAATAGAAAAAGTATCTTTTCCTTAAGCAACTGTACAATGATTGATACATTCCTTTTCAGGATAAGTACCAGGAAAAGTACACGCAGTTTTGCAAATTGCTTGTTAATTTCCCATCCTTGTTTAAAGTTCTGCTGCTTGCTTGTTGAAAGATGTGGGTAGTCAAGACGGGGGAAGCGTGTCTCCCTGGGACTCACGTGAGATGTGAGATGTCACCTTTAACCCAGAATTTCTGTCCTGAAGAAAGAGACTGAACTCAGTCAAGATCTCTTCCCCTTGCAAAAATACAACCTCGGTGGTAGCCCTCTATGTTCTTTTGCTCTCAAAGATGGGTAAACCCAACCAGATGCCAGGGTATTTGGTCATGTGTAGAATCTCACACTCAGAGGAAGTTACATGCGGGTAATATGTGGATTTTATAGGATTTGCCTTTCATAGGTCAAAGGAATAGACAAAAGGCAATAAGAGATGGAAACCCCTTGTTGCTCTCTGTCCGTCAGAGTCCCGGCTTTCTCTCACATTGTGGTAAAAAAAGAATGTGAGCACAACGTGACTCAGACAGGGACCACATCCCTAATCTTGGGAGGTGCTAAAATAAATACCGAGTGTCTAAGTGCCTGTACCGGGGTCACTCCATACCCAGGTCAACTCCTGATACTAAATCCAAAGTTCTTTCCACTGAGTCTCAAGGTTGGGGTGTCCTTCAAGTGAAGAGCTGACAGATGCCACCCAGGGCCGCGTTTCTGGAAGGGGCCTCCACTGATCTCACACTTGGCTCCAGGTGGGGCACATAGCCTCAAGGGCTTTGGGGAAGAAGGTAAAGAGCAAAGATATTTCTGCCAAACATAACAACTTTGAGCACGATGTAAGCCATAGAGTTTCTCAGCTTGGAGAAAAGAATAAGACGGGACCAAGGCTCCTTTTGGGCAGCCCGCCCCTCCTGACGGCCGTGACCGCCACAGCTCAGGGCACTTCCTGCATTCGCTGTCATGTCACTCTGAGCAGCCTGAGCCAAGCACAAAATAGAATTCTGTTCACTGAACTGTGGTGACATCACTTACTCTGGTTCTCTAGCTCGCCGTGGTTCACTTCTCCCACTGATTGATCTGTCCTTCATCACTGGACCTTGCTCGGGCTCTGGCTTCCTCTCGGCGGGGTCAGCGGACCATCCAGAGGAGGGGCTTCCTGGCCGTGGTGGGTGCCCACTCCTGGTCCCCTGCTCACAGCATGCCATGTGCATTCCTGGCCCTGACCACAGAGCCAGCGTAACCTCCTTACTTGGGGAAGAGGACCCCATAGGAAGCATTCAGATGCCAGTTGATGCAGAAGCACTGGAGAGGCACTGTGGCAGTCGGTGCACCCTCAAACCCTGGGATTGCACCCGTGACAACCCAGCCTGGCTGAGTGCCACTGACAGCCAGCCCAAGGAGCCCATCCTCCTGGTGACAGCGGGACAGGAGACCGGGGTTCCTCGGAGTGCTGTTTCAGGTTCATCAATAGGCCTTCCCGAACTGGTTGCTGTTTGTGCCCCAGATTGGCAGGAGCTCTTACCTCAACCCATGGACACGTCACTTCCTCTGCCTGATCTTAGTGTTTACGATAAGTATAACCCTGGTGAGAGGCAGAGTGTACAGACAGAGGATGGCCAGACCATGTATGGCATTGACGCTCTGACTGATAACTTCTGCAGCAGTCGGTCCAGAAGGACGAGCCCTTGAGCCATGACTGTGGCTTCCCTCGCTTTATCATGTCCCCGCCCCCCACCCCAACTCAGGAGCAACCAGAGAAAAACAAATGAGCGCCCCAAACCAGTCCCATGGGTTGCCCCACTTCCAGTTGGTCCTCCCTCCTCCAGCTTCCCCAGGCCAGCAGCCTCCAATTAGAGCCTTCTGGAAGCCTTCCGCTATTTTCCACTCTAAGCTTTCCCACTCCCTTGCCTGCTGTTGAGTCTCCGCCAAACACCAGGGATGGTGGCTGATTCCCTTGCCCTTGGAAGCTCTCAGTAAATAGCCTCTGCCTGGTCTCATTCTGGAAGCCTGTTGGTTTATTTCCACACTGGGTAAGTCCTAGCAGCTCCTGAGCTCCAGCCCCCTCCTACCCTCAGCTGCTCAAAGGGAAAATATCCTCAGTAATGGGAAGAGAGTGATGTTATGGTGATGGCTCTATTTCCTTTATAAAAAAAAAAAATACAATAAAGTGACAGCAGAGGAACAGAAAAGCCATGTTTTTTTCTTAGTGTTTAGCACTGTCTCTGCATTTCCAACATGGATGTTAAAGGAAAATTGGCTACCCTGGGGCCGAAGCACCACTGAATGGAAAACTCTAGAAGTTCTGTGAGAGAAGCAAGCGTTAAGGATTCCAAACCACCCCCCCCATCCCCCATAAGTGCCCTTTGTACTTCTAGCGCAAGCTTCACCCTATCTGCCATCTCACCCTATCCGTCACCCCCCTACCCCCCCACCCCTCCCATTTTTCTCTTCGGAGACTTCTTTTTGCAGGGTAACTCCCCGGTCCCTCTTGAACCTCCTATTAGAAGCAATTAAAAAAAAGTCTTCCAGCAACTTGACACTTTTTGAAATGCTAATTGATGCTAAGCAGAGCCATCAGGCTGTCTTTCACACCTACTCAGTCCCTGCCCCAGGCTTTTTTGCATATTTGAATCAATAAGTTTCTAAACCGAGGAAGTGTGAGATATGCAAATAGAACGCTCCCATTGCCCTTGCTGAGACTGTTACCTGTGGGGACCCAGAAAATCCCCGCAGCACCCCACGGGTTGACAATGTCTCAACCTTTCTGAAAGCGGAATGCTCAGATATTTAGGAAGGGACCGTTGTTAAAGCTTTGTCCAAGGATTTACATAAGCACTGTGGACAAACGCTGGGTCAAGGCTGTTGCCTAAGCGGTGAGCGGTGTAAAAGGAAACCAGCGTGGGGCGCCTGGGTGGCTCAGTGGGTTAAAGCCTCTGCCTTCAGCTCAGGTCATGATCCCAGGGTCCTACATGGGGCTCTCTGCTTGGCGGGGAGCCTGCTTCTCTCTCTCTGCCAGTCTTTCTGCCTACTTGTGATCTCTCTTTCTCTCTCTCTCTCTGTCAAATAAACAAATAAAATCTTAAAAAAAAAAAAGAAACCATCGTGCACCACCAGTGAAAGAAGGGATGCAGAGCTGGCATTGCTGGACACAGGCCAGGCTGATGTCCACCAGGCAAGATAACCACCACCACCAGACAAAACCCATTTACGAAGTATTGATCTCTTCCAGTCAGTATCTAATGTCACAGTCTGATCCGTAGCTGATAGTATGGTAACAGCACGTCAAACCAGGCTCCGTTTCTCTAGAACAACAAATGACCCTTCAGCTTGTCAGACCATGGTCTTCCGTGTGTTTAGAGGGGCATGCAGTAATCGTTTGCCTGTGTTTTGAATATCTCATACTTTTAGAGGTTGTCCCCGAAGGGTAGCAGAATATGCCACTCCAAAGTATGCCTCTTTGGCATAAGCACTGTTTTGAACTGATTATTTTTGAGGGGCAGCAGGAGAAGTTCTGAGAACAGTAGAATTTACTCTTTCGGGTAGGGAAATTTACATTTATAAGGAAATCTCCATTTGTCACACTGGCTCCCTCTTTGTACCAACAAGAGAAAGATGACTAAATCACTAGGAACCCCTGATGTAGGAAAGATGTTAGGGTTTGAAGCCAACAGCCACGAAAGAATTCTGGAGACGTTGGAACAAAAAGGTGGTTTTATTAAAGCACGGGAACAGGACCCGTGGGCAGAAAGAGCTGTATGGGGGTCATGAGAAGTGGCCCATTATATACTTTCAAGTCGGGAGGGGGTTAGGGCTAGCCCAAACCTCGAAGTATTTTGGAAGCAAGGTTTCCAGGGACCTTGAGAGGGCTAGCTGTTGTTGAGAAAAGCTCATTTATTCCTGTCTTATAAAACCTTAGTCGTGAAATCCTTCAGATGTATATTGGTGGGTCATAAGCTTGGGAGGATTGCTAACATATATCTTGGCAGGGAATGGAGACAAAGGAAGTTTCCAAAGGAGTTTTTTATATGTTAAAGTAGACTCACAGGATCCTGGGGGTCGGGGTAAGATTGCCTTTTGCCCTTAGCAGAGTATTAACATCAAGGCAGCTGAGCTCCTAGAAAAATGTCACTCTGCCTGTTTCAAGGACTTGTCAATGGGCCGTAAGTGGTAAGGAAATGTAATTTTTCTTTTGCTTTTGTTTCCCACCTCAACCCCTGTCACAGCTCCTAACTTAAAGCTTCATAACAGCCTGGTCCACGTTTACTGGATTTTTCCTGCTAACCTCCCATGACTTCCCTCCCTTCCTACCAATATCCTTCTTTTGTCTTCTGGTGAAGATGGTGATGAGGGAGCAGGAGGCTGGCTGAAGACAAAGCAAAAGCTGGCGCCTTGCACCCCCTCTCCACCTGCTCCCCTCCGTAATATGTGTAGCATTCCTCAGGCACCCCTGTTGGGGTCGATTCCACGTTAAAACATGTTAACCCCCTAGGGCCTGCCTGGGCCTACTTAGCCATAGTGACTCCATGTTGCCTAGGTAGACATTTTGTTGTCTAGAAAAGGTACTGCTCTCGGTTCCAGGTAACTGTTACTAAAATACAACACCTAAAACAAAGTAACTGTTACTAAAACACACATCTAAAACAAGGCCAATTCCAGGTAACTATTACTAAAACATATACCTAAAACAAGGCCATTGGTAACCGTTACTAAAACACACAGGTAGGAGACATCCAATCAGCCAAAGCCACATATGCATGCAGATGTCTGCAATTGTGCCCTCTAAAAACTAGCCTATAAGACCAAGGGGCGTCGCTCTCTTCGGAGGCGGCCCTAGCCGGTCAGTCTGACTTCTAATGCTTGGCATAGAATAAAGCTTTACATAACGTTCACTTTGTCTCAGCCTCATTTCCCTGGCGGGTCAGCCTAACTTCTAATGCTTGGCATAGAATAAGGCTTTGCGTAACTTTGTCTCAGTCTCGTTCCTTTGATAACGGACCCAACACCCCTGACTGCCATAGACGATAAACAAATAGCTAACTTGCAGAGATCACAATCCTGCAAGACAGGAATCCCTTGCTCTACAAATGTCCTGGAGATCTACAAACAGGGAGGTTACCTTATCAATAGCACAAATTTCCAGAGGCAAATAACTCTCAGTTCCTCAAGCCCTAATGTCTCCCTCCCCATCATAAACAAAACTGGAGGAGGCTGAGGTAGAAAGGAATGTAAATGATAGCAGGATCATAACACCCCACCAAGAATCTCCCAACTATCTTGATGTTAATGGCTGGCCTAAAGACAACATAGATCAAGCCACAAGAGCAAGGCCTCCTCCTGGCACCTTGTAGTCCCTCTTTAACCTATGAAAGTTCCATTGAAACCTCCCTTTCCCTCACCTTCCCCCAACCGCAAGGTATATGACCTGCCATCCCTCACAACCCAAGGCAGCAGCTCTTACTGCCCATGGGTCCTGTCCCCGTGCTTTAATAAACCACCATTTTGCACCAAAGATGTCTCAAGAATTCTTTCTTGGTCATCGGCTCCAGACCTCAGCCCACCGAACCTCACCTAGGTTCTAGAACTTCATCAATGGTATTTAAGTGATGGTGTGGGCATTTCAGGGAGTTTTACTCAGTTTTCCTGGATATCTCCTGTGTATGTATGAGGTATACATTACTAAAACTTCTGTTTGTTTTCCTCTGGATAGTCTGTCTCTTAGTACAGGGGGGTCTTCCACACAATCAAGAAAGGTAGAGGGAAATTATTTTTCCTCCCCTATATCCATCCCGACATGGACAATCCGGCCCTAAGGCTTCTGTGAGGGAGGTCTCATCCAGAGACCGTATCTTGGCATTTAATGACTACAACAGTGTTGACCAAAAGCCCTCTAGTGGGCCTTCCTGTCCCTAAGCCCCTGTTTGGGCAGCTTTTCTGACAAAGAAAATTTTTCTGAAAGTTTGACAAATTTTGACATTTCTGAAAATCTGACAAATTTTCAGACAAAGAAAACTTTACCAAATGTTAATTGGGACCCTGTGAGCCCTCTTCTTTCTAGGCCTTCACGGTGGACTTCTGTGTCCACACTTGCTGAGTCCCCACTAAGTCAGTTTAGAGATAATACCCACCCTTGATACCTGATGAAGTTCTTCATCTTCTACCCTTGATGTCCAACTGCTTGGCCTGCCTATAGCAAGTATTTTATTGGATCAGTTCAGCAAGAATCCCTTACCCTTCATGTCCCCTCTTGGGAATTTTTCATACACTGACCCTTTACCTGGCTCCTTGCCTATAAGTTCCACTGGTTTTGCTGGTTTTGGAGTGGAGCCCAATCTCTCTCCCTCATTGCAGCAGTCTTCAGTGAAGACTTCCTTACTGCTTCAACAAGTAGCAGAGTCATTTTTGCTTAAACACCATCCTTCTTGCCAGGCCTAGTGTTTGCTGGGGTCTGGGGCTTAGAGCAACACTGTGCAGCAGGCACACTGGGATGGAGAACCATGGCGCCCCTGCTTTGGCCAGCACAGTCTTCCTTTCACCTCCTCTTGGTAGTGCCAGCCCCTCTCTTTGGCCACATGTGGGCATGGGATTCGGGCCTTGGCCATCCCCTGGGCATAGGCTGTCCACATGCGCAGGGTCTGGTACACAGATGGTGGTAGAAATAAGGTCTCTTCTGTTGAGATTGCCAAGCTTGGAAAATGTTAAACTGGGGCTCTGCCGCTGCCCCCATTAGGGGAATCCCTCTTAAAATTGGCCAGAATGAAGCTAAAATGCAGAGAGCAGTAGAACATAAGGGGGAAGGATCCTGAGGATATCCTAGACATTCTAGCTGGCCCCAGTCATTCCCCAAACGAGGACATTCCATTTGGGTCTGAGTTGAGATTTTTGTCAGTAGCAGCTAAGAGCCCCGAGTTGGCAGGACAGTGGTTCAGTTGCCGCCTTACACATTCCCAGAATAGCTATCCTTCACCTGACCCACAGTTCCCCAGGAGCACCTTCCCTGTCAGTTCCCAGTCTCGCTCTCTGAGGGGACACTACTCTGAGCATGTGTGAGGTGGATGTGACGTTTCTTTTTTTAATTTTTTTTTTCCCCAGTGCTCATGATGAGAAGTGTATTCTTTTTTTGTTTTTTCCAAAGATTTTATTTATTTATTTGACAGAGATCACAAACAGGCAGAGAGGCAGGCAGAGGGGGTGGGGAGCAGGCTCCCTGCTGAGCAGAGAGCCCAATGCAGGGCTCTGTCCCAGGACCCTGGGATCATGACCTGAGTCGAAGGCAGAGGCTTTAACCCACTGAAGCCACCAAGGTGTCTGAGAAGTGTATTCTTTTTTTTTTTTTTTTTTTTAAGATTTTAAAATTTATTTATCTGACAGAGATCACAATAAGGCAGAGAGAGAGAGAGAGGAGGAAGCAGGCTTGCTGCTGAGCAGAGAGCCCGATGTGGGGCTTGGGATCATGACCTGAGCCAAAGGCAGAGGGTTTAACCCACTGAGCCATCCAGGTGCCCCACGAGAAGTGTATTCTTAATCCCCTTCACCTATTGTGCCCATCCTCCCCAACTGCCCCCTGACAACCACCGGTTTGCTCTCTATATTTAAGAATCTGGGTGGGATTTTTGTTGTTGTTGTTGTTTCCCTCTCTTTCTTCATTTTGTTCTTAAATTCTACATATGAATGAGAGTATATGGTACTTGCCTTTCTCTGACTTATTTCACTTAGTGTTATATCCTCTACATCCATTCATGTTGTTGCAAATGGTAAGATTTCATTTTTTTATGGCCGAGTAGTATTCCGTTATACATATACATACAACCTCTTCTTTTTCCATTTATCCATTAATGGAACTTGAGTTGCTTCCATAATTTGACTATTACAAATAATGCTACAGTAAGCAAGAGGATGCAGATAACTTTTCAAATTAGTGTTTTTGTTTTGAGGGGTAATTGGAATTACTGGATGATATGGTAATTCTCTTATTAATTTTTTAAAAAATTTAAAAAGATTTTTACTTATTTACTTGATAGCGAGAGAGAGAGCGCGTGAGCACAAGCAGGGGAAGTGGCAGGCAGAGGGAGAGAGAGAAGCAGACTCTGCTGAGCAAGGAGCTTCATGTGGGGCTCTATCCAGGGATCATGACCTGAGCTGAAGGCAGATGCTTAACCAACTGAGCCACCTGGGCACCCCTCTATATTTAATTTTTTGAGGAGATTCCATACTGTTTTCCACAGTTGCTGCACCAATTTGCATTCTTACTAAAAATATAATATATATAAGGGCTCCTTTTTCTCTACAACCTTCTGAACACTTGTTGTTTCTTGTGTTTTTAATTTAATTTTATTTATTTTTTTCTTTTCTTTTTTTCTTTTTAAAAAATTTTTTTATTTTTTATAAACATATAATATATTTTTATCCCCAGGAGTACAGGTCTGTGAATCACCAGGTTTACACACTTCACAGCACTCACCATAGCACATACCCTCCCCAATGTCCATAACCCCACCCCCCTCTTTCAACCCCCCTCCCCCCAGAAACCCTCAGTTTGTTTTGTGAGATTAAGAGTCACTTACGGTTTGTCTCTCTCCCAATCCCATCTTGTTTCATTTATTCTTCTCGTACCCACTTAACCCCCCATGTTGCATCTCCACTTCCTCATATCAGGGAGATCATATGAGAGTTGTCTTTCTCCGATTGACTTATTTCGCTAAGCATGATATCCTCTAGTTCCATCCATGTCATCGCAAATGGCAAGATTTCATTTCTTTTGATGGCTGCATAGTATTCCATTGTGTATATATACCACATCTTCTTGATCCATTCATCTGTTGATGGACATCTAGGTTTCCATAGATTGGCTATGGTAGTCATTGCTGCTATAAACATTTATGTGCACGTGCCCCTTCGGATCACTATGTTTGTATCTTTATGGTAAATACCCAGTAGTGCAATTGCTGGGTCATAGGGTAGTTCTATTTTGAGGAACCTCCATGCTGTTCTCCAGAGTGGTTGCACCAGCTTGCATTCCCACCAACAGTGTAGGAGGGTTCCCCTTTCTCTGCATCCTCACCAGCAACTGTCATTTCCTGACTTGTTAATTTTAGCCATTCTGACTAGTGTGAGGTGATATCTCATTGTGGTTTTGATTTGTAGTTCCCTGATGCCGAGTGACATGGAGCATTTTTTCATGTGTCTGTTGGCCATCTGGATGTCTTCTTTGCAGAAATGTCTGTTCATGTCTTCTGCCCATTTCTTGATTGGATTATTTGTTCTTTGGGTGTTGAGTTTGCTAAGTTCTTTATAGATTTTGGACACTAGCCCTTTATCTGATATGTCATTTGCAAATATCTTCTCCCATTCTGTCAGTTGTCTTTTGGTTTTGTCAACTGTTTCCTTTGCTGTGCAAAAGTTTTTGCTCTTGATGAAATCCCAATAGTTCATCTTTGCCCTTGCTTCCTTTGCCTTTGGCGATGTTCCTAGGAAGATGTTGCTGTGGCTGAGGTCAAAGAGGTTGCTGCCTGTGTTCTCCTCAAGGATTTTGACGGATTCCTTTCTCACATTGAGGTCCTTCATCCATTTTGAGTCTATTTTCGTGTATGGTGTAAGGAAATGGTCCAATTTCATTTTTCTGCATGTGGCTGTCCAATTTTCCCAACACCATTTATTGAAGAGGCTGTCTTTTTTCCATTGGACATTCTTTCCTGCTTTGTTGAAGATTAGTTCACCATAGAGTTGAGGGTCTATTTCTGGGCTCTCTATTCTGTTCCATTGATCTATGTGTCTGTTTTTGTGCCAGTACCATGCTGTCTTGATGATGACAGCTTTGTAATAGAGCTTGAAGTCCGGAATTGTGATGCCAGCAACGTTGGCTTTCTTTTCTTTCTTTTTTTTTTTTTTTAAAGATTATTTATTTATTTATTCGACAGACAGAGATCACAAGCAGGCAGAGAGGCAGACAGAGAGAGAGGAAGGGAAGCAGGCCCCCTGCTGAGCAGAGAGCCCAATGCGGGACTCGATCCCAGGACCCTGAGATCATGACCCGAGCTGAAGGCAGCGGCTTAACCCACTGAGCCACGCAGGCGCCCCATCTTTTTCAATATTCCTTTGGCTATTCGAGGTCTTTTCTGGTTCCATATAAATTTTAGGATTATTTGTTCCATTTATTTGAAAAAAACAATGGATGGTATTTTGATGGGAATTGCATTAAATGTGTAGATTGCTTTAGGTAGCATAGACATTTTCACAATATTTGTTCTCCAATCCATGAGCATGGAACATTTTTTCATTTCTTTGTGTCTTCCTCAATTTCTTTCATGAGTACTTTATAGTTTTCTGAGTACAGATTCTTAGAATCTTTGGTTAGGTTTATTCCTAGGTATCTTATAGTTTGGGGTGCAGTTGTAAATGGGATTGACTCATTAATTTCTCTTTCTTCTGTCTTGTTGTTGGTGTAGAGAAACAACTGATTTCTGTGCATTGATTTTATATCCTGACATTTTACTGAATTCCTATACAAGTTCTAGCAGTTTTGGAGTGGAGTCTTTTGGATTTTCCACATATAGTATCATATCATCTGCAAAGAGTGATAGTTTGACTTCTTCTTTACCAATTTGGATGCCTTTAATTTCCTTTTGTTGTCTGATTGCTGAGGCTAGGACTTCTAGTACTATGTTGAATAGCAGTGGTGATAATGGACATCCCTGCCATGTTTCTGACCTTAGCGGAAAAGCTTTCAGTTTTTCTCCATTGAGAATGATATTTGCGGTGGGTTTTTCATAGATGACTTTGATAAAATTGAGGTATGTGCCATCTATCCCTACATTTTGAAGAGTTTTGATCAGGAAGGGATGCTGTCTGTACTTTGTCAAATGCTTTTTCAGCATCTATTGAGAGTATCATATCGCTCTTGTTCTTTCTTTTATTAATGTATTGTATCACATTGATTGATTTGCAGATGTTGAACCAACCTTGCAGCTCTGGAATAAATCCCACTTGGTCGTGGTGAATAATCCTTTTAATGTACTGTTGAATCCTATTGGCTAGTATTTTGGTGAGAATTTTCACATCTGTGTTCATCAAGGATTTTGGTCTGTAGTTCTCTTTTTTGATGGGATCCTTGTCTGGTTTTGGGATCAAGGTGATGCTGGCCTCATAAAATGAGTCTGGAAATTTTCCTTCCATTTTTATTTTTTGGAACAGTTTCAGGAGAATAGGAATTAGTTCTTCTTTAAATGTTTGGTAGAATTCCCCTGGGAAGCTGTCTGGCCCTGGGCTTTTGTTTGTTTGGAGATTTTTGATGACTATTTCAATCTCCTTACTGGTTATGGGTCTGTTCAGGTTTTCTATTTCTTCCTGGTTCAGTTGTGGTAGTTTATATGTCTCTAGGAATGCATCCATTTCTTTCGGATTGTCAGATTTGTTTGTGTAGAGTTGCTCATAGTATGTTCTTATAATTGTATTTCTTTGGTGTTAGTTGTGATCTCTCCTCTTTCATTCATGGTTTTATTTATTTGGGTCCTTTCTCTTTTCTTTTTGATAAGTTTGGCCAGGGGTTTATCAATCTTATTAATTCTTTCAAAGAACAAGCTCCTAGTTTCGTTGATTTGCTCTGTTGTTTTTTTGGTTTCTATTTCATTGATTTCTGCTCTGATCTTTATGATTTCTCTTCTCCTGCTGGGTTTAGGGTTTCTTTCTTGTTCTTTCTCCAGCTCCTTTAGGTGTAGGGTTAGGCTGTGTACTTGAGACCTTTCTTGTTTCTTGAGAAAGGCTTGTACCGCTATATATTTTCCTCTCAGGACTGCCTTTGCTGTGTCCCACAGATTTTGAACCGTTGTGTTTTCATTATCATTTGTTTCCATGATTTTTTTCAATTCTTCTTTAATTTCCTGTTTGACCCATTCATTCTTTAAAAGGATGTAGTTTAGTCTCCATGTATTTGGGTTCTTTCCAAATTTCCTGTTGTGATTGAGTTCTAGCTTCAGAGCATTGTGGTCTGAAAATATGCAGGGAATGATCCCAATCTTTTGATACCAGTTGAGACCTGATTTAGGACCCAGGATGTGATCTATTCTGGAGAATGTTCCATGTGCACTAGAGAAGAATGTGTATTCTGTTGCTTTGGGATGAAATGTTCTGAATATATGTGTGATGTCCATCTGGTCCAGTTTGTCATTTATTTCCTTGTTGATCTTTTGCTTGGATGATCTGTCCATTTCAGTGAGGGGAGTGTTAATGTCCCCTACTACTATTGTATGATTGTTGATGTGTTTCTTTGATTTTGTTATTAATTGGTTTATATAGTTGGCTGCTCCCACATTAGGGGCATAGATATTTAAAATTTTTCGATCTTCTTGTTGGACAGACCCTTTGAGTATGATATAGTGTCCTTCCTCATCTCTTATTATAGTCTTTGGCTTAAAATCTAATTGATCTGATATAAGGATTGCCACCCCTGCTTTTTTCTGATGTCCATTAGCATGGTAAATTGTTTTCCACCCCCTCACTTTAAATCTGGAGGTATCTTCAGGTCTAAAATGAGTTTCTTGTAGGCAACATATAGATGGGTTTTGTTTTTTTATCCATTCTGATACCCTGTGTCTTTTGACTGGGGCATTTAGCCCATTAACATTCAGGGTAACTATTATTGAGAGATACGAATTTAGTGCCATTGTATTGCCTGTAAGGTGACTGTTACTATATATTGTCTCTCTTCCTTTCTGATCTACTACTTTTAGGCCCTCTCTTTGCTTAGAGGACCCCTTTCTATATTTCCTGTAGAGCTGGTTTGGTGTTTGCAAATTCTTCCAGTTTTTGTTTGTCCTGGAAGCTTTTAATCTCTCCTATTTTCAATGATAGCCTAGTTGGATATAGTATTCGTGGCTGCATGTTTTTCTCATTTAGTGTTCTGAATATATCATGCCAGCTCTTTCTGGCCTGCCAGGTCTCTGTGGATAAGTCTGCTGCCAATCTAATATTTTTACCATTGTATGTTACAGACTTCTTTTCCCAGACTGCTTTCAGGATTTTCTCTTTGTCACTAAGACTTGTAAATTTTTCTATTATGTGATGGGGTGTGGACCTATTCCTGTTGATTTTGAGGGGGGTTCTCTGCACCTCCTGGATTTTGGTACTTGTTCCCTTTGCCATATTAGGGAAATTCTCTCCAGTAATTCTCTCCAATATACCTTCTGCTCCCCTCTCTCTTTCTTCTTCTTCGGGAATCCCAATTATTCTAATGTTGTTCAGTGATTCATCAGTCTTATGTAATACCCAGTGCTCATTATATCACATCCCTCCTTAATGTGGGTGTGGCTTTCCTTTTCTCTTTATAGCTGCTCTCCAGAGTCTGTCATGACAATACATCAAGGCAGTATTTTTCAAATTTGAGTAAAGAACAGACCCCTTTCAAAGAAAAAATAATTAGCAGACCACCTGTGTGAATTTAATGTATTTTTATACTAAGTGAAAACATAACATATTCCCCTAGCTACATGAAGCCAAAATAAATTTTCAAATATAAAACCAACAAAACTCAAATTAAAAACAATAATTTAATGACATATTATATTTTGCTACGGTCGCATTGCTGACATTAAGTTTATTATTAGAAAATCTTCTCTTAATTAGTTATATATTTTGATGGGGGGATAAATGGCGAGAGAAACCCTTGGGCCAGTTACTGTTTCCGAACATCCTAACATTTTTGTTTCATAATGATCTCCCAAAAGGAGGCAAGCACTTCAGGGTCTAGGAGGGATGATCTTCAGGTTTCCCTTTGATGTTCTGAGCAGCTAGTTTGGAAACCCTGGGTTTTGAGATGCTTAGGTGCTCTTGGTGTCCCTGTTCAGGTCCCTTGTCTTGAGAATGGAGGAGACCTGCCCATGAAGCACATGGCCCTGGGCTCTTAAAACACCGGCTTCTCTGGGTTTTGGTGCTAGACAGGCAGGTACAAGCGTCCCCTTCACATGGGAGGCTGCCCCAGTCATATTTGTGATTGTTAAATTCTTGAATCTGGTAGAATAAGAACATATGGAAAAAACAATTTGGAATACTAGCAAAACAATAATAGCAAAACAGAACAATGTCTATTTTCCAGGAATATTTGTATTTAAAGACATATTGAGAAGAAACTGAGGCCTGAGGTCCTGGGTAGGGAAGCAGGGTACAGAGAAAACTTACTTTAAGACCCAGGGTCCCTAGCCTTGGTTTCTCCAACTCCTGCCTCTAGCCTCCAGTGCCAAACAAACCTATTCCATTCTATTTCCCAATAACTTTATCCTATTGTGGAATACCTAATATACTACTTTATCCTACTGTAGAATATGGAACATACTACTTTGTACTAAAGAATATGTATGATAATTGAAATGAAAAACTTCAAGAATTTTGCTATTATCATAAAGCTTTCTTCATTTTTTTTTGACAGCAAATAATGGAAAGTAATATTTGAGAAGTGCATCTCTTTTTTCTTTTTTTTCTTTTTTAATTTTTAAAAAATATTTTATTTTCAAGTAATCTTCACACCCATCATGGGGCTTGAGCTCACAACTCTGAGATCAAGAATCACATACTTGGGTACCTGGGTGGCTCAGTCGGGTAAGCATCTGCCTTAGGCTCAGGTCATGATCCCAGAGTCCTGGGACTGAGTCCCACATTGGGCACCCTGCTCAGTGGGGAGCCTGCTTCTTCCTCTCCCACTTTCCCACTTGTGTTCCCTCTCTCACTCTCTCTCTGTCAAATAAATGAATAAAATTTTTAAAAAAATCACATGCTTTACCAACTGAGCTAGCCAGGTGACTCTAGAAGTACATTTCTTAATTTTTCCTTGTCTAATAATTGCTTATCAAAATGTGTAATATATAAAATGATATATCATTTTTAAAAGATTTTATTTATTTATTTATTTATTTGATACACAGAAATCACAAGTAGGCAGAAAGGCAGGCAGAGAGAGAGAGGGGAAAGCAGGCTCCCTGCTGAGCAGAGAGCCCTATGTGGAACTCGATCCCAAGACCCTGAGATCATGACCTGAGCCTAAGGCAGAGGCTTAACCCACTGAGCCACCCAGGTGCCCCCATTTTTTTAAGTCAAATCTGCTTTTTTTTCCCTTAATATTTTATTTATTTATTTGAGAAAGAGAGAGAGAGCATGAGAGGAGAGAGGTCAGCGGGAGAAGCAGACTCCCTGCCGAGCAGGGAGCTCAATGTGGGACTGGATCCCAGGACTCCAGGACCATGACCTGAGCCGAAGGCAGTTGCTTAACCAACTGAGGCACCCAGGCACATCCCATTTTGTTTTTTTAAAGACTTCCAGGTCTCTCCCTCTTTTTTTTTAGTTTATTTATTTATTTATTTCCAATGATCTCTACATCTCACATAGGACTTAAACTCACAACCCCAAGATCAAGAGTCACATGCTCTTCCACCTGAGCCAGCCAGATGACTCTGATGTATCATTTTTGATAAAATACATGCTACTAATAATTGTAATCTTTATTCAATCCAGAAAAATTGTAGATTAAGAAATATTTTAGGGGCACCTGAGTGGCTCAGTTAAGCATCCCACTCTTGATTTTGGCTCAGGTCATGACCTTGGGGTTGTGAGATGAACCACACATCAGGCTCTGTGCTCAGTGAGGAGTCTGCTGAGATTCTTTCCCTCTCCCTCTGCCACTCCCCCTGCTCATGCACTCTCTTTCTCTCTCTCAAATAAATTAATTTAAAAAATATATTGTAATATCATAAAGGGATTCAGAATGAGCCTCCCCAAAATGTGCCACTTTGTATCCGGATTACTTTGACCTGAAGTCAGTCAAGGCCCAAAAGACTCAGGACGAACTTTTATCTTCCTTTTAACTGCCTAAAAAATTCAGATAGAGAGCCTGGCCCAGGAAGCAAACTATCTCTGGAGATACAAATAACATGGGTAGGTGTGAATAGTAGGAGGGAAGCTTGGCAGGACTTGGAGATCAGATTCCTCTCCATATCCCATTGTCTCTGCATTGACATGGTGAACATTTGTTTACTAGATGTTTTCTCTTCCCATTTTCCTCTAAATTGTCTTCCTTTCCTTTGAAGTCCCAGACCGCTACCCTTCTCCTTAGTTCAAAACAGCATATAAGCCCCAGTTGCCTTAGTGTCTGCAGGTCTCAGAGTCTTAAGGGGCTCCCACATGTATGTAATTAAATTTATTTTCAGGGCGCCTGGATGGCTCAGTGGGTTAAGCCTCTGCTTTTGGCTCAGGTCATGATCTCAGGGTCCTGGGATCGAGTCCCGCATCGGGCTCCCTGCTCAGCAGGGAGACTGTTTCCCCCTCTCCCTCTGCTGCTTCCCCTGTTTATGCTCTCTCTCCTTCTCTCACTCTCTGTCAAATAAATATATTCTTTAAAAAAAATTGTTTTCTCCTGTTAATTTGTTTTATATCGATTGACCAGTCAAGGAATCTAGAATAGAAGAGTAAAAATTTTCCTCCCCAACAACTGTCACAGGAAATTTTTTAAAGTTTTAAATTTCAGTTATTTGATGATATATTCCTTGTGAGTTTTGGCATAAAATTAGAGAGTTCCAAGAACTAGATGAATTGCTCTGACAAATCCTCCCTCCCCAATTCCCATCTACTTATTTATATGCGTAAGTGTATTCAGTTCTTACATCAATAAAAATGAAAAATAAAGACAATCTTTACTGAACTCTGTCTCAATCTAGTAATAAGAACTATTCATGTGTGAATACATGAACTAATTAAAACATATACACACACGCAAGGAAGGAAAAGCTGATTGGAACTGACTCCAGTGTGCATTCCTAGCAGGGGTAAGATCAGGCTTTCCTTGAAGCCTGTTCCCATTCTCCCCTCCTCTCAACAAAGTTATATTATTCTTTAAGATGAAGTCAATATTCAGCATTTATGTTACCATGACTGAGTAATGGGTAAAAACTAGGAGTGGATTATACTTTATTTCCTTTCCTATACAATTATATATTTTTCCCGTTTCTTAGTCTTCTGCGTTGTTATCACCAAGTCACTCCTAAACTGCGCTATGAAATTGAAAATCTGCACTCAGCATGATTAAACACATAAGGCATAACAATAATTTCAGTTTTTTCTTGACATTCTCCATGGAGCTTTCATGATTCTTCTGCTCTAATCTGGACTTTGTTCTTTGGATCTGCTACACAGCTGTTATTTAAGGCTCATCCCCACATCATCTGAGAGAACATCCTTGCCACCCTCCTGAGCTGGACTGCAGGTTTTAATGGGATACATCCTCATGGTTTTAATGGAACACATCCTCATTAACTTCCTGGAAAGGTATGCCAAAGGAAGTCCTTGTTCTCTAACTCCAAATACTAATATTCAAGAAATAGAACAAAGGAAAATATTGACATCATGAGGACACAGTCAACAAAATAATCTAGAACAGGGGCAACATTACAAGTCATACAGCCAAGTTTCTTCAACAAGTCACAAGGCAAAAAACAAAACAAAACAAAGCAAAACAAAAAAAAAAACACTTGGGAGAAAATAATTTGTAAGGAAAATAGATGTAGGAGGCAACTATAGATTAAAAGATTTAGAAAGCAAACTGTTTACAAGGTGTGGGCATTAGATGCATCCTGATTTAAACAAACTTTGTATCTATAGATATGGATATTGTAAAGATTTTATTTTTAAGTTATCTCTACACCCAATGTCAGGCTCCCACTTATAACCCCAAGATCAAGAGTTGTATGCTTTACTGACTGAGCCAGCCAGGTGCCCCAGTAAACTCTATTTTTTAAAAGTATGTGACATTTATGAAATAATTGAAATTTTGAACACTCTATTTTAGATGTAATAATGGCATTATTATTTATTACAAGCTGGAGGGGGAGAGGGAGAGACTCTCAAGCAGGCTCCATGTTCAAAGTGGGGCTCAATCTCAGAACCACGAGATCATGACCCAAGCTAAACTAAGAGTCAGATGCTTAAGCAACTGTACTACCCAGATGCCCCATGGAATTCTTCTTCTTCTTATTATTTTTTAAAGATTTTATTTGTTTATTTGACACAGAGAGAGAGACAGGGAGAGAGGGAACAGAAGCAGAGGGAGTGGGAGAGGGAGAAGCAGGTTTCCTGCTGAGCAGGGACCCTTATGCAGGGCTCTATCCCAGGACCCTGGGATCATGTCCCGAGCTGAAGGCAGATGCTTAACGACTGAGCCACCCCAGGTGCCATGGGTGCCATGGAATTATTCTTACATTTTTTAAAAGTTCTTATCTTTTAGAGAGACACACTGAAGAACAGGAGGGGAAAATATAGTTAGAATATAGATGAAGTGGTATTGGCCATAACCTGTTTATCATTGATCCGATCATGGTCCAACCTAGTACATGACAGTTTACCATACTATTTTCTATTTTTCAACATGTTTGGACTTTTGCACCATAAATAGCTTTTTTTTTTTTTTTTTTTTTTTTTTTTAGAAAATAAAGAAAACAGTAACAGAAAGTCACATTTTGTCTTCATACTTAGGACTTAGGTGATACTTCAGCTGGATGTTAATTATTATTATTTTTTAAAGTAGGCTCCACATCCAGTGTGGAGCTTGAACTCACAACCCTGAGATCAAGAGTCTCATGCTTGGGGCGCCTGGGTGGCTCAGTGGGTTAAAGCCTCTGCTTTCGGCTCAGGTCATGATCCCAGGGTCCTGGGATTGAGCCTCGTATCGGGCTCTCTGCTCAGCGGGGAGCCTGCTTCCTCCTCTCTCTGCCTGCCTCTCTGCCTACTTGTGATCTCTGTCTGTCAGATAAATAAATAAAAAATCTTAAAAAAAAAAAAAGTCTCATGCTTTACTGACTTAGCCAACCAGGTGCCCCTTTCATTTATTTACTTTTTATTTAAAACTTTTAAAAATGGAATTATAAGAGAGACACTCTTTTTTTTTTTTAGGATTTTATTCATTTATTTGAAAGAGAGAGACAGCACAAGCAGGGTGGAGGGGCAGAGGGAGAGGGAGAAGCAGACTCCCCATTGAGCAACAAGCCTAATGTTTGGCTTGATCCAAGGACCCTGGGACCATGACCTGAGCCAAAGGCAGATGCTTAACCGACTAAGCCACCCATGCGCCCCAAGAGACAAGTTCTTTATCCTCTCTGTTTAAAAGGGGCTTTTTCACTGATGTATTCTAAATCACAGTGAATTTATTTTCTGGGAGGTCCAATGCTTTTCTGAGTCCTGATTATTGGTCATAGATAGCCTAGCTTTCTCCCTTCCTGTAAGTTTCTAAGAGTTTCTTTTTGGTTATTTTAGTTCTGTTCTTTCTTTATTTCTTCCTTTCTGTTCTGTAATTACTTTCTTTTTTCTTCTTCTTCTTCTTTTTTTTTTTTTTTTAATTTGACAGATCACAAGTAGGCAGAGAGGCAGGCGGTGGGGTGGGATGCAGGCTCCCCCACTAAGCAGAGAACCCAACGTGGGGCTCAATCCCAGGACCCTGAGCCGAAGGCAGAGGCTTTAACCCACTGAGCCCCCCAGGCGCCCCTCAAAGGACCTTTTTTTTTTTTTTAAAAGATTTTATTTATTTATTTGATAGAGAGAGATCACAAGTAGATGGAGAGGCAGGCAGAGAGAGAGAGATGGAAGCAGGCTCCCTGCTGAGCAGAGAGCCCGATGCGGGACTCGATCCCAGGACCCTGAGATCATGACCTGAGCAGAAGGCAGCGGCTTAACCCACTGAGCCACCCAGGTGCCCTCAAAGGACCTTTTGAATGTAGAATGTTTTGCTTAAGAAATCATATCTTTCTTTGATAATTTTTCCTACCATTTTCTTTGTTCTTGCTGAAATTCCTATTATTTGGATATCAAACTGATGTTATTTTTACTGGGATCACATTAAGTTTGTAGATAACATGAGGAAGAATTGGCACTTCTTATCTGGTAGATTTTCTTACCTTGAACATTTTATGTCTTTCCATCTATTCAGTTGTCGTTTTAGTTTTGTCCAGACTTTAAATTTTTTTAATCATATTTGACATTTTTAATCATCTTATTCCTACTTTGTTTTTATATCATTTTGAAATGAAATCTTCTATTGCAGTGTTTGCTAGCTGGTTATTGTTGCACGCTACTGATTTTGTTTATTGATTTTTTTTTTAAGCAAGTTTGCTAAATTCCCTTAGTTTTCCATTGATCATTTTGGGTTTTGGTCCAGGTATACATCCATATCATCTCCAAATGAAGTTAATTTCACCTCTTCTTTTTTGAAATTTTTAAAAAAGATTTTATTTATTTGACAGACAGAGATCACAAGTAGGCAGAGAGGCAGACAGTGAGAGAGGAGGAAGCAAGCTCCCTGCTGAACAGGGAGCCTGATGCGGCTCGATCCCAGGACCCTGAGATCATAACCTGAGCCAAAGGCAGAAGCTTTAACTCACTGAGCCACCCAGGCGCCCCTGAATTTTTAAAAAAAATTTTTTTTAAAGATTTTATTTATTTATTTGACAGAGAGAGAGAGCACAAGTAGGCAGAGTGGCAGGGAGAAGGAGAAGCAGGCTGTCCACTGAGCAGGGAACCCGATGTGGGGCTCCATTCCAGAACCCTGGGAGCAAGACCTGAGCCAGAGGCAGCCGCTTCACTGATTGAGCCACCCAGGTGCCCCCTTTTTTGAATTTTTAACCTTTCTTTCTTTCTATTCTTTAAAAATAAATAGTGAGAGATTAGTTTTTTGAGTGTGTTGCTACATTCTCTTTCCTAGATTTTCATTTTCTTTCAGTACTCATAGGTGCTATTGGGTTCTGTTGGTGATGGTGCAGAAAAACGTGTGCCTCTGGCTTCCGTGTCTCCTGCAGGTTGGCAGGTAAAGTCAGAAACTGGACCAGACTCACATTTAATCCCTTTGGTAACACTACAGGTGGCACATAATGTCTGGTTGTTTTTCTTTTTGTAATCATTGCAGTCACTGATGTTTCCTATCATATTAATTCACTGGGGGATTGCAAAATGGTGATATTCTGACATTTCTTTTTAAAATATTAAGTGAACTGGGGTGCCTGGGTGGCTCAGTGGGTTAAAGCCTCTGCCTTCGGCTCAGGTCATGATCCCAGGGTCCTGGGCTCAAGCCATGAATCAGGCTCTCTGCTCAGCAGGGAGCCTGCTTTCCCCACCCCCTCTCTCTGCCTGCCTCTCTGCCTACTTGTGATCTCTGTCTGTCAAATAAATAAAATCTTTAAAAAAAAATATTAAGTGAACTTCGGGACTCCTGGGTGGCTCAGTCAGTTAAGCATCTGTCTTCGGCTCAAGTCATGATGGATTCCCACATCAGGCTCCTTGCTCAGCAGGGAAACTGCTTCTTCCTCTGCCTGCCACTTACCCTGCTTGTGCACTCTCTCTCTCTCTCTCTGACAAATAAATAAGTAAAATCTTTTTTAAAAAATGAAATATTAAGTGAACTTTTATTTTAGAAAAGTTGTAGATTTACAAAATATTTGCAAAGATAGTACAGAGAATTCAGTGAACCCTGTATCGGGTTTTCTCTGTGGTTAACATCTTACACTGCTGGGATACGTTTGTCATAACTAATGAACCAATATCAATATCAATACCTTATTATTAATTAAACCACATACTTTATCCAGATTCCTTTAGTTTGTGCCTGATTTTTCTTTCTTTTTTTTTTTTTTTTTGGTCTGTCCTAAGGTCCCACCCAGAATACCACAATACATGTGGTTATCATGTTTCTTCATTGCTAGTAGGAATGCAGAGTGGTACAGCCACCTTGGAAGATAGCTTGGCAGTTTATAGAGTTAAACACAGGCTTCCCATATGATCCAGAAAGTATGCTCCTCAGTATTTACCCAAATGAGTGGAAAATTTATATGCACACAAAAATCTGCACATAAATGTTTATTGCCAACAATTGGAAGCAACCAAAATATCCTTGATTAAGTGACTGGGTAAACTAGTACATCCATACAATGGAGTATTACTTGGCAATAAAAAGAAATGAGATATTGAGCCATGAAAAGACAGGGAAGAAACTTAAATACATCTTGCCAAGTGAAAGAAGGCAGTCTGAGAAGGCTCCGTTCTGTGTGATTGCAGCTCTGTGACGTTTTGGAAAAGGCAAAACTAGGTGCTCAATAAAAAGACCAGTGGTTGCCAGGGCCAGAGGGCAGGAAGAAGGCATGAATAGGTATTTTTATGGTAGTAAAACTATTCTGTATGGTAGTATAATGGTGGATACATGTTACTGTACACTAGTCAAAACCCATAGAAAGTACAACACAAAAAGTGAACCCTAGTATAATCTATAGACCTTAGTTAGTAGTAATATGTCAATATTGCGTCATAAATTGTAACAAATGTACCCCACTGAGACAAGGTGTTAATAATGGGGAAAGGGGTGTGTGTGTGTTTGTGTGTGTGGTGAGGGTGTGGGAAGTATATGGGAACTCTATATAAATTTTTCTGTAACCCTAGAACTGCTCTAAAACATAACGTCTATTTCTGAAAATCTCACTTCTCATCATTGTCCCAATTTCATTAATTAAGTAATTACTTCTATAAGGATTTGCAGATTGTGATTTTGTCCCATGGGCACTAATCCACTATTACTGAGAAAGACAAAGGCGGTCCCTGAGACACGGGAGCGGGTCTGATGCTCACAGCCAGGTGTCGGTGCTTGAAGCGAGGCTGGTGTTGGCAGCCAGGCTGTGTATCTTCTTCTGTTGGACACAAATCAGCTCACAGAGCACCAGCGTCAGACAAGGTCACTCTGAGACCGTGGTAAATTGAGACAAAACAAGGCCACTTCATAATTTTGTCTACACACAACAAAAATAAGATGCAATGCACACCGCACCAAAGATCCCTCTCTTTACTGATTCTTTACCATGACAGCTTTGTCCCTATCGAGTCTGCCTTCCTCATACATAGAATTTATTGAGGTGCCCAGTCACAGAAATGTCTCCACTTAGTGTGCAATCCAGAGTGACCTCCGTATTCTTGGACTCCCCTCAAACCCATCCACACTACATCCCAATCCTATAATGGGTTTTTCTTTTTCTTTTCTTTCTTTCTTTCTTTTTTTTTTTTTTAAAGATTTTATTTATTTATTTTGACACAGAGATCACAAGTAGGCAGAGATGGGAGGGAGGAAGCAGGCTCCCCGATGAGCAGAGAGCCGATGCGGGTCTCGATCCCAGGACCCTGAGATCATGACCTGAGCCAAAGGCAGAGGCTTAGCCCACTGAGCCAACCACATGCCCTCTATAATCAGCTTTTCTGACACCCTCCTATGAAACACTCCATGGTTCCCCAGTGTGTGTGTTTGCTCTCATTGTAACGAGCAGTGAACCCAACAGGTTCAACTACAGGCATTGACTCTATCATCGATTTTGATAATGAAAATTGTCTCAGATTTGACCTTCTGACATATTCCCATTGTTCTTTAAGCACTTTCCCACTTTCTGGAACAACAAAATGTCCCAGGCTCATTTTGTAGGTCCCCTGCCCCAGCCTTGGAATCAGCCATTTTTTCTAAGGAGTCCTGGTTTCTTTTAGTTGAGAGTGAAATTTAAAAGTTCTGGGAGGGGTGCCTGAGTGGCTACGTTGGTTAAGTGTCTGACTCTTAGTTTCTGTTCAGATCATGATCTCAGGGTTGTGAGATCAAGCCCCTCGTCAGGGCTCTGCACAGGGTGTGGCACTTGCTTGAGATTCTCTCCCTCTCCTTCTGGCCCTTAAGAATAAGATCTGGGAGCTAAGCCCATTGCTTTTGGGAGCCACTGCTCCCAAGTATGGCCAGAACTAGGGAATATATATATACATCCTTTTATATACACACTTATAAACACTTGCAACTGTATCTCTCTCTGTTTTTATTCCCATATATATATATATATATATATATATATATATATGAATATGAGTTCATCCTGATACTGCCAATTCCAGCCCAACACCAGGAGTTCATTCTGGTTTTCTCTTTCCTTATTTGTAACTGTCTTTCCTGTCACCCCCACCTCCACCACCCCTTTCCCATGCTGGGGCCTTCCTCACCTCCCCTAGGCTCAGAAATCCTGCACGGGGCTGTCTCCTAAGCACCAGAGCTGGACTCTGGAACCCTGCCTGGAGCCATCACAGCTTTCCCCCACTTTGTCCTGTGCTACCTGGTGTCTTAAGACTGAACTGAGCAGAAGGGAAGGAAGAAGAGGAGGGAGAAAAACATTTCTGTATTTCCATTAAACTTTAAAATTAAAAAAAAAGAACTGTGTCAGCCGGTTTGGTCTGGGCCAAAACTCTGCCTAAGGGAAAACTCATGGCAGCTTGCATATTAGACGTTTAATTTTACTTAACACGTTTGTTAAAGCATATGCTCGTGTTTTATTTTAATGTACTTTTGTGGCCAGTTGAGTATAAATAGAATTTATTTCAGAGACAGAGCGGTTGGCAGCCTCCCACCTGTGGAGATAGGCTCGCCTGCCGTGGCAGCCCCGTGGCAGCCCTCGGGGGCCATGTCCTGCCTCCCCAAAGGCAGCACAGGGCTGGGGCCCTTGCACTGGACCCAGAGGTGTGGCCCCACTGTGGCAGCCCTGGTGGGAAAGGAGGGAAGTGAGTGTGCGCATGGTGGTAGGTGGGGCAGGAGGAGACTATAGGCTGGTGGTCCTGCGAGAGAAAATAGTATTTATGATACTTGTTAAAGATGGGTAGGCAGTCTTTATTCGGGGCCATCATGGTAGGTGTAGGGCCCCTGAGAGGAGATCTTGCAGCCCTGAACTCCCAACACCGCACGGCCAAGGAGCAGTGTAGGGGTTCTGGACTGTCACTAAGAAAGAGCATCTGAGGTAAGAGGGGGTTCTGGGTAGCCCAACCCAACAGGATCCTTGCTGAAGGCAACGTAGCAGACATCACCTGGGGCAAGGGGAGGGGGACGAGGAGTCTGGTTAGATCTGAGGGTGATCAGATATCAAGCGGAAGGGGTCTTGTGAAAACTGGATTTTATAAGGAAGTGTGGAGATGGGCCTAGGAGAAGGCTTAGGAGCCTGACTAAAATTTGAACATGCCAAGAGTCTTTGTTAGTCCTTACAGAATCAGGCTGGCCCATGAGGCCTGTCATCCTCTCTGAGCCTGTCTTAAGGGACCATCCTCCAGGGACTCCAGGCTGAGCTACTATGGTCCCGTCTCTCTGAGCGTGCCTAGCATCACCCACCATTTGATTGTCAGTTCAATCAGATGAGACTTGGGTTCTTCCCCCCAGACCCCCCAGATTCACTAAAATGCTTCCTGATAAAGCACGGGTCGCCTCTGTTACATGTTAACGTTAAACTAATAGATACCCATTGAGGGACGATACCTTCCCGGCACGCCACTGCAGACTCACAGAGTACTTACGTCACCAGAGCGTGCTTTGTGGTGAAGCTGTGTCCCTCCCTGCAGTGTCTCCACCCAGCCTCCCATCTGCGCCCAGCATGCCCACCCTGAGACTCCGCTCAAACCCCTCCCTGACCCAGACGCTCACCAGACTCTCACCAGAATGACCCTCTTCATCTTTACCCGAATTACCCAGGCTCAGAGGCATGCCTCCTTTCTGCCTCCACAAGAGCACACATCCTATCCTGTCCCCCAGTTCCTGTCCCTGCCCTTCCACACAGTGTGGGGCAGACCTCAGCAGCCTTGCCCAGAGCCACACACCTGGTGGTGCCCAAGAAAATTTATAAATAGAAATTACCCTCTGTCTGCATCATGGACGTCAGAGAACATGACCCTCTGAAGAGTGTCCAGAGCCTTCTCTCCTCTGTCTTTCTCCATCCCTCCAAGAACTGTAGTGTTGTTGGGTTTTGTTTTTGCTTTTTTAAAATTTTGACATTAGAATTGCAGAGCTACTGCGATTTCACCATGACAGTGGTAGGGAGGAGTGTGGTGGTGTGGGGGGGAGGAGGAGGTGGGGGTTGTGATCATCAGCTCAAAGGAAATAAAACTATCCCAAAGTCATGGCTGAAAAGCCCAGATGAAGCTGACCAAGTTCCTCAGAGAGTGGTTCCAGAAGCTTCTAGGAAATTGTGTATTTTACTAGCTACGCTCTAAGTGTTGACCCACACCTGTTACTCCCACTGTTACTTGCTTGACTCATCCGCTGGCCCTCACTATAGAGCTGTTTCCTCTAGCCAGGCTCCACCCGACCCCTGCCTCCTTCATCTCTGTGTGTTGGTTCCCCATGCACTTGACAATGGGTCGCTAACCCATTCCTTCAGCCACTTCTGCCCTCTGTGTGGTCACCCAGCCCTCCTGGCTCCTTTGCTGCCTATGGAGGCTAGATGGGGGATCTGTGATGTTCGAGGATGTCTGTCCAGTTTCACAGGCCTGCTGACTGCTTCCATTCCCCGCCAACCCAGCGGTTACCCATCCTCCAGAGCGTCCAACCCTTGGACCGTGGCCAGCCTTCTAGATGGTGGGAGGGTGCGTCATCGGGTTTTTCTGTCTCTACGAGCGTCTCTCACTTTCTTTTTTTCAACATGTTTGGACTTTCATGGGCATCTGACGGCTTTATATTTTGCCAGCAAATGTGTATTCTTCTGATCTGGTTTACTTCTGGGACTGTCTCAACAGGCTGCGATTTGTTGGTTGTGTGTGTGTGTGTGTGTGTGTAACTAAGGAGCCACAGGCAGGGAAGGGAATTTGCTACCTCCAACTCTTTATCCTGTAAAGGCAGGTGGCAAGGAAGCTATTTTTTTTTAATTGAAGTCTAATTGATATAGAATATCCTATTAGTTTCAGGTGATTTGATATTTTTACACATTATAAAATGACCTCCACAATAAGTCTAGTTACTGCCTGTCACCATATGAAGTTACTACGATATTATTGACTGTATTCCCTATGTGCTACATTTCATTTCTATGCCTCCATATTTCATAACTAAGGTTGTACCTCTTCATCCCCTC
Source organism: Mustela lutreola (assembly GCF_030435805.1). Classification (NCBI taxonomy): domain Eukaryota; kingdom Metazoa; phylum Chordata; class Mammalia; order Carnivora; family Mustelidae; genus Mustela; species Mustela lutreola. The sequence continues at coordinate 36,541,972 of NC_081300.1, forward strand.
ACCTGTTTTGCCCCCGGCCCCCCACTCTCCGCACTCTAATAACCCATAGTTTGGTTCCCGTTTCTGTGATTCTGTTTCTGTTTTGTTTTGTTCATTCATTTGTTTTGTTTTTTAGATTCCACATATAAGTGAAATCATTACCGTATTTGTCCTTCTATGTCTGATTCATTTCACTTAGCGTAATACTCTCTAGGTCCATCCGTGTTGTCACACCTAGCCAGATTTCATTCTTTTTTGTGGGAGTAATGTATACTATATAATATATAGTATACTATACTATACCATAATTATTATTATATATTATTATATATTTTAAATATAAAACAATATATTATATATAATATATAATATTATAATAATTATAATTATAGTATACTATATATTATATATATATAATATATCTATATGCCCATCCCCCACCCACCTCCCCTCCGTATGCCACAGCTTCTTTATCCATGTGTCTGTGGATGGACACTTGACTGCTTCCATATCTGGACTGTTGTAAATAATACCCCAGTGAACGTGGGGTTGCCTTTATCTAAATTGGTGTTTGCATTTTCTCTGGATCAGTTTCCCAGAAGTGAAATTATTGGATCACACAGTAGTTCTATTTTTTTTTAAGATTTTATGTATTTATTTGACAGAGACACGGTGAGAAAGGGAACACAAGCAGGGGGAATGGGAGAGGGAGAAGCAGGCTCCCCACTGAGCAAGGAGCCCAACACAAGGCTCTATCCCAGGACACTGAGCTGAAGGCAGAGGCTTAATGACTGAGCCACCCAGGCGCTCTAGTAGTCCTATTTTTTGAGGCAGGACTGGTTTATCAGTAAGCTACACCCGCACCCTACTGTGTGAGACTGGCTTTACTATAATGTAGAGCACTAGTGGTTCAGATAACAAATAGGTTGTTCAATGCGAGCACATGATAGGGTTACAAAATCATCTTTATATGACTGGAAGCCCTGATCCAATTTCTCTCCCTCGGCTGTGACATGGACCTGCTCTACCCCCTAATGGAACTTAAAGGTTGGGGGGCGCCTGGGTGGCTCAGTGGATTAAAGCCTCTGCCTTCGGCTCAGGTCATGATCTCAGGGTCCTGGGATCGAGCCCTACATCAGGCTCTCTGCTCGCAGGAACCTGCTTCCCCCACTCTCTCTCCCTGCCTGCCTCTCTGTCCACTTCTGATCTCTATCTGTCAAATAAATAAATAAAATCTTAAAAAAAAAAAAAAAACTTAAAGGTTGGGATTTCTGCTTTTGTCTAGCACACCCCAACCCTCAGACCCCAGAACCCACCCATCCTTAGGCACTCAGACGGAGCAAGCTCTCATGATAGTCCTCTTGGCCTCCCCCTCAGGTCTCTCAGAGTCTTTCTGGAATCTTCTCTCATCCCCACATCAGAGCACAATCTTACCCCTTCTTCCAAGGGTGTGATGGGGCCAAAAGAGCTAAGCTGGTATTTATTATAGGATGGCCATCTAACCTCTTGGTCTTGATCTTAGGGTTGGTGGGTAAGCCAATATGAAAAACAGACTGGGTGCCCAGTATGCCTCAGATCCATTCCAGCCTCTCTTCTGCTCCTCTGAATCACAGAGACCTAAATTTTCCAGGTCTTTTATCAGTGGCCTTTCATAGGCGTGGTCAGTAGGAGGACAGGAGCCTCCCTGGTGTTTTACTCCTTCTCTCTGCTCCTGCATCTCTGCAGTGCCTGCCTCTCTCCAGGACCCCACTCCTGCCACACAGCCCCTCCCTGTGGCCCCAACTCCCTAAGATCTCAGCATCTGCAGAAAGTCCTGGTTTGGGCTGTGGCCCCATACCCCTGTTCCCACTGCCTCATGGGCCCTAGTGGTTCTGGTTCCAGCTGTGGCTAATTTCTGCTTTGTCTGCTGTCCTCTGTTGAATTCCCCTGCGCTACTGTCATGTGATCAGTGAATTCCCTGTATTACATCCCTCAATTCAAAGGCCTAAAGAGCTTTCTGTTTTCCCCGGACAGACCCCGGCTGTCACCATGTGCGTTTTGAACCATCCCGCCTAGACAAAGGGAAGAGGCTTTTGTTCTTCTGTTTTTCTCTGCCTATCTCAAGAACTGAGGAGGCCAGAGTTCCTTTCTTTCTTTAAAACAAAAACAAAAAAACCTATATTTGTTCTGATTATAGAAGCTATGTATTAGCAAGGAGAGCCCGGAGTGGCAGCCACAAGACCCTCCGCTCAGACAGCAGGACGGCCCCTCCTCTAGATTGTCAGCTCTGTCAAGGGGAATCAGATAAACATCTATGGCCAAGAGTTCTTCCTCCCAGATGCCTTCCACCACCCACTGGGAGCCAGGCTGCACATCCTCCCCGGGGAGGTCACAGCTCCGAGCTCCCGTTGGCCAAGCAGGAGCTGTGCCTGGAAGCCCATGGACGCCTGTTCGGTCCGCCCTGAGAGCAACTGCTGTCAGCAACTGTGAGTGTGAGGGAAATCCAGGTGAAAACTTCAAATGGCGTTTGCTGAGATAGGAATTGCGTCTGACAGCATCTCTGGGGACCCCAGGAGGGAATGGGGTGGTGGGCAAAAGAGCAGGAGGGTGATGCATATCAGCCCATAACCCTGGACACACATGGGGCTGGTACTTTGAGCAAACACGGATGCCTTCTTTCCTCTGTTGTTTTTATTTCTTCTAATGTGTTACTATTTGACACCATAGTTATCATACTTTGTAAAAAAAAGAAAGAAAGAAAAGAAAGAAAGAAAGAAATTACATTTGAAGAGGGAATTCAGCAGTTGGAAGGGGATTGGAAAATGATGTTGGCAGAAGAAAATCTCCTCTTAAAACTGGGCGGGTGCTGTAGCAGCTGGCTTCCCGCAATGTTATTATTACTGCAATGCTTCCTTCCTGACGCTCTGAGAGAGGGAATTGAGATGGTCCAGTTCTTTTATTCTTTGTGTCAGAGGAGTGGGAGCTAATTATAAAATATCATTCAATATACTGTCTGTTGAAGGATGACAGCCGCTGTGTTTTCCCCTTCTCAAAATGCAGAAGCGGGCGATCCGTCGCATCGCCTGGCCTGGCTGTGTAGTCTCTCCTGTGGCGCACGTTCGGAACGCTGTTAGGGTTCTTAAAGCAACTTCCCTTTGATAAAGTTTCTCCAGACAGTAGATGGTGCCTCCTGTGCTATTAAGAATGGGACATGCCACCAGAAGAGAGAAACTAGGGCAGAAGAAGTTTACTTCCTGCCTGCTGGACCCCAAGACGACATGCTCGGGGTAATTGTGCTTCAGAGTCATTGAGGGGAGGGGGCACCGCCTTCCCCAAAACTCGTCTGGCCCAAGGGAAGATCAGGCCCCAGGGTTTGTAAACTGATGCTCACGGCTGTTTGCTAAGGGGTGAGAAAGAACCCCTTCCTTTGTACCCTGGGCATGGTGTGGGAAGAGGAAGATGGACATAAGGGGCAGCTAGTACCTGACACAGTAATGAGAAGGCCCACAGAAAACATGTATTCCCTTCCTGGTGTTACACTCTTTTGTGTCTGGAAATTGTTATCAAGTGTGTGTGTGTGTGTGTGTGTGTGTGTGCGCGCGTGTGTGTGTTGGGTCTGGGGACATTATTGCCCAAAGACTGTCACAGGGAACTGAGGGAGGGTGGAGAAGGCTCCCCCTGTCAAAGCCATGTGTGGTGGCACTGGCATCGGTGGAGAGCAGCAGGGGAGGAGCTGGAGGCCATGGGGAGCTGAGACCCGCACAGCAAGACATCAGCTATGTGGCTGGCTGGAGCAGGGCCTGGTGAGACGGACACCGCCTCTCTCACAGCAGGACCAACAATGAGCTCTGGTTGGTGGGGCTGATGTACAGTTGTCACAAATTCTTCCAAGGTTTAATGAGGATTGTTCTAGATGTCCCCCTTGATCATGATTTTGTGACTGATCAGTAGGCATTTTCCCCCAAAACCCATGCTGTTAAAAAAGTGAATTAATATAATAAGTAACTACTTAAGGGAAACGTCCCACCCCACATGTGGTAGATCATTATTTGGAAATGTTGGAGTGTGGTGAAGTAAAGCCTTAAAAGACTTCAAGTTATTGATGGAATATTGTGAGGGAGTTTTATGCTTTGAACTAGGAAACACTGACAACAAATTTAAATCTCATTCATAGGAGTTATTAAGAACTTTATTCTAGGGCTAGTAACCTAAAACTAGTCCAGTAATGGAATGGTCACCCATCCACACAAGATAGACATTCAAAATATGTCACAGTTGAGTGAGACACAGGCATCAACCACTTAGATTGCCTGTCAGCACGGAGCGCTGTGCCAGATGACGACTCTTCAGCTGATGGCTTTGTGGAAGAAAGAGGAGGATTCAAGGAGACACTTGAGGAGCTCAGGGAAAGGGCTTTTTACCAATTTGTATGGAAGTATTTTAATATTTCGGTGATCCGGATGCCCATACTATTGCATACCATCTTGGCCCAGCTTCCATCTTTCCTTCCTTCCATCCAGTCATCCATCCATCCACCTCCCTACCCATCCCCTCACCCACACACTCAGTACTCCATCTAGCTATTCAACAAGCATATCCTGGGACATTTCCTTGGGGGATATGTGTCAGAGTGGATCTACCGATGAGTTGGAATGAGTCCTATCCCCGGGGAGCACACAGTTATTCTTGTTCCTTGTGGGAAGGATGTGTTTTCGCTGCTGCCATTGTGATGATAGTGAGATGTCACAGAATAATAAATAAATTTACAAAATTTCACAGAGAATATGTTTATCATTTTGTATTCTTGAAAGAAAGTTTGTACTTTCTTGCTCGTTCCTCATTCCAGTTCTATGAACGAAGACACCGAGATGCAGAACACTTAAGTGACACCCAGAGCAGGCAGAGCCAGGAAATCTGGCCAGTGAATTTTTCATCAAGAGTGGAAGCAGTTTGTTAAGTGATTGTGGTTTCGTAGTATGGATTCTATTCTTATCTCAGCATTAACATTGTCTGACAGACTGGACAGCCAGGATTCGATGACCCAGTTTATTGTGGCCGAGGTGATACTCTGACTCTGCAGTTAACCAGTGTTTGGCTTTCTGCTGGTTTGACAGAATAAGAAGGAAGGAGGGAACCTTTTGAAATTCAAGAGTCCCCTGTGGTTGGAAAAATAAATTTTCATATAAAATACAATTAATTCATCACCCTCCAATGAATCAAATGCTTCTCATTTTCTTTCAAGAATCTATTGAATCAAGACAAATATCCCATTGTTCCCACTAGAGTTTATGATCTTCCTTTTCATGAAAACCAGTATGGGTGCTTATTTTTCAGTCATGGAGATCTTTCTGTACCTGACTCTGACAGACTTTGATAAAGGGACTGCCTTTGGCTTTGCGGATGAACGGAGAAACATATTGTTGTTATCAAATGAAAGAATACCTTCCAGAAGTTGGTGAGTTTGAGTCAATTTTTAAACTGCCAGGAGGGAACAGCCTATAGGGTATTTGTAAGAGGAAAATAAGATTTACTGTTTTTCTCTCTACCCTGAACATCACCGAAGGTTTTGGCTAGAGAAGAAGTAACTGCAAGATGCATGACCTGTCCTCAGGAGATTCATGACCAGGGTCTGCCTGGCAGTGATTTCAGCTAAAAACACATGGTTGAAAAGCACGAGAGTTCACTCTTGGGTTATTGGTCATTCAAAGGGTGAAACAGTAACTAAGAATTATTACCCGCCCCCCCCCCCCCCACCAAATCACATCTGCTTGAAATGGGTCAGCACATCCTGTACCCAGAGCAAGGGCAAGTGTATCCTTCTACCAAAAATCAAATTGGCTCCTATATTGTTTATGATAGCTGAAACCATGGGAAACTCTGTGAGCAGAATAAATCGTTCATGAACAAGTGATCAGAGGTTTTCATGGGCCTCTCAAAGATGTTAACTGAGAAGAGTTCCTGAGGAGCCTGCACTTGGCCCTTCCAGGAAAGGGAAAAGGAAGGTAAAGCATCATGGTCTGGTCCTGGTCCTTGGAGGGAGCATCTGAAAGAGGCAGAGCCAATCTCAAGAAGGGGATAATTAAACAGGCCCTCTGTGGGGCACATATGGGGCCTCCTGGCCACCTCAGGCCTCTCTGGTCCCTACCTGTCCCTTTTCTCAGCAGGTCCTGGCCAACTCGTCACATTCTGCTGACCTCCTCCACAAGGAATCCCATTAAGTTGGGACTTCCTACATTTGTAACCCTGGAACAAATCAGAAAGCCTACTCAGCACTTTAGCTATTACAAAGAGCTCCTATCAGTTGTCTGTTGCTGAATTAAAAACCACCCCAAAACTTAGAGGCTTAAAACAACCATGTTACTTGCCAGTAGTTCTGTGTATAAGAAAATGAAAATTGGCACCAAGAGCCAACAGCTGGTAGTTCGTTGGCAGCTGTATTGTTCCTGAGTGTACAGAAGCAATTTTCATGGTATATAAACAATATTCAAACAAGGCCATTCTTTGACCGTGATGGAATAAGGCAGAGACAAGACTATTTTGTGATCATGCCTGAAATGATACAGAGACAAGGACATTCTGCAACTCAAAAGTAAGGAAACATCTCATACAAATGACCACCGACCTCTTCTGTCCCACTTTAGTCCTCCTGCTTTGTAGGTAAAAATTACCAAGAGATCTGGTTACCAAATTTCCCCTACTTTCTCACAGCCCCAGATCAGAACCTCTGACTCTGCTTCTCCAGCCCCTTCATGGAATCACCCAACCCAGCAGACACCCAAATCCTATAATAAGGTCCACCCAACATTCCTTTTCTGTTTCCTCTGGTGTATACTCTTTCTCTCTGCTGTGTGTTTAAATAAAGCTCACTTTGTTTGACTAGAAGAGTGTTTCTAGTGATCTTTGATATGCGGGGCAGTGATTGCTGGGATAAGCAGGCTGGTTCATCTGCACCTGGAGCCTTTTGTCGTTTGGCTACAGTCACACGGCAGCTCAATGAGGATGGGATGGTCTAAGATGGCCTCACTTGCATGGATGGTGGTTGGGCTGGGTGACCACTAAGTCACACATCTCCAGCAGGCGAGTCTAGGCGTCTTCACTTGGTAAACTTGAGTGGTATTAGAAGGCAGCCCCAAATGCACAGTATGTTTTAAACCTCTGCTCAAATTATGTTTGCTAATGGTGCCACTGGTCAAAGCAAGTCACATGGCTAATCCCAGAATCAATGTGGGAGGGGACCCCTGAGGGTGTAGATATAAGAAGTGATTGGAGACCCACTTCTGTAACAAACCAAGCTGAACACATGGTTTCATTCAATTCTCACGAATGAAGACACTGTTATCCTAATTTTGCTGATGAGGAAATTCATATTTAGAGATGTTTGAGCCTTGACTAAGGCCATAAAGCTAATAAATAGCAGGACCAAAGACAAGACCAGCTCACTGAGTCATACTTCAGAGTTTCTCTCCCCAGACACACACTGTGGATTTGCCATTTAGGTGCAATGTATTGTCACTTTGGTTCCACGGGGCCCTTCCAGTATGTTCTGTGACTGATTTCCTTCATTTAGTGTAACGTTTTCAGGTTCATCCATTCGTTCTTATGGCCAAGTAACCCTTCATTGTATGGATATACCATTTTATGCTTATTCATTCATTAGGTGATGGGTATTTGGGTTGAAGTTTGTTCCCCTAGAAGGAAAAAGTTCAGAAAGTTCAATTATGAACTTTATATAAGAAATTCATGCCAGGGCGCCTGGGTGGCTCAGTGGGTTAAAGCCTCTGCCTCTGCCTTTGGCTCAGGTCCTGATCCCAGGGTCCTGGGTCGAGCCCCGCATCGGGTTCCCTGCTCAGCAGGGAGCCTGCTTCCTCCTCTCTCTCTACCTGCCTCTGTGCCTACTTGTGATCTCTGTCTGTCAAATAAATAAATAAAATCTTAAAAAAAAAAGAATTTCATGCCAACCCATTTATACATTTTACTGGGGCAATTGGATAGTGAGGCTTAAACATCTCGGTCACAAACTGCCTTCTCTTTTCTGTATTGAGGAAGAAAAGGTTGTTCCAAGTTGCAAGTATAGAGTGGGGGAGACATGAAGGGCCCCAATGCATTGAGCCTCTCCCAATAGCATCTGAGCTGTCCTGCTACCATGTTGAGGGATCCCCCACGGGACCCTGTCTGGGTCCAGGGCTCTTACTGTAGGACACAGTTTTGTTGCTGAAGCAGCTTATTTTACTGACCAGGATTTCTTCTATCACCAGATCACCAACTACTGCCCAAACACAGCTGGGAAAAGATTCCCTAAAAATACAGATTTGACCAATCTGATTATTTTAGTGAAACAGAAGAGGCCTAGGGTGAGGGTGGAAAAGGAGGTGAAATGATCTTTCTCCAAAGCTGCTCCACAACAGACAACGAGATGTAAGGGGGGTGTCTGGGACAACTGGAAGGGCTGCAAAAACTCGATCTGGTTCGGAGACAAAGGCTGCACAGAACAAAACAATGGGGCATTTAGACAGAAATGTGTTGCCGGAACTGTTTGTAAAAGGCAACAATGAAAATGGTTGTCAGGACTTGTTTTGTGACCTGCTCCAGCTGCACGGGACTGGGGTGGGGGGGTTGAGGTGCTGGGAGTTTTCCTCCCCCAACAGGGTTCCCCAGGGGCATCTGAGGATGCTTGGAAGCCCACCCTCTTCACAGAGCCCTCGGTGGTCTGAGCACCCCAGAAACAGAAACACTGTACTAGAGGCTACCTTTATTGTCTCCTGATGACAATGTTTATTTCTGAAGGTGGAAGTCACAGGAGAAAGGAGACTGCTCCGGAGTCTTTTGGGGAGGAATGGATTTGTCCTCCCCTAACTGGAAAACTTGACCAGCACATGCTGTGTAACACCCATGTCCTTTTAGGTCAATGGAAGGAATGCTGTAGCATCAGTTCAGCTTGTTTGAATTGAGAAGCCCTTCAGGGAGCCACATCATTTCTACTGGAAACCAATGGATAGTTACAGGTTGACCACGTGATGTTATATTAGTCAGGGTTTCTCTATAGAGCCAATAGGATATACATGTAAAGAGATTTATTATAAGGAATTGGCTCATGTGATTGTGGAGGCTGCATCTAAGTCTGAGGCAGGAAACGGGATGGTGGATCATGTGACTTCCAGGCCAGGTCTGAATCCGAAGGCAGAAGCCCACGTCCCGGCTCAGACGGGTCAAGAGAGGAATCCTCCATTACTCAGACCTTAGTGGGATTAGATGAGGCCCACCGTATTTCCAAGAGCAGTTGGGGTTACTCAAGCCTCCTGATTCAATGGTATTCTCATCCAGAAACACCCTCAGCCACACATCAAGAAGAATATTTTTAAATTTTATTTATTTGTCAGAGAGAGAGAGAGAAAAAGCACAAGCAGTGAGAGCAGGAGGCAAAGCAGGCAGAGGGAGGAAGCAAGCTCCTCACTGAGCATGACGCCCAGTGTGTGACTCGATCCCAGGACTCTGGGATCACGACCCAAGTTGAAGGCAGCCACTTAACCAACTGAGCCAACCAGGTGTCCCACATCCAGAAGAATTTTTTTTTTTTTAAAGATTTTATTTATTTATTTGACAGACAGAGATCACAAGTAGGCAGAGAGGCAGGCAGGGAGAGAGGAGGAAGCAGGCTCCCCGCTGAACAGAGAGCCTGATGAGGGGTTCGATCCCAGGACCCTGAGACCATGACCTGAGCTGAAGGCAGAGGCTTTACCCCACTGAGCCACCCAGGTGCTCCCAGAAGAATTTTTAACTGAATATTTGGGCATCCCATAACCCAGGCCAATTGACACATAAAATGAGCCAGTCCGTATGTTTCTTCACGTTGTAAAATGAAGAGGGATCTGAGGGTATTCCATTACTCTTAATTAAGTTTGGTGAAGTCAAAAGCTGTCTAAAAAGATGCCTCATTAACCTGTTTTTTCTTGGGTTCGCTGGCTCCGTGCCCTTTCTCTGTCCCACCCTCAGTACCCTGTAATATTGTAATTTTGTATTTGTACAATATTGTAATATTGTAACAGAGGCTTCTTGATATGCTTTGGTTATCAGACTGAGACTTTCCAAAGCTGGAAATCAGGTCTGTGTTGCTTTTCCGGTACTGTCAGCCTGAGATGTTACCTGAGAAAGTGCACAATGTACGTTTTTTTAAAAAATCGAACTTGACACATGGCCCATGATACCGTATGTCAAGTTGGTTTCCCACCCCCCACCAAATCTCTGGGGGAACAGCTTGATGGTGTTGTCTAAGTTTGGTTTGACAAATTAATATGAAATACTAAGAAAAATTATTAACATTTTTATGACAGGGAAAGCATTAGAATGAAAGGAGACTATAAAATAAAATTGTAGCAAATGACTAATAGAAGGGGCTCAAGTTAATAAACAATCTTTCATTTGTTTTATTCTGGTGAATTGTGGCAACAGCTGCTGATTTACAACAGGCTGGTTCTGACCAAATCTGGATCAGCTTGTGATGAGGAAAAATAACTCAACATTAGACACAAGATACAGTTCTTCCCCCCTCCCCCCCACCAAATGTCATTGAGGCATTTAGAAAAATGTTAAAATACCTTTCATGGATGATTTTTCTCCAGTAAATTTTTAATCACACCAAATAGGCAATAAACAAAATGCAGTTATTTCCTCTATAATTAAATTGACTAAACTCACAAGTTCATCACATTAATTAAAAGAGCAATCACCCAGTTGTAAAATTGCAAATAGCTGACTGCCTCTTGGGCTTCAGATGGTAGCTTTTATTAGTTCATATTTTTAAACATATACAGGCTATCGTTTGCCCTGAACTGTTTCAGATTTGTTAATTTTGCAACAAATCCTCTTCTAGAAAAAGTGGAAATTTCAGTGAAATCTGGCCTTTGTCTGGAGCCCACGGTCAGACCTGATGTAGCATTTCTTTTTTAGTCAAATGACAGCTATGTTCCTATAAATAAAGCTAGTTACCAACTTCAAAGTAATACATAACCTTGAACTTACAGAGCGAAAAAAAAGTTATGTTGATTCTAATCCATTTTAAGCCTGGACATAAATGATTTCAGGACATAATGGTGTAAAAACCCAATATTCCCAGAGACTGATTATATTTGACTCTATAGACCCAGCGATAATACAACATAATTAAACACGTGGGGCACAAATGTCTTTGAAATTCATTATCTGCGGGGTGGAGAAAGAGAAAAGAAATGGGATTCCTTTTTTAAAAAATGGGATTTTAAAAATTTAAATCTGGCTTTAAAATGTTTGGCTAAATCATTCTCTTATCTCTCTCAAATCCCACATGAAGTCCATTTTCATAGACTCAGATTTGGAAGCCGTTGAGTGTAATTCCTGACTCAGCGCGGGTTATCTGGGTTATCTGCTCTGGGTTGCTCTAAGCTCAGGCAGCCTCTCCAGGCAGCCCTTCCCTCTGCGGGAAGTGCTGGGGGCTGGGCGCCGCGTCCTTGGGTTATTAGAGATGTTAACAGTGTCCCTGTAGTTGCCACGATCATCAGTCCTTGTTCAACCCTGTATCTGGAATAAAGAAAAAGCCCCCTTCCCCCTAGAAATAACCCAGATTCTGCAACTGTGGCTCATTTTATCCATTTCTTCGGCTTCTCTCCGTTCTGGATGCCATATCCCTGACTGACTCAAACTTGTCAATACTAGTTTTAAAATGCAAATCACAAGTTCAGCTCTACAAAATTTATTGAGTACCATGTACCGAGTATCTGCTAGGAATTGGACATTATAAATAGATAACTTATTCCCGTATACAACATTAGCCCAGTTCCCCAGCAATCTCTCGTGGTGACTAGAACAACCTTGTACCTCTCTGCACACTTCTCCTTCTGCCCCACCCCAGTGTCCTCTCTGGGGGAAGTCGCCCCTGCGGTTGGGTGGGTCCCAGAGTAGTCAATGGGCCATGTTTTACTGGAGAGCTGGGTGGCTGAGCCTTAAAAGATGACGACCCATTTGCAGTTCCCTTTCCCCCTTCCTGTTTTATACCACGGTGAGACTGGGGGCCTAGTGACTGGCTAGCTACCTGCTCTTTCTACTTTCAGTGTCTACTCTGGTGAGTGGACCCAGTGCCCACTTGGGCTGTCTCCATCCCTCTCTGTCTCTCTACTGGAGGTGGAGGGGGAAGGAGTAAGGATCTTACTTCGACTTGAAGCCAAAATGGCCTATTCCAACTTAATTATTGTAGTGGATTCTACTTTGTGGATCAAGCTCATTGGTTCAGATTTAATCGTGGCATTTTATTCTCATTCTGCTAGTGTTCTTTACATACAGTCTCCTCAGTTCAGGCCCCATGAAGAGAAGGCAGGAGGAGAAGCATGATACAGGCATTTCTGGGGCCCTCCTGCTGCCTCATTCCACCAGATGAACCTCAGAATTGCACCCAGAAATCCCAACACTCACAAATCAGATGTGATTTAAAAGAAGTAAAAAAAAAAATACACACACACACACACACACATTTATAAGAGCAGAACAAAAACATGGAGTTTTGTGGGTGGGAAATTGGAGGTGGAGGTGGGGGTGGTCAGACAAGGGACAGGAAGGACTGGAACTTTCTGCAGGTGCCGCTGGAAGACTATGGAGAGTGATGGCAGCCAACGATGGGATCGGAGAATGGCAAGGAATGGAGAGCTCTTCTATTTGGTTGACATGTAGAGGAGAGAGTAGGGAGAAGAATGATGGAAGGAGTGGCTGACCAAGATCTGGAGAGCTCTGACTATCAGGCCAAGGTTTTGCACGTGACTTGGTAGGCGGTCAGGAGCTGCTGGAGGTTGGGGTGTATGGACACAGAAGAGGCACATACAGGAACAGAGCTGCCTAAAGAGGGGGGAGGAAAAGGCTGGGCACTGTGAGGCTGGGGAGACGGTGTTCAAGCATTATACCCTCACGGCCGCCCATGGGGAGGGTGGCCTCAGCTGCCTGCTCTCTGGAGAGCTTGATCCAAGCCCAGCTTGGACCCACGTTTTTAGCTGCCCCATCAAACTCCTGGTTAACATGGCGCCCTTGACTGAGATCACCAGGTCCTTTTTTCACAGGAATTCTTTCAAATCCCCCCACACTCACAATGTATCCATGATTTGGAGAATGTCTGAGTAAAACCTGACCTTCCTGCTTTTACAAATTAATCTTTTTTAGTGTTAACTTGACATTCCTGACTCCCAACATAATTCTAAATCTTCATTCTCTTGTCTCTCACTTTCTCTCTTCTTCCCAGCTTAGTTTTGTTGGAAAACTGAAGAACCGTCCAAGTTTTGCTGGAAATATTGACAAGGTAAGAGCAAAGACAGGCCCCTGGAGCTCTAATTGAAAGCCTCACCGATAGCACTGAAGCCACTGATCAGCAGAGCGCAGGAACATTGCTTCCCTGGAGGCCCACCCAGCTCTGCCCTGGCTCACCCCTTGGCGTTAAACCATTTCATTCCATAAAGATCTCCCGTCATCAAAGTCCCCTGGCTGTCTAGTGCCAGTGTGATGAGAGAGAGGTCCACGTGACACCGTCATTCTGCTCCTTCTATAAATGCTTCTTTCTTATTTTTATTTTAAAGACATTTTCTCTTTCTCTCTCTTTTTATAATTTTTAAAGATTTCTTTAAGAGTAATCTCTACATCCAATGTGGGGCTTGAACTTACAACCCTGAGATCAAGAGTCGCTTGCTCCACTGACTGAGCCTGCCAAATGCTCCTATTTTAAAGATGGTTTTGTTTCTTTTACAAATGCAAGAGGTAGGACTGTTAGACCGTAGTTTTCCATAGCGGCTGCATCAAATGAATGTTCCCACCAACAGTCCACAAGCATTCCCTTCTTTGCTCCCCATCACCAATACTGGTTATTTCTTGTCTTTTTGGTATTTTCTTGTCTTTTTGTCTTGTCTTTTTCTAACAATATGAGGTGATGTTTCATTTGGTTTTGATTGGCATTTCCCTGCTGATGAGTGATGGTGAGTACTTTTCAGGTACCTGTTTGACTTATGTATGTCCTTTTTTGAAAACTGTTCAGTTCTTCTGCCCATTTTTAAATCAGATTGTTTTGTTTTATTGCTATTGAGTTGTGCAAGTTCTTTAGAGTTTAGATGTTAACATTTTATCAGATACATGATGAGCAAGTATTTTCTCCCATTCTGTCGGTTGCCTTTTCATTTTGCTGATGATTTTCTTTGCTATGCAGAAGCTTTTTAGTTTGATGTGATCCCACTTGGTAATTCCTGCTTTTGTTCCCTTTGCTTTAATGTCAAGTCCAGAAAATCATCATCAAGACCAATGTCAAGGAGCTTACCCCCTGTGTTTTCTTCTGGTTTTATGGTTCCAGATAGTATGTTCAAGATTTTAGAGCATTTTTAAGATGATTTTTGTATATGGGTGTAAGATAGTGGCCCAGTTACATTTTTTTTGCATGTGACTGCCCATTTCATATCATTTATTGAAGAGACTATCCCTTCTCCATTCTATATTCTCAGCTCCTATGTTGTAAATTAATTGGCCATGCATACCTGGGTTTATCTCTGGACTCTATTCTGTTCCATTGAACTATGTGTTATTGTTTCTTTCTAATGTTATACTGTTTTAATTACTATAGCTTTGTAATAGTTTGCAATAGGAAGTGTGATGCTTTAACCTTATTCTTAAGATTGCCTTGGCTATTTGGGGTCTTTTGTGGTTCCATACAAATTTTAGGATGTTCTATTTCTGTAAAAAATTATATTGGAATTTTGATAGGAATAGTAGTGAGTCTGTAGATTGCTTTAGTATGGACATTTCAACAATATTAATTCTTCCAATCAGTGAACACATAATATCTTTTCGTTTATCTGTGTCTTCTTCAATTTCTTTCTTCGGTGTACTGTAGGTTTTGGTGTACAGTTCTTTCACCTCCTTGGTTAAATTTATTTCTAGGTGTTTTATTCTTTCTGATGCAATTACAAATGGGAAATCTCAATTTTTCTTTATGATGGTTGGTTATTAGTGCATAAAAATGTAAGTGATTTTTTTTTAATTATTCATTTATTTACTTGACAGAGAGAGAGAGAGAGATCACAAGTAGGCAGAGAGGCAGGCAGAGAGGAAGGGAAGCAGGCTCCCTGCTGAGCAGAGAGCACCATGCGGGGCTCGATCCCAGGACCCTGAGACCATGACCCGAGCCAAAGGCAGAGGCCTCAACCCACTGAGCCACCCAGGCGCCCCTGTAAGTGATTTTTATAAATTGATTTTATATCCCTCAGCTTTACTGAATTAATTGGTTGGTTCTAATAAATTTTTAGTTTTCTATCTATAACTTATTATATAGTCTTTCTATATTACATATTCTTTAATTTATTTTGTTATTATTAAAGAAATTATAAACATACCCCATAGGCAGAATTCCATGCTTACCACCTCCTAATGTTATGACCATGATTAGGTTTCATTCTATGGCAAAGGTGAAGAGACTTTGCAAATGTAGTTAAGGTCCATAATGAATTGACCTTAAGTTCATGAAGAGAGAGATTTACCAGAATGGGTATGACCTCATCAGGCAAGCTCAAAGCAGAAGAAACTCGAAGCAATAGACCTTTCCCTGCTGGCCCTAGTGAGGCCAACAGCCATACTGGAATTGCCTATGGAGAGTGGCAGCCCATTGGAGCACAGACCCCAGTCCTACAGCTGCAGAAACTGAATGTGCCTGTAGCCTGAGTGAGCTCAGAAGGGCATCCTTCCCAATCTGAACACCAGATGGGAACCCCGCCCAGCTGATACTTCACTGTTGCCTTGTCAGACGCTGAGCAGAGGACCCAACTAAGCATTCCCGGGCTCCTAGCCCATGGAAACTGTGAGATAATAAATATGTGTTGTTTTAAGCCCCAGAGTTTGTGGCGATTTGTTATGCAGTGATATAAAACAGATAAACACACAAAAGGAGGGGGAGAAAGTAGTACGATGAGGTGCTGTTCAGACTGTAGTCCATGGACCCTGATGTCTTCAGTCTGATTCTGATTCATGAGGAGTTAAGTAGAGAAGTTGAGGATGAACGCTGAGACACTTTCATAGCAGTATGACATTGCCATGACCTCAACGTGTGTGTCACTGGACGCATCTCAAGGAGCTGGCTGTAGACCAGTTGGGTTTGTTATGCTTACGTGATGATTTGCGTATGGTGTGACCTATGTACCTGATACATGTTACATCAGGCATAATTTTAAGTTTAGTTTGGCAACTAGAATCTGAAAGTGTATAAAAATAGGAGAAATGTAAGCATTTATTTTTATAACTTTTAAAAAATCAAGTTTGTTTTTAACTTAACAAATTATTAGCTCAACTGGGAAAATAACAATCCAGTGGCTTTTTTCCTGCTTATATATAGTTCTTTTAAGTCTGCTCCAGCTTGGGGCTTAAACTCACGACCCCGAGCTTAAGAGTCACCTGCTCTACAGACTGAGCCAGCCAGGAGCCCCTCCAGTGATTTATTTTTAACCCTGTTATTTTGATGCCATATTTCTTTTTTAAAGATGTTATTTATTTATTTGACAGAGATCACAAGTAGGCAGAGAGGCAGGCAGAATGAGAGGAGGAAGCAGGCTCCCTGCTGAGCAGAGAGCCCGATGCGGGGCTCGATCCCAGGACCCTGAGATCATGACCTGAGCTGAAAGTAGAGGCTTTAACCCACTGAGCCACCCAGGCGCCCCTTTGATGCCATATTTCAACCACCATAGCTTGACAAAGTCAGGAACTGCTGAATAATGTAATACAGAAATCCAACCATGGAGCAAATAAACCAGTGAACAATTTTTCATTGTAGCTTAAAGAATGCACAGATTTAGAAATGTGGCAATTCTAGGACATCTGCAACTTGAACCCGATGGTGATACGAACAGTTCTTTTTAACTTCATTGCCGATTAATACAACTAGCTCTGAACTACTGTATAAGACTATGAAAGAATACATGATCAACAGATGTAGTCTGGAACTAAAGTTTTGTGCAGGAGAGTGTGTTGTGCTAGCACAGCTGAGGGCGCAGAATGTCCCGGAACAGTCATCTGGATTAAGTAGCTCATTAACCAACGTACTGCTTCCTTCATTGAGAAAGTCTTGCTACACCAGAAAACCAAAACCAAAACCAAAAAATCAGGTGAACTAGTGTACTTAGTGATTAATGAAGAATCTGTGAATTCCATAAAGGCAAATGCATTAAATTAAAGATCATCCTGCTTCTCTGTGGTAGATAGAAGTGGAACCTAATTTCCTTATGGGTGCTGAGGTACAGTGTTTGTTGTGGAGAGAATTCTGTCAGAATAAAATGTAGAAAGAATTTGTTACGTTTCTGTGAGATAAGGAATCAGTTTGATTCAGTGTTTAAAGATGTTTGGCATCCAGACTTGCTGATTTGTCTGATAACGTAGATATTTTTAATGACCTTAAAACTTCCTTAAAAATAACAAATGAGGGGCCCCTGGGTGTCTTAGTTTAAGCATCTGCCTTTGGCTCAGGTCATGATCTGGGTGTCCTGGGATGGAACCCTGCATTAGGCTCCCTGCTCAGCAGGAAGCCTACTTCTCCCTCTTTCACTCCCTCTCCTTGTGTTCCCTCTCTCCCTGTCTCTCTCTGTCAATAAATAAATAAAATCTTAAAAAAATAATAACGGGGCCCCTGGGTGCCTGGGTTAAACCTGGGTTAAAGCCTGGGATCAAGCCCCGCATCAGGCTCTCTGCTCAGCGGGGAGTCTGCTTCCCCCCCTTCTCACTCTCTGCCTGCCTCTCTGCCTACTTGTGATCTCTGTCAAATACATTAAAAAACAACAACACACACAAAAAACAACAACAACAACAACAACAACAAAGGAGGGGTGTCTGGGTGGCTCAGTTGTTTAAGTGTCTGCCTTAGGCTTGGGTCATGATCTCAGGGTCCTGGGGTCAAGCCCTAGATCAGGCTCTCCGCTCAGCAGGGGGTTTACTCCCTCTCAGTCTCCCTCTGTGCTGTCTCTGTCTCCCAAATAAATAAATAAAATCTTAAAAAAAATAACAAAGGAATATAACAAAAGATCAAAAGGAAGAAACAAAAGTTAGACTTTCTATAGGTTTTCATGACATATTTCAACAACAGTCAGAAATGTTGATGGGAGACTGTTTCTGTACACTTGTACATCTATGAATCTGAATTTTATTTTCCATCAAAAGATAATGCACATGTAAGGAAACTATGGCTCTATCAGAAGATTTGGGTAATTTAAATTGAACCACAACTTTACAGGATATATTGATGGCACTGGCTACTGATCAAAGACTGGAGATGAATTCTTACAATACAGCATTATTTGTTCCATTTTTGATAGAAGTTAAAATGATACCCCGAGCTTGCTGAAATTACTGTAAAAGCTCTTCTGCCATCCCAGTCAACATGCTTCTATGAGGCTGCTTTCTCTACTAGAAATGTCATGACAACAAAACATAGAAAAGTTTAGATGTACATTATCCCCTGTGAGTAGTATTGGCAGCAATTCAAACAAAGTTAGATGATTTAACAAGCAAGAAGTAAGCTTACTTGGCTTATTAAAAACTTTAAATATTGACATATATGATTTTTGTTCAAACTGTGTGCAGAGACATTTAATGCAGGGAATCTCTATCTTACTCATAACTCTCTGAGCTATGCTTGGGGAATTGCAAAACTTTATGAATGTAAAATAGCAATTCTCCAAATTCATCACTTATATAATGGAATGGGAAACATATATGGTTTAAAGAATTCCTTTCTATTTCCGTATGGTATGTTTGTTCTGATTATACTTATTGAAATACAATTTTATGTTGTTGAACGCAATGAAAAATTTAAAAATTTTTATGTTGAATGTCTTTTTCTTTTAAAGATTTTATTTATGTATTTGACAGACAGAGATGACAAGTAGGCAGAGAGAGAAGAAGGGAAGTAGGCTCCCTGCTGAGCAGAGAGACTTGATTCTAGGACCCTGGGATCATGACCCAAGCCGAAGACAGAGGCTTTAACCCATTGAGCCACACAGGCGTCCCAAATGTCTTTTTTTTTTTTTTTTTTAAATCATTTAGCTGTCTTGGCAGTTCACTTTTATTGTACTTTATAAAAGCGTTGGTCTACAATAAGAAATTTTTTTTAAAAGGTAAATCCTTCCTCTCTCCCAGATGGATAAGATAGTACATGGGTATAAAACTACAGGGACTAATAGTACTAATAATACACCTACAAAGACCCAGTCACCTTTCAGCATTCTTGTCTCGGCTCTTCCCCCACTTACATATCTTGCCCGAGTATATTAAAGCAAGTCCCAAATAATATATAATTTTACATGCAAGTACTTCCATATGTATCTCTCAAAGTAATAACTTTAAAACTCTAACCACAATATTATTATAGTCATCCAAATAAGTAATTGCTAATAGTATCTAATATCTGGGTTATAGTCACTTTTCCCTGATTATTTCAAAAACACATTTTTGTAGTTGTTTTGTTCAAATCAGAATGAAAATAAGGGCTGCCCACCATATTTGGTTGTGACATCTTAAGTCTCCTTTGATCTAAGGACACTGTCCTGTCTTTTTTTAAACTAGATGTTTATTGAAAAACCTGAGTTCTGTGTTGAGTAGGGTTTCTAACATTTCTGGATTTGGCTTGTTGCTTCCTGGGACTGTTATTCTATCCTTGATAGCTCCTTCTCCTGGGAGTTAGAATCAACACCTAGATTCAATCCAGACTTCAGTTTCCTTTTTCCAAAATGACTTCCTCAGTGGTGCTGTGCTCTTCCTACTGCATCACCCCCAGCAAGCACATAAAGTCTGGTCGCCCACTTTTGGAGATGCTAACTGACATTGATCCGTGGGTTTAATTTTTCACCCTGATCCATTCATTATAATATCCTCCATTGACTTTTAGTGAATGGTTTGCAGTCATTAATTACTACTACCTGGATCTGTTTTTCATTAGGAATTCACAAAATGGTGATTTTCTAATTATCTCATTGCTTCTTCATTTATTAGCTTGAGTGGCTTTCTAGAGAAAGAAACATTCCTTCTTTATTTGATTATCTTGAAATATAGTCTGTAGAGGAAAGCAGGATAAATGCTCAGTTCTTTCCTTTCTTGTATTGATTTTCAGAATAAGAAATTTGTGCCTTAGCAACTTCCCAAGATGATCAATTAATTTTTTAAAAAATATCAATATGAACTCATTGATTTTCATATAGTTGATGTGTTTCAGAACATTGTTATCATTATTCAAATGGTCTCATCTCTGGCCGGTGGAAGAGACCCTTCAAGCTGACTCTTGAGTTGTGTTTGTCATCTCTTGGCTAGCAGCTGAGAGCTCCTTGTTTTCAGGCTCACAAGATCTACCAGGCTTATGCTGTATACTGTTCGCCTCACATCTGGAAGCAGCCATTTCTCTAAGGAATCCTGGTTCCTTTTAGTGGGAGTGAGCCTTTAGGGGCCACAGTCTGTGTTCTACATGTCTAAGTTCTTTTTCTCAGGGACTGGAAGAGCTCACCAGGGGCTGAATACATTGGAGTTTGGGGCTAAGGCCATGGCTTTATTTTGAGAGCCTAGTGAATGCATCATCCTTAGGGGGCCACTGGGGAGGGGACCTGGGTCTCCTGACCTGGGCCACTTGAACCACCCCCTAGAATATCTAACTGATCTCATGCATGCATTTGTTAATTTATCATTAATTTGTCCTTCCTGCCTTCATTCAGCAAATACTTAAAGAATACCTATTGTATCTGCTTTTCGGGCCCCAGGGGTATAGCATTGAACAAATGGTACAGTCCCCGCTACCAGAGATGACTTTGCAGGGAGGGGAAGAAGACAACAGACACACATGTGATAGGGTGTAGGAGGTGCGTTTCTATTCTGGGTAGTCTGATCAGTGTTGGAGCAGAAACCTGGAGCAGACACTGAGGGAGGAGGCCAGGTGGAAGTCTGGGGGAAGTGCTAGGTTAGAGGGAATGGCGGGCGTAAGGGCCTCAAGTCAGCAGTGTGCTCACTGATTCCTAATACCGCAGACACGGACAAATTCTTTGCTATCCAAGGTTTCAACATGTCTTACCAGCTGAAAAATATTTTTTTCACAGTAAAATTTTAAAGTTTACAGCTTGTCTTTCGAGAACGATCCTTCATACGGTGACTTTTAGGTCATCACTCATAAGGTCTTACAAAATATACCATCTTCTCCGCACCCCATGCCCATATCCCTAAAAACAACTTTTCTAATTCCAAAAGTCACAGGTGTTGATTGCGGAACACATGGAAAGCACCAAAAAATAACAGAGCAAAATAAAATGAAAGTAAAACAGAAGCCATCTCCACTCACAATCAACCTCTGTAATATGGCAGTTGGTGTCCTTCCATTCTTTTGTAAAAATGCTGTCCAGCTGGGAATTCTATATTCTGCCTCCCCACTTCAGGCATGGTCCTCGGTGGCTGTAGACATTTCTAGTTTTTATCTGCTCAGTAGTTCCCTGTCAGAGCCAGAGTTCCTCACAGAGCTCTGGCTTACACCTGCCGGCTCAGATTGTCCCTTCAGACCTAGGGTGTGCCCTGGACCCCATCCTTCCTTGTCTCCAGGGGACATAGCGCTGGGTCCTGCCATGTCCACATCGCCAACCAGTTCTTGCTTCTCGGTCGGATAGAAGTGACAAGGAGAGTGTGTCCTCCCCCTCATTTCTCCTTCATACCGAGAGAGATCATGGTGGAGAGGGATGAGGCACTGAGGAGAGGAGACAAGCAATGCTTCAAAGGTAACGGCGGAGCCAGAAGGTAATCGAGTCTTCTTTAAAGGGTAGAATTTATTTGGGGGTAAAATAGAATTTTCATTTGCTGGGTTTGCTTTCATCACCCGAGGCCATGTGTGGCATCACAGAGGACCTGAGCACTTGTCTATGGGGAGAATACTCCTAACAAATTTAGACGTGTGTATAGGGGCGATGTCCACCGAAATGAGAACACACAGTTACCAGGTGTGAGGATTTCGATAGATCTTTCTTGGGAAAACAGTGCAAGTCGACATACAACGGGTGCCTTCATACTGACAGAAATGTATTTTTGAGACCCAGAATAGCTCAGTGGTTAGAAGAAGGTTCCCGGTACCAGGATGTCCAGAATGAACCCCTGGCTTTGCTGCTTCTTTGCTGTACGATCTTTGGAAGGATGGTAAGTAACCTCTACTTTCATTTCTACTTCTGTAAAATGGGGATGATCTTGGGGGCTCTCAGGAGACCTTGTGACTTAGCCCATGCACGGCACTTGCCACAGGGCTAACGTTCAGCAGGTGTCCAGCCCGTGCTGGCCGTGTGGACCGACCGGAGCGCCTCACAGGTTATCAACCTTCTTAATCTTCAGAACAACCCAGTTCAATGCTCGTAAGCATCATCCTCATTTTACAGAGGGTTTAACTGCGGCAGGCAGGTTAACGACTGGCCCAAGATCTGACACACTGGGAAGTGGCCCAGCAGCATTCAGAGGCAGACAGTCTCAGCTCAGAGCCCGAACTTCACGGTAGTGTCTGATATAATGACCCCT
This sequence comes from Mustela lutreola, assembly GCF_030435805.1. Lineage (NCBI taxonomy): Eukaryota > Metazoa > Chordata > Mammalia > Carnivora > Mustelidae > Mustela > Mustela lutreola. Next base: position 36,564,478 of record NC_081300.1, read on the forward strand.
ATTTAATCCTCCTGGCATTCCCCTCCAGACCTATGCAGTCCGTTTCTCATGAATGCTTTTTCCTCCTCAAATATGGATATAGATATGGATTTGAGTTTAAAATGAGGTTTTCTGTGCCTCCTCAGTCCTCGAGCTGTGGCGCCTTGTCCTGGGCTGTCCCTACTTCTCCAGCTGCACAGACTTTTGACCTTCACAGTGAACTCCCCAGACCCTTCCTGCTTTTGCTTCCTTGCAGGGAGCGGCCAGCAAGACTGCAGTTACAAAATGTGTCCTTCTGCAGACAGTTGTCCTCATGGTCTGCTGGCCATCTCTCGACATTTGCCCCTTCTCCCTCGTTGTGTTCCGTTTTTAGAAAAGACTCATTCCCAAGGCTGCTTACTTCACGCCTTATTTGTATCTGTAAGAGATGGCCCCTTTTGCAGAGTTCACACCCCAGGTGCCCGGGAGTGTGACTCAGAGGGCCACGCAGGGACAGAGAGATAGCAGCGTCTGGCCGCAAAGGAAGGAGAGGCATGACTTGACATAGTGTTCACTTTGGAGGAATATATTCAGAGGCTGCTTTGGGCCAGTGCTGGGAATAAATGAGGAAGAAGTTCCCAGCCTGGTCTTATCATCTAGCATGGGAGGCAGATGCATAGCAGGTGCTAGGGTATGACGCAGGCGCCAGTTAGAGGACGTGTAGAGGTCAGGGAAGGCTTCCTGGAAGAGACCCTGAGCTGAGTCAGACCCAGGTTTGACCAGAACATCATCACCTGTGTAACATCATCAGCTTCTTTGGCTTTCTTTCCTCACTGGCTAAACAGAGCTGTGGGGACAATAAACGTGGGCCATATGTGGCACTGCAGGGTTGCCTTACAAATCACAGCAGGTGATGCTATTATTAATATTGTATCACCGTTAAGGACAAAGGTTGCTTTCTAATGACATGCCCTCCTCGTGGTATATTCAGAGATCACATTCACTTCCGGTAGAGAATCCCAGCCGACACACACAGCTCTTTAAAAATGTGATTACACAGAGAGGAACGAGCTTTTTTTAAAGGGGGTTATAAATTGATTTCATCTCAGCCCGTTTGCTGCAGCCCTGGCCCCAGCGGTCTCCCACTTTCTCCTCAGTGAGTGCGCCATGAGCCCCATGAAACATTTGGAGATTTGCAGAACCCGAATCAGACTTTCCATCCCCAGTGCTGACTTGCTTCTTGAATGATAGCCACAAAGACGTCTCCTGCGCCTTTAACACATTTCCAGGGATGTGTAATTATGACAGCGGTGGAACATTCTTGGCTCCCTGGGAGCACACACTAGTGATGATTCTTTTATCATATTGCCATTATTTCTCCACAGAGTACAACTGAGCAAAGCCAAGTTACTGAGACATAAATGGTGTGAGCACGTCATTGCATTACATGGACGTTTTCCCTCCCGTGGCCTTTAATAATTTATACCTTAAAGAAGACAAGTAGCTGTCCAGCTAGCTAATTAAAAATACTGGATCTCACAGACGAGAAGTCGGGTTCTTATTAAAGTGTCCATTCGCTACCTTGACAGTTTCTAAGAAGCAGATATTTTTGCTGCTGCAGATAGAAAAACCAAGATCCTCAGCCATGGGAATCTGCTCTGGAGAGCAAATGAGTCCAGGAGGTTCCCCCGTGATGACACAGCCCTCGGGGCGAAATCAGATGATGAAGTGGAATGCCAGCAGAAGAAAGGGCAGTTCTCGTTAAATAAGGGAACTGGAACCTTCTCGATTCCATTATCAGCCTCTGGTCCCCATATTTCCATCGTTTCGCAATGAGGGGCTTTACTGGTCTTAAGCACCAGGCTCCCCTCGTAGAGGCCAGGACTTCACTGAGGCTTGGTTCTCTGGCCACGGAGGCCCCGACCAGAGCTCCAGGGGCTGCCAGTCCACATGATGTGGGATCAACTGTCTCTGCTCCCTCCCTGAAGTCCTCTGATAGTCAAGGGACAAAACAATTGTTTAAAAAAGGCATAAGCCCCCAAAGGTAAAGGGACTAGGCCCAGAGAGCATTGCAGAGAGGGAAGGCCACAGACTCAGGAAACAGATACCCACGGGGTCCCTGGCCTAGTACACTGGGGGAGCCGAGCAGCCTGCAGGCCCCGAGAGCTAGAGGCTGGCCCCTAGGCTCCAGGGACAGGAACCACATGTGCAGGGGGCACCCTGCGGGCTGGGAGCTGTCCTGGACCCCACCACCAGGCCACCGTGTTCTCCCGTTGACCCACATCAGAGGAGGCTGCTCTGTGATGGGACAGATGAAGCTAGCAACAGGACAGTTCCTGACCGCACCTGAGCTGGACAGCCGCCCGGAATCCTGCCCCCACCTGAAGACCAGCGACCGTGCCCATTCCTGATGAAGGAAAATGACTTCTTCACTGATGACAGCATTAGCCCACTTCGTGCCCTGCAACTCCTGGATGAAATGCGATTTTCCTCTGTTGCCAGACGGCCCCCACTCCAGAGGGAAAGGCTGGATCCCTGAGCTCTCCCCCAGATCACCTCACTCAAGTCCAAACCCTCACTGAGACACATTTCACAGGCCGCGGCCTCTCTCAGTGCCACAAGACTGTGGTCCCTGGTGGACACAGACAGGCCCCCAGACCCCACCGGCCGCCCCCACCCAGTGCAGACATCGAGGGCTAGCAGGGTGCCCTGGAGAGATTGGACCCCAGGGGACTGAGGCCGCTGGAGTTCCAGGGCTGCTGTGGAAGGGCTGTATTCTCCGAAACGGGGGTGACATGACTGATGCCATCACAGCTAGACCCCCAGGCCCCACCCCTGCCTGGCTCTTAGGAAAGACAAAGCAAAGAGGAACCCAGACTCTAACAGGAAGGGAGACGAGGGCAAGAGACGAAGAGAATGTCTCCTGCCAAAGCATATTCTTTTTTTTTTCTTTTTAAGATTTTATTTATTTATTTGACAGAGACACAGTGAGAGAAGGAACATAAGCAGGGGTAGTGGGAGAGGGAGAAGCAGGCCTCCTGCTGAGCCAGGGAGCCTGATGTGGGGCTCCATCCCAGGACCTGACCATGACCTGAGCCGAGGCAGATGCCCAATGACTGAGCCAGTAGACACCCCAGCTGAAGCATATTCTTTAACAAATACATAACCGGAGCAAAATAAGTTGGAAGGGAAGTTATACATGAAAAGAGATTCATGAGCTTTTTCAACCAGTAGTCAAGTGTGGACCTTACTTGGATTCTGATTTCAACACACCCAGAAATGGAACCCTTTATGAAACAACCAGGGAAAGATGAATATTGATTGCATCTTTGATGCCATGAGGAAATTCTCAAAAATTTTTAGATGTGGTTCTTAGGGTTATATTTACATAAAAGATTCCTTATCTCTCAGAGGTGCTGTGAGAATGTGTGCAGGTGAAATGTTTTGAATTCTGGAATGCTTCAAAATAATCCTCTGGGGGGTGCGGTAAAGATGAGCCAGGACTGGCATGAAGGGAGGTATATAGAGGTTTATCATTCAGTTAGCTCTGCTTTTCCTCTATGTTTGAAATTTTCCACAATAAGAAATGAACAAAAACAAGAAAAGCAAAACAAAAACAGAAGAAACTCCTAAAGGTTGACTTTCTTCCTTTGTCTCTTCCTTTTTTTTTTTTTTTTAAAGATTTTATTTTTAAGTAATGTCTACATCCCCCATGGGGCTTGAACTCACCACTCCAAGATTAAGAGTCACATACTCACCGACTAAGCCAGCTGGGTACTCCAAGTTACCTTTCTTTAATCTCACAAAAATGCCTTGGATTATCCAGACCCCCCTGGACGTCAAGCCAGGAAGATGTCAGAGCATTCCATCCTCAAAGCCTACAGACAAAGAAAACAGGCTTTAGGAAGCTCTTTGAAAATCACATAAACCTTATCAAGGAGATTAAGCAAAGAGGTGAGAGACAACCCCAAGCCCCGTCGTACATTGCTGCCTCTCCTCCTCCCCACTTCTCTGCCCCCACTGTTCAGTGAGCCTGTGGTATCTGTGGACAAGGCCCCTTTCATAATCCAGAAGCCACCTCGCTAGGCAGCTTGTTGGGGGGCGGCTGGAGGCTACGAGGTCAGATTTGGTCCTGGGTAGGGACAGGGGGGTGTCTTGCCATTGATGCAAGGAAGGGGATGGAAATGCCCTCCACTGATCAGGTAAGTGGAAGGTGGGGGTCAGAAGGAGAGGGAAACCCCAGTGGTGGCCCCTGAATATGGGCAGAATTAAGGGCAGGGTGGGGTTGGACTCCTGGAGGCAAGGAGGCCCAGGGTTTTCCTAGCTGGGTGTCCAGCACCTAGGACAGCTCTCCGTACCGCCGTTGGATCCTTGGCAGGGATGCGTGAGAGGTCAGCAAAATGCAAGGAACTGTGAAGAAAACCGAGCACCGGGCTGGTAAGGGGTGGGGGTGGGGGCAGAGGGAAGACATCTCTGTGAAGGCAGTGAGGAGACCAGGGAAGTTGTCCCCAGGGAGGAGAGATTTAAGCTGAGTCCTGAAGAATGAGAGCTGGGGAAGAGCAGCGTGTGCAAAAATCCCCGATCAGGAGAGGTGTGCCACGGTGAGGGCAGAGAAGGACAGGGTCACTGGGGCCCTGGGAGGGCATGTGATGAACCTGGAGCGTGGAAAGGACCCAGTCACAGGGCCTCCCGGGCCATGGTGGAGCTGCAGCTTTAATTCTCGGTGCCATGGGAAGCCGTTGGAAGGTTTCAGCCTTGGAGTAATACCGTTTGGTTTACATTTTCAGAAAAATCATGCTGGCTACTATGTGAAGGATAAGGGATGGGGAGTGGAGGATGCAGGGGACAGCTGAGGGCCAGGCATCTGGCTCAGAGCTGATGCTGGCTGTTTGGAAGGGGAGGTCGCACTGGAGATGGCGAGAAATGACTGGACTTAAGTGACCACTGGACAGGCAGCCAGCCAGGTGTGGGGATACATTTTATGTGGACAGAGGAAGCCCCTGACTTCCGGCTGGAAGGATGGTGTTGTAAATCAGAGAGATGAGGAAAACGGAACAAGTTTTAAAGGAAAAATAATGAGTTCAGAGTCGGATGTATTGTGTTGGAAAAGTTGGTTGAAGGTGTACAGTGGAGGTCTGAAGGGGGAGGAGCCCAGAGGTGGCATTTGAACGGACAGCTGTCACAGCACAGGGGGCATTAAAATCTGGAGAGGTCAGGGGATACAGAGAGATGAAGTGGCCCTGGGGAGGCTGGCATGGGAGACGGAGCAGGAGGGAGAGGGGCTGAGGAGGCAGGGTGCTGACCGGGCCCGGGGCGCCTTCTCCAGGACCTCGCACTCTTGCTGGCAAGACCCGCTGCTGTCCCGCCAGCCTGTGGGGGCCCCTGAGGCTGGAGCGCACCATTTCCGCTGGAGCCTCTGTACTTGTGCTCTGCTCCTTCTGCTCCTGATGCCCTCCCTAATCTAGGCTTTTCTCACTTCTGGCCATCCTTGAAAACAAAGCTCACTCTGCCTTGATGTCACCCTGGGGTGGCAAGCCTGCCTCTCACTTGCTCATTTTCCAGGCGGGTGCTGCACATGTGTCCGTGGTGCCCCCCAAACCACAGAGAATGCTGATCAAGCTCTGCAAGGGCTCTGGTAGAGCCCCGCTCTGTACTCAAGGTGAAGGGCAACCCAACTTTTGGCCTTTTATTCCCTAGATGAGTGTGTGGATGAGAGTCGCAGGACATTTGGACGAGTTCTGCATCACGGGCTGGCATCCCACCCTGGAACATGGTAGCGATACGGTGCCTCTTGTCTAGCTGCCTTTCTCATCCTTTGTTTCAAGGGGAGAAGGATTGGGAGGTGGTGTTGGCCTTCATGTGGGCCCTGAGGCAGGGACAGGATTTAGAAAGGGAGGGAGGAGGAGAGGAGAGGAGAGCAGGAGTGGAGAGGAGGCCACGGGGTGGAAAAGTCTGGCAATTGGCATCTGGGACCATTTCAAAGACTCTCTTTTGACGGAAAGAATGCTTTGCTTCGGTCATGTCAGAATGGGCATTTGTTCCTTTTTTAACCAACTCCTATACGCAGAGGTGTTCCTCACGCTCCCTCTCTTGAAGCCCTTCATGGTAAGCGCCGTGACTGGGCTGCAGGGTAGGGTGGGTGCCTGAGAGCCGGAGAGGAGAGTGGTTGAGGGTTGGGGCAGGGAGCAGGGAGCCAGTACGGGTCCTGGAGGAGAGCAGGGCCAACACCAGGGCCCCGTGAGAAGAAGACCGAAGAAGGAGCTGAGGTCTCAGTGAGATGCTGCTGCTGCCATCCAGGCCAGAACCTTGGGAGGCCATCCGGATCGGAGCACTGGCCTGGGCCTGAGGCCCTCATGTAGCTCCCAGCAAGGTGGGTCCCAAGCTGAAGGAGAGGAGTGGGCAGAGATCCCTGTGGGGAGTTTTCTCCGAGTCCGGAGAGTGAGGGAGTATGCAGGGAACAGGGCAGACCCCCTTAGCAGTCTCATTCAGCTGCTTTTGTCTGCTGCTTTGGGCTGCATCGAGAGAAATCACCTAGGCCTTTGGCACAGGCCAAGCCACCCCTGGAATGCTAAGAAGCACTGTTCTGGGAGGAGGCCACCTGGAGCTGTCTGGCCCTGGGATGACAACAAAACAGAGAGAAGGCCCCTAGTTACTCAGGGCTGGGCCGTGTGCTAGTACACGGTTAGCAAATGCCTCTTTGAGAAAAAGGGGGCCTGGTTTATAAATGCTCCCACTGGGGCCAATTTTCAGCCACCAGCATAACCTCACTGAAAACCATTATAAGGGCCTTCTGCCACGGATGTGAATGAGCCCAAGGACACAGATAGTAATAAAACCAGAATGAAGTAATGAGTTTTGAGTATATTTTACCTTCATTTTTAGTATATTCTGTTTACTTAGAAGTTTACATGATATAATTTTTAATAATGATGGCTGAGGAACTGGCTCGCAGATCTTCTAAAAATGAAATCCTCAGCTCTTGAGACATGGTCCGAGCCCGTCCAAGCCAGTCCGAGTAGGCTACTGGCTGAGGCTGAGGACAAGTGTGGCTCTCGGCTTGGGGAGCCCTTCCTGGCAGAGCTGCCAGGCCGCAGGCTGCGGCACGCTGAGGTCAGGGGGTGGGAGACACGACCCGCTGACTTCCAGGAAGAGCTCAGACCTGGGACAGCTGGACCAGCACCTTTTCTGTAACGCAGATCCTGAAACTGTCTGATTTTTAACCAAAAAGAAGAAAAAACAAATTTAAAACTTGCATTTGCAAGTGTCGTTTGAATCAGAAAGGCTACGATTAAGACAATGTATCAGTGTTAAAATTAAAGCGAAAATTAAGCACACGCCACTTTATTAGTCAGCATTTTAAGGCTGTATTATTGTGAAGTTCAGAAAAAGAGTTAAAGAATCTATTTAAATGCAAATGTGCCATAAAACCGACTAACAGCAATGCATCTCCAAAATGCTCTCAGCCTGTCTTTCAATAGACTCTGCTCATAATAGCATTGGGTTTTTTTGGTTTGGGTTTTTTTTTTTTTTTTTTTCCAACTTGGGGAACAATATCTCTGAGCAATCCTGGCAATCCTGTGTTGGTGGAGAGCAGCTGTGTGATTACCTGGGGCGGGGGGAGGTACGAGGTGGGTTGGGGGTGGACCTGGGGCTCCCACTGGGGCAGAGTCCACGCCCGTGGCCTCCCCTCCCCCCACCTGTTGCTTTCAGTGCTCTAGAGCAGTGGACACTGGCCTTACCCCCAGACTAGGGCACAGTGTGGAGCCCCCACTCGCGGACCGAAGGAGACCCTCCTCCAGAGGGGGCAAGCACAGCACCTGACTCAGAGGAGGTGAACTGCCCTGGGAAAGCTCCCACCCGGTGCAGGAGGGAGGCGGGGAGGTAAGAGACCCTTGCTGAGCCCTTATGCTGTGCCCCATGCCAGCCTCACCCTCCCAGTGGCCCCATGGAGGAGGTCTTAGTGCCCTGGCTTTGCAGAGGCTGGGAAGAGGGGGCACAGGTGGTGGGTGGTTGTGGACGTTCGGCTGCGGTGGGAGGACTGACTGGCTCCAGCCCCCATCCTGCGTGTGGAGGGGACACAGTGTCAGGCAGTAAGGGCAGAGCTCGGTGAGGAGCCTGGCCTTGTGCTGGGTGAAGCCATCTGCTTCCCAGAGGCAGCTGGGCGTCCGTCTCCATCAGGGCCCGGGCCCACTCTGGGAGCAGTCAGGGAACCCAGGTGTATCCAAGGGCCCTGGGGACCCTTGACCCCTCAACTAAGAGGACACTGTGCGCTGGAAAGCCTCTGGAACTCCCAGAGCAGTGTAAGAGCTACTTCCTTCAAAGCCCACCTGGCACAGCTCTCCTTATCTCTGTCCTTGAATTGTGGGCACCTCAAGGTAGGAGCGTAGTCCTGGCAGGACCAGGCCCGGCCCATGTGAGCAAAAGAAATGTGTGGAGTGTTGGGAGACTGCTCTGCAGCTGTATAATTTACAGAGAGGTAGATGCCTAGCTACTATAATTTTAATATAAAGTTAGCCTTTATGGAGCTTTTTTTTACTTCGGTTTATTTGGATCATTCACAGTTTGGTTTGAAGGACCCCATGCTATGGTGTGTTCTCTCCATATCTCTCCTTCCCCCTCAGAGGGCCCCCTCCCTGCAGGACCCACATGGGGATGCCCCACGTTGGGAAACCTCCACTTCTGTCCTTTCTCTGTTTGGGGACACCGTGGGGGTGGGCACCGTTTGGGTCTGGGATGGCTTTCCGCCTGGGAGAAGAGACCAGGGCCGGGGCCAATGAGGGGGCTGAACGTGGTGCTCAGGGCTTGGAGTAAATTGGTGCAGGCAGGTCAGCATCCATGTTGTTCCGCTCTTGGGAATGCAGCCAGGCAGGGATGGCCTGCAGGGGGCTGACTGCAGAGGAGGGGAACAGCAACTAACGAGGAAGCGTGAGACAAGCTGTCACCTGGGAGAGCTCGCTGTGTACCAGACACACGCACTATTTTATGGGTTCTTCCCTCCAACTATCTGTTTGCAGACGGCATAATTGTGAATAGGCAAAATCTTCAGGAATGCACTAAAAACAACTATTTGGGGCGCCTGGGTGGTTCAGCCGGTTAAGCGTCTGCCTTCGGCTCAGATCATGATCCCAGGCTCCTGGGAAGGAGTCCTGCATTGGGTTCCTTGCTCATCAGGGAGACTGCTTCTCCCTCTGCCTGCTGCTCCCCCTGCTTATGTGCATGCACGTGTGCTCTCTCTCTTTCTCTCTGACAAATAAATCTTAAAAATAAAAACAAAAATGAAAGCTAATGAATGAGCTCAACAAAATTACAAAATACAAAATTAATTCACCAAAAAATATGAACTGTATATACAAGATAAAAAAAAATTGTAGTTGTATACATTTGCAGTGAATAACCCAAAAGTGAAATTAAGAAAATAACTACAGGGGGACCTGGGTGGCTCAGTCATTAAGCATCTACCTTTGGCTCAGGTCATGATCCCAGGGTTCTAGGATAGAGCCCCACATCACTGTACCTGCTCAGCAGGAAGCCTGCTTCTCCCTCTCCCACTCCCCCTGCTTATGTTCCCTCTCTTGCTGTATCTCTCTCTGTCAAATAAATAAATAAAATCTTAAAAAAAAAACCTCATTTGTAATAGCATCAAAAAAAAAAAAAAAGGAATAGATTTAATTAAAGAAGTATAAGCCATGAATGTTGAAAAGTATAAGATACTATTGAAAGAAATTAAAGAAAACCTAAATAAATAAGACTTAATATATTTTTTAAGATTTTATTTATTTATTTGAGACAGAGAGCCTGAGCAGCGCAAAGGGGCAGCAGGGGCCGGGGGCGGAGAATCTGAAGCCGACTTCACACTGAGCACAGAGCCCGATGAAGGGCTTAATCTCACAACCATCTAATTGTGACCTGAGCCAAAAGCAAGTCAGACCCTTAATGACTAAGCTACCCAGGCACGCCCAGAGACTTAGTATTTTTAAGATGGTAATACTCCCTAACTAACCAGCAGATTCAGCACAATCTCTATATATTCCCAAGTGCCTTTTCAGTTGAAATTGATAAGCTGATCTTGAAATTCATATGAAAATGCAAGGGACCAGCAATAACTGAAACAAAGAACAAAGTGGGAGACTTGCACATTTCAAATTTACTACAAGGCTACAGTATCAAAAAGTGTGGTGCCGATATAAGAATAGACATACAGACCAATTAGATAGAATTGAGAGTCCAAAAAAAAAAAATTCTTATTTATAGTCCATAGATTTTCAGCAAGGGTGCCAAGACAATTTAATGGGAAAAGAATAGTCTTTTTAGCAACTGGATATTCATATACAAAAGGTCCTTTCCTCAAGCCAGACACATGTCAAAATTAACTCAAATGGATCCTAAAACCTAAATGTTAGAGCTCAAATGACGAAACTCTTAGAAAGCTCTCTTTTCCTGCCCAGCTGCCTGAAGCTTGGCCACCATCAATGACTCAGTAACTATTCAGACCAGGAAGTTCAGGACCCACCGACCACTTCAGCGGAAACAGATAGTCGTTGAAGTTCTTCACCCAGAAAGGCAACAGTACCTAAGACAGATTTTCAGGAAAAACTGGCCGATGTGTGCAAGACCACACCAGATGTCATCTTTGTATTTGGATTCAGAACCATTTTGGGGGTGGCAAGACAACTAGCTTTGGCATGATTTAGGATTCTTTGGATTATGCAAAGAAAAATGAACCCAAACATAGACTTGCAAGACATGCCCTGTATGAGAGGAAAAAGACCTCAAGAGAACAGTGAAAGGAACTTAAGAACGGAACAAAGTCAGGGGGACTGCGAATGCCAGTGTTAGTGCTGGCAACGAGTGAGCTGGAGACTGGACAACAGAAGGAGTAAAGATTCTGCAGGGACTTCATCTGTGGTGACTGCAGATTTTTCATGAGAGGGCTAAAAACTAAGAACTTTGGGGGCGCCTAGGTGGCTCAGTCGGCTAAGCAGCCCACTGTTGGTTTCGGCTCAGGTCAAGATCTCAGGGTCATGAGATCAAACCCCATGTCTGGCTTAGCCCTCAGAAGAGTCAGCTTGTCCCTACCTCCCACCCAGCTCCGCCCCTCTCTGCCCCTCCCCCTGCTCATGATCTCTCTCTATAATAAATAAAATCTTTCAAAACAAAAACAAAAACAAAAAACCCACCGAACAAAAGCCAAGAGCTTTTATGTGGACAAAAACCCCCACCAAAAACAAAAAAACCTAAAACAAACAAACAAACAAAAAACCTCTAAGAAAAAAATATAGATATAAATGTTTATGACCTTGTATTACAACAAGCATTCTTAGATATGACACCAAAAGCACATGCAACCAAAGAAAAAAAGATAAAACAAATTTCAGCAAAATTAAAAAGTTCTATGCTTCAAAGATACCACAACAAGGTAAAAAGATAACTTACAGAAGAAAGTACTTACAAATCATATATTGGACCAGGAATTTGTATCTAGAATACATAAGGAACACTTAAAATTCAATAATAAAAAGACAACCTAATTTTAAAACAGGCAAAGTATCTGAAATAGACACTTCTCCAAAAAGGATTACAGATGGCCAATAAACAGATGAAAAGATGCCTTAACATCATTAGCCATGGGTTGGGGGATGCAAATTTAAATCACAATGGAATGCTACTTCACATTCACTAGGATGACTAGAATTTTTAAAAAGAGGAAATATGGGCCCCCTGGGCCGCTCAGTTGGTTGAGTGGCCGCCTTCAACTCAGGTCATAATCCTGGAGTCCCAGGATCAAGTTCCACATTGGGCTCCCAGCTTCATGGGAAGTCTGCTTTTCCCTCTGACCTTCTCCCCTCTCATGGCCTCTCTCACTCTCTCTCTCAAATAAATAAATAAAATCTTAAAAAAAAAAGGTAAAGGACCCCTTATATGCTGTTGTGGGAGTCTAAATGGTACAGATACTTTGGAAAAGTCTGGAAGTTCCTCAAAAAGACAAATAGACAGTTATCATATGACAAGGGAACTCCACTCCTAATATACCCAAGAGCAATCAAAACATGTCTACATAAAAACTTAAATACGAATGTTTGTAGGTATATTATTTATAACAGCCAGAAAGTGGAAGTAACCCAAAGGTTTATCAACTAATCAATCAAATGTGGTATACCCATATGATGGAATGTTACTTAACCATAAAAGGAACTGAAGGACTTAAACACATGACAGCATGGACGAACCTTGATTATGGTAAAAGAAAAAAGCCAGTCACAAAGACTACATGTTGTTTGATTCCATTCATAGGAAATGTCCAGAATAGGCAAACCCATAGAGAAAGAAAGTAAATTAATGGTGCCCTAGGGCTGGAGGTTTGTTGGGGGCGGGTTGGGGGGGTGGTAAATGGGAATGATTGCTGATGGGTACAGGATTTCTTTTTTGGGTGATGAGAATGTTTTAGAATTGAGTTACCTATTCTGTGATGGGTAAGTTTTAGTAGTTTGTGGGTTTCAACAATTTGGTCCATATCGTGTAGTTTTCCAAATTCATTTGCACAGAGATTTAATTATTGCTTTAATGTCTCTGAGATCTCTAGTTATATTTCCTTTTTCATTCCTGATTTGCTCATTTCTGTCTTCTTTCTTTTTCTGTTCGTTAGTCTGAGTAGAGAAAATCAATTTTATTGGTCTTTCAAAGAACCATTTCTTGGTTTCATTGATTTTGTTTTTCTGTTTCCAATTTTATTAATAACTGCTCTTCATTATTTCCTTCCTTGTACTTACTTTGAGTTTATTTTACCCCCTCCTCCCACACAGTTTCTTACACAGAAACTTGGATGGTTGCTTTGAGACATTCCTTGTTTTGTAATACCAGCATTTAATGTGGTAAACTCCTTTCCCACTTTAGTTATATCCCACAAACCGTGCTATGTTTTAGATTAATTTTCTTTCAGTTTAATATATTTTCTAACTTCCTTTGAGATTTCTTTTGAAAAAGTGTGTCATTTCTTTCCTAGTGTTTGGAGAATTTTCAGTTATCCTCCTGTTATTGATTTATAGTTTAATTCCATTATAGTCAGAAAGTGTATTTTGTATGATTTAAATCCTTTTAAATTTGTTAAGGTTTGATTTATGGCTCATGGTGTGGTCTGTCTCGGTAGTCTGCTATTGTTGTGTGGTGTTCTATAAATATCAATTAATTCAAGTTAGTTGGTGGTGGTGGTCAGTTCTGTCTTTGCTAATTTTCTGTCTTTTATTTCTAGATAATGATATAGAGGATGGTTGCAGTTTCCAAGTACACTGGTAGATGTATCTACTCCTTTTCTGCTCTTGCAAGTTTTGCTTCTTATATTTTGATGAATTAATCTTGGGTATTAAACATTTAGAATTGTCATTATGCCTTCTCAGTGAATTGATTGTTCTGTCTGTATATAATGTCCCTCTTTAACTTATAATTTTCTTTGCTCTGAAGTTTATTTTGATATTCATATGGTCAAAAGCTTGCTTTGTTTTGGTTGGGGCTTCCAAGTTACAGTTTTTTTTTTTTCACTCTTTTTCTTTTACCCTACCTCTGTCATAATATTTGAAGAGTTTCTTTAGATAGTATGTACTTGGGTCATTTTTTAAAAATCTGTGCTGTTGGGGTGGGTGGCTCAGTGGGTTAAGCCCCTGCCTTCAGCTCAGGTCATGATCTCATGATCTCAGTGTCCTGGGATCAAGCCTTGCATTGGGCTCTCTGCTCCACAGGGAGCCTGCTTCCCCCCTCTCTCTGCCTGCTTCTCTGCCTACTTGTTCTCTCTCTCTCTGTCAAATAAATAAAGATTTAAAAAATAAATTCTTTAAAAATCTGTGCTGTCAACCTCAATCTTTTAATTGGTGTGTTTACTTCACTTACATTTAATGTAATTATTGATATATTTGGATCTCGATCTCCCGTTTTATTATTTCTTTTTTCCCCCTCTATTTTTCATGTTTGTTTCTCTGTTCCTACCTTTGGGTTAAACTTTGTTGGTTTGTGTTTAGTATTCCATTTTAAGTTTTCTAATGTATTTTTTACATCATTCTGTTGTATAGTTTTTTTTAGTGTTGTGGAAGATGGTCCTTGCACATCTGCTCCCCTATATCTCCAAGATGGCAAACTGGGCATGGAGGTGTCCAGAGCAGGGAAGATGGCAGGTTGGAATGTGGTGGCCAGTGGAGGGGAGGAAGCTGCAGGGCTTTGGTACCAGAACTCAGAAGGAAGAAATGCCCATGCTCAGGTATAGACCCTGAAGGAAGGGAGAAAAGAAGCTGATCTTGTCTGCTTCACCTGTTCTCCCTGGGCTAGCCTCCACCACTCCCTATGCTCCCAGCTGGGGGATAGCCTGGGCTTGTGATGTTATGGACCCGTGTCCCTGCAGTCCCTGACTTGTGTGCATGTTAGACTCTAATCCATGTTCTCGCAGAGCAAAAAGCCTCCTAAATCCAACTGATGGAAGGTAGGGAAGAAAAGCCCGAGTGGTCTTGTGGGCGGGGCTCTGTGGGCCACCCACTGTAGTGTTGTGGCTCCCCACCGATGAAGGCTAGAAAGAATCCCTGAGTTCCCTTTCTGTGTTTTCCCTTCTGTCCGGGTCAGAGAGGACTCTCCCATTCGGAATTGCTGCATGGACAGAAATGCTAGTGGTTCATGTACACTGTATCCTCCCCTTCACCCTTTCCTCCCTAAACCATCCCTGGTGGTCCAGGAGAAACAATACAGAATTCCAGCAATAAAAAGAGAAATTGGTTTCCATCCAAGATTTAATGGCTGCCGTATTACTTAGGGGCATTTCTTAGTGTCACAGTGCCACCTGCTGGACAAGATACCAAATACACTTTCTTTAATTTGAGGATGTTATTAGCAAGCTCTTGTTGAAACCGCATGCTTAACCCAGGGATGCCTTGGAACTCTCTAGCCGGACATCCCCGTGTTTTGGGGCAGATCCACTCAGACTCAATGATTAAGAAGGTGAGAAGAGCCCAGCAGGCCTCTCTGTTCCATGGGAATGACATTCAAGAGCCCATAGGACTGGCCTTACCAAATGTCTGTTTTATATCAAGGAGCAGCAATGCTTTAACCGGGAAAAAGTGCCCCCCACCTGGTCCCCTAAAGCGAAGCCACTGACTTTATGGAGTCCTTGATTCACAAAGACTCCCCTAAATGCCGGGACCTGGCTCCCCGGTGGTTTGGCTACATTGATGGCCCCCACAGCACGGCTCTGTCTCACCTCATATGACAGTGATCCTGATTGAGCCCTCGGGGCAGAACTTGCCACAGTCCTGTCTCCCTGGCCAGTACTCCCCTTGATAACCTCTGCTGAGTGTTTGTTGGCTCTGAGCTGTTGCCCGTGGCCTGGCCACTGGGCCTGCTACGGGAATGACTCTGGACTGGCAGATTACAGGCTCCCCTCCATGGGGCATCAGGCTGTGGGAGCAGATCACTGCTGCTGGTGGGACAGTGGTGTCGCCAAAGCAGATGACCTCAGTCAGGATTCTCCAGTGAGGCCAGCTAGAGCCAAACTGCTCATCAGGCTTTCACAATCCTGGTCCATGACGCGCAGGTTTCGGGCGGCCCCGTGTCCCGGCAGGGGACACTACAGGCAGTGAGCTCACCGTTGGCGCCGGGTGCTCCAAATGCTACCTCCTGCCCCAGTCCACTGCCGCTATGTACTTGCCAAGGCCCTTGGCTGCTCTGTGCAGGGTGGCCTATGCCTTTTCTGTCATGCCCAGAACTGGAACTGTGGAGGGATTTGAACTGGCGAAGATGGGAGGAAAGGGCCGCCCCAGGGGCCTCAGCAGCACCCAGAGGAATACAGGGTCGGTGCTGAGGACTCGAGTAGCCCGTCAGGCGGGGTCCTGAGCTCTGCAGGAGAGCAGCAGGAGAGAAGGACAGAAAGGCTTGGCCTGAAGCTGGGGGGCCCACGTGAGGAGTGTGGGCTTTGCGGGGCTGCAGTCCTGGGGATTACTGAGGGAACCCAGCCCTCGGAGGGCTGTGACCGGAGCTGGGCTTCAGGGCCCTGTTCATGCTACTTCCTCCACCTGGAATGTTCTTTCTTCTGGTCTTCAACAGCCAACTCTTTCTCATCCTTCAAGTTTCGAGTTAAATCTCACTTCCCCCAGGAAGCCTTCTTGACAGCTCACTGCCTCCCCAGCTAGCTCGATGGTGGCCTCCGAAGAATTCCCTATTTTTCCCTCCTGGTCCTTGCAGTGCAATTGTTCACTTAATCATTTACAGCTGTTTAAACTGTATCAATTTGCCCTGCTAGACTCTGAGAAGATGAGGGCACCATCCATTCATGTCTCGCTCATTGCTAAGGTCAGTCAGTCAGCAGAGCTGTAGGAGAACCTGCTCTGTGCCCACCACTGCGTTGGGCTCCACCATTCCTAAGAAGGAGATGTGGACCTTGACTACCTTGCCCACTGTTCTTTGCCTGTTGTCTGCCCAGATGTTGGAGCCCAGCGTTAACTGCCTGCCTGCCAGAAGGTGGGTCTGGCCATCGGGGTGGGGGGTTGCAAAGCAGAGAGAAGGGCCAAGAAAGTCCAGGCCAGGAGCGGCCACGTTGCTCAAAGGAGATCACGACCAGGCTGTAGCTGGACCCAAAGTGCAAGCAGACACTGCCCAGGTCCCTTTAAGACCCTAAGGAGTCCCGACATGAAAGCTTCTGGTGTTTGCCAGCCCCATGGAGGCGGTTGTGAGCCCAGCCACCTAGTGCTCCTCTAGCAATCTCAAAGCACCAGGAAGATGTCCCAGAGCTAAGGCTCTAGGTCGTTCTTTCTAGCATTTGCAGCAGGTAAGGCCAGAGCCCAGAAGGCCTTGAGACTCACACTGGGGCCACTGATTTGGGGAAGTGACAGGGCCGTCCTGTTTGCTTGGAGGCCCCCAAGCTCTAGGGGACCCCTGTGCTCCCCTGGGACCTCCTCGAGGAAGAGGGGTCTGGATGGAGAGGCTGCTTTGGCCACCTCCTTCATCGTTCTCTCTTTTCCATGACCCAACTGCGCTTGCCTTTTAACCTCCCTACAGGCTTGGGGGTCCTTGTTTTTTGAGGAGGTTGGCCTTGGGCAGCTGGGCCCCGTCCCATCCATCAGGGTTTCCCCCAGAGGGCGCGCTGCTCACGGACTTGGCCACCTTCCTCTTGCACCCCCGGCCCAAGTCATGTCTGCTGAGAACACAGGGGAACAAGAGAGACTTGTTGAAATCTGTCTAACCCGGAGTTTCACACTCCTGTGTCATCGTATCCGTTTCCCACCTTTTAAGATTCCAGGCAACCCCGACTGGGGGTTAACGGTTAAACGGATAAACGGTTTCCCTTTGAGCCTACTAGGTCGAGGTGCTCCTTCTGTTTACTAAATGAATGGATAATTGAAGGCGTTGTGCCTCCTGCTGCTTCTCCATCCTGGCCTTCCTGGTGCACTGTCTTTTCTGCCCATCCTCCTCTGCACTCCAGATCTGACTCCCCTGGCCCTAAGCGCATGCTCCCATGGGACCTGTGTGCAATTTATGCCGAGCCTGCTCCACCAAGACCTCCCCAGGAGCCCAGATCAGCTGCTTATTTTTAAATCAAGGCTAAACCTCCTCCCCCAGGAAAAAAAGAGGGTGAGGAGTCCAATTTCCATATAAAACAGAATAGTAAATGCCACTGGGATTGGTTAAACACATTTTTTTTTTTTTTTTAAATTTCTTTAGGGGCACCTGGGTGGCTCAGTTGGTTGGGCGACTGCCTTTGATTCAGGTCATGGTCCTGGAGTCCCGGGATTGAGTCCCAAGTCAGGCTCCTTGCTCAGCAGGGGGTCTGCTTCTCCCTCTGACCCTCCCCCTTCTATGCTCTCTCTCTCTCTCTCAAATAAATAAAATCTTTAAAAAAATTATTTATTTACTTTAGAGCGAGAGAGATGAAGGGAGGGGCCGTTGGGGGCGGGGAGAGAATCTCAAGCAGATGTGGGGCTCGATCTCACACTCTGAGATCATGACCTGAGCTGAAACCAAGAGTCAGATGCTCAGGGGACTGAGCCACCCCCGCCGCCGCCCCAGGATTGGTTAAATACTTCTTGAGGAATTACTGTGTACCAGGCACTGTGTGGTTGCTTTTAGATGTGTTTTCTGCTCTGAGAAGTTCTCGCTGCTCTTGAGGGTACATTATTTGATCCAGGAATGAACTGGCCCCCATCAGCTTGCCCTGCTCTGGCTCACGGAGTACTGTTTCTGGACAGAGACCACACCTGGGCCCTCATTCCCAGCACGCTCCCACCTCCATCAGTGCAGAGGGGAGTCTGGGTCAGACTGAGCAAAGGACAACACAGTAACACACAGTGCGGCTGGGGCTCGGGACGGAGGTGACAGGTGGCTGCAGCTCCTGGGGTCTGCACAGCTTCTCCAGGGGCTTGGACTTCTCGCTTTCCATGGCTAAAATAAGAGGCAAAGACCCATAAAACTCCTACATCTTGACATTTTAGAGGCCATTCTAGTCATTTTGGTAGAGGTAAGCGCTAAAGAAATGGACTAGAATGCAAGGTCTGGCAATGTCTGCCCATAATTAAAGCTGGTATTCCCTGGCACATTCAGTCCTTTTAGAAGCAAATTATTTCACACTCCTATAAAGTCAATTGCTCATTCCCGGTGGGTTACTGAGGAGCCACAGTGATCTTCACCATAAACATCTTGGGTCCTTGTCAAGGCTACAAGCAACATGCAGCCTTCCAGGGGCTGCCTGAGCCTCTCCCAGTCCTCGGGAAGGGTTGTGTGGCTGGGGCTTCCAGGGTTAATGAAGAGCCCATGCCTCACTGAGGGTGTGTCCCCCAGTAAGCCAGGCTGTGTTGTGACCAAAGTGTATTGGGTCCTTTCAGCTGCGGGAGGAGAGGTTCTCAAATGTAGGGGAAAGTGGACGACTTCATGGAAATGGTGAATTGTTTAGGTTACATGCTTTAGGATTATCTGATTCTGGCCTTTTATTGCCAAAGTGCTATTTTATTTTTTTTTTTAAGATTTTATTTATTTTATTTGACAGACAGGGATCACAAGTAGGCAGAGGCAGGCAGAGAGAGAGGAAGGGAAGCAGGTTCCCCGCTGAGCAGAGAGCTTAATATGGGGCTTGATCCTAGGATCTTGGGATCATGACCTGAGCCAAAGGCAGAGGCTTTAACCCACTGAGCCACCCAGGTGCCCCTTATTTTTTATTTTTATTTACTTTTTGAGTAGGCTCCATACCCAATGTAGGATTTGAACTCACAGTCCGGAGATTAAGAGTTGCACACACCACCGACTGAGCCAGCCAGGTGCCCCACAAAGTGCTATTTTATAGCTATGAATTGTAGATGACTGATAGCAATGCAAAGTACTTCTTGTCTACAGGCATGCAGATGGCAGATGGATGCTCTCTGCTGGAAGATAACCCTCCTCCCATGTGGAAAAGCCAGTTTTGGACCTGTGTGTGAGCTCATCGAATACTCCCGATGTGTAAATGTGTCTGTGCTTTGGATTCTCCTTTGAATTGATTGTAACATCCTTCAGGTTTCTTTGTTAGTGAGTCACATACAATCTTTAACTCGGATTTATTTTCTATCTGTTGGAGTCCTACTTTTTCTTTTTGCCGAAAATGATCCTTTAACACAACTTCAGGGCACCAGAGTCCACCCCAGAGTTTCTGTTACATTAAGCCTGGGGGTAGGGGCGGAGGATGTGACTTCTGTCAAGCCCATGGGTCACACTTCGGGAATTCTGCTTTATGGCTCCTCCAAGGGCATCTCTGTGGCAGGGGCCGTGATATGGGGGGGTGGGGTGATGGGGGTGGTGACAAGGGCTCCATTGCAAGGGGCAGTTCTGGGGTTAATAGGGTTCTCCCAGGCTCTAAGGAAGACTCTGCTTTGCAAGGGGCCTAAATCGTGAAGCCAAGGCTCTTTCCCCCGGGCCCGCAACATGAGCTGCCCAGGGCTGTGGACCCTCATCTGTGTGCAGCCACCACTTGAGCCACTAAAGTTGGCATGTTCTGAAGGGGACGTGGGGCCCCGGAAGTGTGGGCGAGCTGGAGCTGCCTTTCCTGGACCATCACTCTTATTCAGTACAGAGCCAGCCCCTCATGCGTCCATGGCTCGAGCAAGGGGGCACATCACGTACTGGGCTAGTCTCTAGGACCTGGGACCCCAAGGAGGGAGGGAAGGGTCATCGTGGCACCCCATCCTATTTCCGTCCCTCGCCAGGACCACCCTCTCTCCCCAACCCTGGACCCAGAGGACAGGGAGACCTGAGGCTGTGACTCTAGCTGTGGCCTGTCTTAGGCAGGCCTAGATTGTCCCCACAGCTTCCAGAAGGCAGGGGGCTTTTTAGTTTTTTGTGGCCACACCTGAATCCGGCCTGGTCTGGCTCTGGAAATGGGCTTTTTTGGCACAGAAGGGACTGTCCACACAGGTGGAGCTCCTCTGGCTGGAGAAATGCCTGCTTTTGACATCTGACCCTGCCATCTCGATCCTGCTTTAGGACACAGCACAGCAACAGCCTTGTGACCCACGACAAAAGACCTAATCTTCCCAGACCTCAATTTTTTGACCTGTAAAGAGAAACAACAGTGATGGGACCTGCCTTCCGGGGCTCTTGTTGGGACTTCCTGTTCCTGTCCCCAGAAGTGGTAATCCTGGGGTCAGGGCCTCCATGCACCAACTGTGCCTGCATGGAGTCCTATGGTGTGGGAGGCAGAATCGTGGCCCTCAGAGAGTCCACGTGCTAATCCTAAGGGTACATGAGGTTTCGTGGTCAGGGCGAATTAAGCTGGTTGCAGGTGAAACAAGATTCCCTAATATGCTGATTCTCACATAGGTAACGTATCCCAGGTGATCCAGGTGGGCCCACCGCAGTCACAGCAGCCCTTAAGTAAAAAGGAGGCAGAAGAGGAGGTCAGAGTCATGGAATCTGAGAAGCTGACCTGCTGTGGCTTTGAAGACAGAGGAACGGGGCCATGAACCCAGGAATGGGTTCCTCTAGAAGCTGGAAAAGCACAGGGAACAGCATCTCCCCTAGACGGTACGGAAAGGAACACGGCCCTGCCCGCCCAGTCACTGTAGCCCCTGTCCGACTTCTAACCCCTAGAACCACAGGAGAAGACACAGGTGTTTGAAACTATCAAGTTTGGGGGCATCTGCTACAGCGGCCATAGAAAGCCAGCACAGACGTAAAGTTGGAGTCCCTCTGTAAGCCACACGCAGCCTCGGGTGTGCTGTCCCTGTAGACGGAGACCCCCCACTTCGTGTGCACCTGTCCCACCTCCAGGAACAGCAAAAGGTTTAAACATACATATTCAGTGAAAATAGGGATTTATGGTTCCTGACAAGACAGACTAAACACAGCTCCCTCTTTGGCCTGCAAAGTACAGCTAAGAACTTGGGGCTTTAGAGACAACCCAGCAGTCAGAAAACACTAAGGATGGAGAGAAGGTGGACGGCCAGCTAGACTCAGGACCTGGGGAGGGAGTGACATCGCATTCTGTCTCTTGGGTTTGTTACTGTTGTGCTTTATATACCTAGAACGGGTCCTAGAGAAACCTAAAACCTGGGGACACCAGTGTGCATAGACAAGATAAGCCTCCCGAAAAGCGTGCCCCCTGTAGCTGAAGGACCGGGAAGGACGCAGAAACAAATCAATGCAGAAACAACTGTTCCACTCCAGCCGGATGCCACGGGAAAGCTGGTTCCAGCCACCCCCATCTCTAAATGGAGAGTCTAGTGGTTTTTTTTGTTCTTTGGTTTTTTGGGTGTTGTTGTTGTTTTTATTTTTATTTTTATTTTTTTAAGGTTTATTTATTTGAGAGAGAGAGAGAGCAGGGGGGGGATGCGCAGGGGGGGCAGAATCTCAAACTCCCTGTTGAGAGTCGAGCCCCCGGCAGGGATCGATCCCACGACCCTGAGATCGTGACCTGAGCTGCAGCCAACAGCAGGACGCTCAACCGACGAGCCCCTCAGCCAGCCCGAAGAGCCTAGCCTTCTGTCGCGGCCCCACGGTGACAACAGTTCCCAAACGCCCGCCAGGGCGGCAGTAAAGAAACCCAAGGGCGGAGCCTGAACGCCCCCACCGCGCCGGGGTCCCCTCCCACCGCGTCCGCGGAGGCGGAGAGGAAGCGGCCGTCCTCGCCTGGCTGCAGCAGGGGGCGCTCGCGCTTCTCCCCACGAGGGGCCCACGGTCCCAGGACACATAGTAAACGGAAAATTTAATTAACATGCAGAGTCGCATAACCCGAAATGTCTGAGATGAAAATCACTGTTTAACCTCGAATGAGGAAAGATAATTAATAATAAAAAAAACATTTCCACGACACAGACTTTGGAATAATCGGACAAGAACGTTCGAGCAGCTGTTATTTAAAAAAAAAAAAAAAAAAAAAAGTTTCACTGAGCAGTTACGAACAAGCTTGAAACAAATCAAAAGACAAAAATTCTCAGCAAATAAATAAGGTCCCACCAAGGAAACTGAAGAGTTAAAGAAGACCCAAATGGGAAATTCGGCCCCAGGGTTCCGAAACAGAAGCTGGAGTTACTGCCCTGGGGCCACCTGCCGCCCCCAGTGGAGGCTCAGCGTCTGCAGCTGCCCGTGGTTTGCTCCCCTGTTCTGGCCGTGGGCATCCTGCCCTTACAGAGTCTTTGGGCCCAAGCTCGGGGAACTGCTGGGTCCGTGGGGGCCAGGTGCTGCTGTCCCTGACTCCGAGGTGGGGGAATGGGGGCCTTAGGTGTTGCCAAGAATTGGAGTTTGGTTGATAAGTGGTTTGAGCCAGACTCTTTAAGAAGGAGTCTGAGGGGCACATGGGTGGCTCAGTGGGTTAAGCCTCTGCCTTCAGCTCAGGTCATGATCTCAGGGTCCTAGGATTGAGCCCCACATCAGGCTCTTTGCTCGGTGAGGAGCCTGCTTCCCCCTCTCTCTCTGCCTGCCTCTCTGCCTACTTGTGATCTCACTCTCTCTGTAAACAAATAAATAAAATCTTAAAAAAAAAAAAAAAAAGGAGTTTGAGATAAGGAGCATCAGGTGCCTGGGGCACCCAGGTGTTTCTCATCCCAGGACTCACCTGCCACTCCCGTGGATTCCCGTGGATCTCCTGAGAGCCTAGATTGGGCTTCCTTTAAAAGGAGGGGTCATGGCCGCAGCACTGTAGGCTTAATTCCCTCATTCTCTGAGTTTTCTGTAAGGCTAGGTGCATTCTAGCCTCCTCTCTGCCTGCTCCCCCCAACCTAGACCTGCATTTAAGCCCCAGCACATTTTTGTTTGCTCTCCTGGGATGCCCCATACTCCACCCCCCCACTTCTCCCCACCAGGCCCAAACCCTGGCACTCAGCTGTCCCTCCTGGGGTTCAAAATAGGAGAGCATTTTCTGACGCCAGGGTGCTAACAACATCCTGTTAGGGGGCTGCTGGCAGTTGGGCTGGGTCGACAGGAAAGCAACATGCTGAGGCTGCTGCTCTTCAGATGGACTGTGAGAGGAGCAGGCAGGATGATCTCTGGGGACAAACTTCAGACACCTTGCAGCTGCCAGGAGGACCAACTGGCCCAACGACGTACGTGAGTACCCGAGTGGTGTGTATGTGTGTTTCTTCTTTTCTAAAACCCGTGTGAAGTGCTTTAGAGTGACTAAGCCGTCGCTGTTTCCAGATGGCAGATGGCTGTGCTTAGGATGGTGGCCCAAGGCACCTGAGGACCAGCTGTAGCCTGTGGATTCATTAGCATGGCTTGGCTTCCGGGAGTAAGGGCTGTTTTCCCCCCTGGGAGCAGCTCGTGCTGTGAAGGAAGACAAGATTGACCACGGTTGGGTCGCGGAATAAGGCCAAGGCCAACAGCGCTGAGTAGTATCAGGCAGGCTCCCATTTAGTTACTCTTTTGGTCAGACTCCTCTAACTCTCTGATCTGAGACTGTAACTGTGTGTTCCGGGGTGCCGCAGCCTTTGACCCTGCCAGATGTAAGCCTGGAACCCCCAGATCCCCCTGAGCTCGTGCCAGTACTTTGGCCCCCAGGGCTCTGGGCATCCTGGAAGGTGAGAGACTTCGCAGGTGAGTTTCTGTCCCCATGTGGGCCTCAGATGCTCCCACCGTTGCACTTCGGTGGGAGAGAACCTGTCCCTCAGTCCTGCTGGGTTCCTGGGACAGCTGCAGTCACAGTAGGACTCTGCTGGGTCAGGAGCAGTTCTGAAGAAGACTTGTGTGTTAGGTGCCCCAATAATGGGTCCGTGATTAAAGGAGCGAGACTGATACAAAGCAAAGGTCAAGCAAATCTTTATTTTGCACCAAGCATCAAGAATCAAACTGACCGGCCAGGGCCGCGCCTTTTGCAGAGACGGCGACCTCTCTCAGTTTCACAGACTAGTTTTTAAGGGCAAAGGCCATGCAGTTGGGCCTGGCCACGCACAGGTGGCCAATGAAATTGTGGTCAGAATTGGTGCCCAAAAGGTGCCCAGAGGGTGAGGCCCATACTCCTTGGTAACTAGGGAGACAGTATGCGTCCCTCCACTGATCAGACTCTCCACTTGGCCTGACCCATCCTTGTATTTGGTCTTTGTTACCTGGGCTGGTTTTCGGGACTTGTTTTTGTGTAAGTCCCCTAGGAGAAAGGGGGCAGGGACAGTTTAAGGGTTAAACAACAAGATTATTGTTTAACCAGGATGGAAGTGTTCTGGCTAAAATAGGTCCTTACATTGTGTTTGCTTGATCTGTTGCCTGAGCCGAACTCCATACTGAAGCGTTTGGTTAGAGGCACCAGAATGGTTGGCCAGCGGTCCATTGGTGCTGTCCTCTGCTTAGCTTCTTGCTTTGAGATGCCAGGTTAAGAAGTCGTCTTATCTATGTGTTTGTGGCAAAATTCCTTTGGCATGGTCTCTCGAGATTGAGCAGATGTGAGAGAAGGCGGGAGGGTTCACAGGGTGAAGGCAGGAGGGTATTGGAACCTATTTAGAGGTGATAAAAGTGGCCCGAATGGGCAAGTGGGTGTCTTATCTGATATTTATTATTTCAGGGGGGTGGAGGGGGTCCTGAGGTTTGCAGGAAATAACAATTATTATTATTAATATCTGTACATATAAATTACATAATCCTAAATATAAAAGCTAGACTGTCGTGAAGTATACATCTGTATAAAAAAAGTAAATGAACATGGAAGCAAAAAAAATATAGAAAATTACCTGAAAAATAGAGGAAAAAACAGTTAAAAAAAAAAAAAACAAACAGAGCCACAGGGAGCAGTGAGATTTACTATTTGTAGTCCTGAAGACTCAGAAGGAGATGAGAAAACAGTGTGGGGTTGAGAAAGTGTTCAAAGAAATAATAGCTGAAAATGTCCCTAATTGGACAAAAGAAAAAACCAATGTATTCAAGAAGCAGAACAAATCCCCAACAGGATAAGCCCGAGAAAGCCACACTGAGATATTTGATAAAAATTCTGTAAAGGAAAGACAAAAAATTCTTTAGCACTGATAAAAATGACACCTTACCTATAAAGGAAAAACAATCCAAATGACAGAAAGCATAGAAGCCAGAGGAAATAGTACAACATTTTTCAAGCACTGAAAGAAAAGATCTGTTAAACCACAGTTTTATATTCTATGAAAATGTCCTTTAGGAATGAAGGGTAAATCCAGACCTCCTCAAATGAAGAAAAACTGAGCATCTTAGTCAATTGCCATTCTTTAAAAGAATGGCTAAAGGAAAAAATTTTTTAATTAAATTTTTAAAAATTAAATGAAAATTTTTAAAATATTTATTTATGAGAGAGAGAGAGAGAGAGATCACAAATAGGCAGAAAGGCAAGCAGAGAGAGAGGGGAAGTAGGCACCCTGCTGAATAGAGAGACCAATGTGGGGCTCAATCCCAGGACCCTGAGATCATGGCCTGAGCCGAAGGCAGAGGCTTAACCCACTGAGCCACCCAGGGACCCCTTTTTAAAATTTTATCAACATATAATGTATTGTTTGTTTCAAGGGTACAGGTCTGTGAATTATTAGTCTTATACATTTCACAGCACTCATCATAGCACATACCCTCCCTGATGTCCGTAACCTGGCCACCCTATCCTGACCCCCCCAGCAGCCCTCAGTTTGTTTCATGAGATTA
The DNA here is from genome assembly GCF_030435805.1 of Mustela lutreola. NCBI lineage: Eukaryota > Metazoa > Chordata > Mammalia > Carnivora > Mustelidae > Mustela > Mustela lutreola. Next base: position 36,590,503 of record NC_081300.1, read on the forward strand.
AGAGTCTCTTATGGTTTGTCTCCCTCCCCAATCCCATCATGTTTCACTTTTTCCCTCCCTTCCCCTCACAACTGCCCTCCCCCGCCCTGCCTCTCAAATTCCTCATATCAGCGAGATTATATGATAATTATCTTTGACTTATTTCGCTTAGCATAATACCCTCTAGTGCCATCCACATTGTTGCAAATGACAAGGGTTTGAGGTTTTTTGATGGCTGCATAGTATTCCATTGTAGACATATACCACATCTTCTTTATCCACTCATCTGTTGATGGACATCTAGGCTCTTTCCATAGTTTGGCTATTGTGGATATTGCTGCTATGAACATTCAGGTGCATGTGCCCCTTCGGATCACTACATTTGTATCTTTAGGGTAAATACCCAGTAGTGTGATTCCTGGGTTGTAGGGTAGCTCTATTTTCAACTTTTTAAGGAACCCCCATACTGTTTTCCAGTGTGGCTGTACCAGCTTGCATTCCCACCAACACTGTAGAAGGCCTCCCCTTTCTCTGCACTCTCGCCAGCATCTGTCATTTCCTGACTTGTTAATTTTAGCCTTTCTGACTGGTGTGAGGTAGTATGTCACTGTAGTTTTGATTTGTATTTCCCTGATGATGAGTGATGTTGAATAGTTTTTCATGTGTCTGTTTGCCATTTGGATGTCTTTGCAGAAATGTCTGTTCGTGTCTTCTGCCCATTTCTTGATTGAATCATTAGTTATTACTTTGGTGAGTTTAATAAGTTTGCCAAAGGAAATTCTTTTTTTTTTTTTTTTTTTATTTTTTTTTTTAAAGATTTTGTTTATTTATTTGACAGACAGAGATCACAAGTAGGCAGAGAGGCAGGCAGAGAGAGAGGAGGAAGCAGGCTCCCTGCTGAGCAGAGAGCCCGATGCGGGGCTCGATCCCAGGACCCTGGGATCATGACCTGAGCCGAAGGCAGAGGCTTTAACCCACTGAGCCACCCAGGCGCCCCGCCAAAGGAAATTCTTAACACAGAAAGGAAATGAAAAAAGAAGGCATCTTATTTCCTAATGTACCCTATATAAACATTAACTTAAGAAAGATCAAAGACCTAAATTTATGAGCTAAAATTATAAAACTCTTAGAAGGGGGTGACTGGGTGGCTCATTTGATTTGATGTCTGACTTGATTTTGGCTTGGGTTGTGATCTCAGGGTTGTGGGATCCAGCCCCATGTCCAGCTCCATGCTGACAATGGAACCTGCTTAGGATTCTTGCTCTCCCTCTGTCCTTCTGCCTGCCCCCGACCCCTTCTTTCTCTCTAAAAATGAAATGAAATAAGTAAAACTCTTAGAAGAAAAGATAGGAGCACATCTTTGTGATCTTGGATTTGGCAGTGCTTCCTTAAATAGGATACCCTAAGCACAAGAACCAGAGAGAAAATAGATAATTTGGATTTTATAAAAATTTCGAACTTTTGTACTTCAAAAAATACCATAAAGAAAGTGAGAAGACTCTGTGTGCATGGGTGGCTCAGTCAGTTTAGCAGCCGATTCTTGTTTTCAGCTCAGGTTGTGATCTAGCCCTGCCCTGGGCTCCCGCTGGGTGTGGAGTCTCCCTGAGGCTCTTTCTGCCCCTCCCTGCCTCTCTAAAATAATAAATCTTTTTTTAAAAAACAAGTGAAAAGACAACCCACCTAATGGGAAAAGATTTTTTCAAATCAGATATCTGATAGGGGTCTTGTATTTATAATATGTAAAGAACTCGAACAATTCAGTCATTAAAAAAAAAAAAGTTAAAAGTGGGCAAAGTGTCTGAATAGACATTTTTCCAAAGAATACAAACCAAAGGCCAGTAATCAGATATAAATATTGTCTACACCATCAGTCACCAGAAAAACGTGAAGCAAAGCCATAGTGAGCTATACTCCTCACTCAGTAGGATGGTTGCTGTGAGAAAGACCTTAGCAGGTGCTGGTGAGGATGCAGGGGAACTGGAGCCCTCAGATGGTGCTGGTGGGAATGCTGAATGGTGCAGCTACTTTGGAAAACCATATGGCACTTCCTCAAATATTGAAACCTAAAGGTACCACATGGCTCAGCGGTTTTACTCCCAGGTAGGTACTCAAGAAAAAGGAAAGTGAAATGCCAATAGAGTATTATCCCCACCTTAAAAGACCACCAGAGACATGAGTCAAAGCCAATCAGCAAGGGTCGTTTATTGCAGGTTCGAACCTGGACCTCTGCGCCGCTCGTTGCGGATAACGCCAAGAGGTCCAGAGCTGGGTTGGTGCAGGGTTTTTATAGACAGGTACAAACAAGTTCCGGGTGGGGCTGAGCTGATTGATTGACAGTTTGAACAGGCATACTTGGCGTCGGTGAATTGGGGCAGGGGACCCCGCGCGAAAGCAGACAAAGCAATCTTACAGAAGCAGAACTGGCCGGTTAACCCATGCATGCGGAAAAAAGCACCATCAGGGTATTGAAGGCCTAGTTACTATCAAGTAAAGACAATTGGGAGTCTCCTGGTGGAATGTTACATTCCTGCTATCAAGCATCCTTGTTAATGAGATTTAGGTTTAGAAGAAATTGAACTTTACTTACTTTTCCTTCTACCTCCACATCCTTCCGTTTTCATGGAGGGGAGGGTGACATTAGGACTTGAGGAACTGAGTTCTGTGTCCCTGGAAATTGGGCTATTGATAAGGTAACTTCTTTGTTGTAAATCTCAAGGACATTTGCAAACCAAGGGAGACTCCTACCTTGCAGGACTGTGATCTCTGCAAGTTAACTATTTATTGTTTTATGGCCGTCAGGGGTGCCTGAGGAATGCTACACATATGGAGGGGAGTGGGTGAAGGGGGGTGGTGCAAGGCACCAGCCTTTGCTTTGTCCTCAGCCAGCCTCCTGCTCCTTCAGAAAGCTGATGTCCCAAAGAAATCTGTACATAAACGTTCATGGCAGCATTCATTATTCATAACAGCTCAAAAATGGAAACAACCCAGATGTCCATCCGCTGATGACCAGATGAACCAAATATGGTGTAGCCACACAGTGGGATATTCTTACTATTTGGCAATACAAAGGTATGAGGTACTGATCCAAGCTACAACAGGGATGAACCTAGAAAACATTATGCTAAGTGAGAGAAGCCAGCCAGAAAACATTATTTCAAGATTCCATGCATATGAACTCCCCAGAATCAGCAGTTCTGCATGGAGAGAAAATAGATGAGTGGCTGCCTTGGACTTGGAGGGTGATAGCTAAAGAGGATGGGGTTTCTTTTGGGGTTGATGAAAATGTTCTAAAATTGATTATTGTGATGGTTGCACAACTCTGTGACTATCCTAAAAACTACTGAATAGTACACTTGAAATCAGTGAATTGTATGTAGGTGAGCTAGATCTCAATAAAGCTATTACCAAAACAATGAAAGAATCTTAGAACACCAGTAAGGAAGACGGAAAAACATAGAGTAAAAACATTGAGTAAATATAATAGATTTCCCTTTCTCTTCAGACTTTTCTAAATTGGTTGGAACAACAAAAAAAATTTAACTGCATTTTCTGGTGTGGTTCTCATTGTATGCAGAGGAAATAGTTAATTTAAATGGGGAAGGGTTAAAGGAATGAAAGAGAGGTGATGTTTTTTGTTTGTTTGTTTGCTTTTTGAAAATACATTTCCCCTGGATTTCTCCTTGTTCCTATTAAAGCCTCAGATTCCAGAGACCCAGAAATTAATATTCAAGAGCATTTTTTCACTTCCCCCTGAGAGACATGTTCCTTTGCACCTATCATTAGGATTAGATCTGCAATCATTTGTTTCCCTGAAGGCAGAGCTAAGTAATTCCATCCAGTAGCTTTGTCTTATCTCTCTCTCCAAGAGAAAAAAAAATTATGTTCTAGGATGGACACCTAGGGTAGAGTATTATCTTCCTAGGTAATGGCTTTTGAAATTTCAGAAGGGATGAAACCCAGGACACACAGACATTTGTACCTTTTAAAAAGCTGACATGTGGAGCTTATTTGGGTCCTGGAGATACTTATTCCAAAGGGTTAGAGTAAGAGGTTCCAAGGAGACGCTCTTGAAGTGGAGGGGCTGCTCTTCTCTTGTACATAAATGGCCACATTTCTGTGTTCCTCAATTACAATATAGACTGTGTCTTTGCATTTGACCTAGCTCTCATTGCCTCATTTTCAGGGACACAGGAGAAGCACGTGCTTTTCCGCATGGTAAATACAGTTGGCCCTTGAAAAACATAGATTCGAACTGCGTGGGTCCAATTATAGGTGGATTTCTTTCTTTTTTATTTTTTTGAGTTGACTGTAAAAGCCACATGGCATTTATTTCCAATTGCCTGCCAGCCTCCATGGGACGGAATCTAAGGTGACTGGCACCGAGGTCTCGCCTGCTGCCCTGAATATCTGGGGAGGCCCACTGGGGCCATTAGAAGTTCCCAGGACTGGCAGGCAGAAGGCGGGGCTAAAGTATAGAAACACACCCAGTGGGCAAGGATGTCTGGTGGCCCCAGTGCCCAGGCCTCCCAGTCCTCTGCTCTGGCCCTGGGACTGTGCAGGGGTAGCTGGGGGCCTGAGAGCCTTTGGGCCTGGCAGGGACTCCCGGTGGTGGGTCTCCCCATAGTTGCCTCCTGGAGTCTGGCAGCCTCCCATGTGGCCACAGCAGCTGGTGACCATGGGCTGGTGGCCTTCCTCCAGGCAGTGGGGCAGCTGTGCTGCACTTTGAGGCTGGCATTGCCACCCACAGGCCTCCCTGGGTGCTACTGCTTTGGGGCGGAGGCCACTCGCTGCTGAACATCATGGTCTGTGGGCCCAGGCCTGCGGCCACTGTCCTGGCCACCAAACACTGTTTCTTTCTATAAACATACGTTCAGTATTATAAACCTATTTTCTCTTCCATACGATTTTCTTTTCTGGAAAAGATTTTATTTATTTGAGAGAGAGAGCAGGAGTGGAGGAGGGTCAGAGGGAGAGGGAGGGAGAAACAGCCTCCCCACTGAGCAGGGAGTCCAATGTGGGGCTCGATCCCAGGACCCCAGGATCATGACCTGAGCTGAAGGCAGACACGTAGCCAACCGAGCCACCTAGGCACTCCTTCTGTATGATTTTCTTTCTTTCTTTTCTTAAAAAAATTTTATTTATTTATTTGACAGATCACAAGTAGGCAGAGAGGCAGGTGGCGGGGGGAAGGGGGGCGCGGGGCAGGGGGGAAGCAGGCTCTCCGCCAAGTGGAGAGCCCTATGTGGAGCTCGATCCCTGGACCCTGGGATCATGACCTGAGCTGAAGGCAGAGGCTTTAACCCACTGAGTCACCCAGGCGCCCCCTGTATGATTTTCTTAATAACATTCTCTTTTCTCTAGTATCCTTTATTGTAAGAATGCAGGTAACATACAAAATCTGTGTTAACTGACTCTTGACATTGTGAGTAAGGCTTCTGGTTATTGGTAAGGTTCCAATCAGTAGTAAGTTGTTAGTAGTTCAGTTTTGAGTGAGTCAAAAGTTTTATGTGGGTTTTTAAACTGCACAGCGGGTTGGTGCCCCTAACTCTTGTATTGTTCAAAGGTCAACAGTAATATGAAATCTGTTTCTGATCTGAAAATCTCATGTGTATATTCAGAACATTCATGGAAGTCTAAAATCTCCAGGAAAGGATTTCGATTTCTAGTTTCACATGTAAGGGGCTTGGAAGTCGCTATTTCATCCTAAAAAAATAAAAAGCTGAACAGACAAACCCTACAATTCTTGAATCCATAAGAAAGGAGCAGACACAAGGCAAAGTCCTGCCCCAAGACTGGAGAGTCCGACACGCAAACACAGGGAGTCACAGCTCAAAAGAGGAGCAGAGATTCATGGTTAGAATCCATTATGGAAACCAGTGCCATGTAAGAAAAACTGTAATTGCTAGAGACTCAGTGTGGGCAAGTCATGGAGGAAAACTTGAGGGGGGTCCTGATACATGGGGGCCCCCAAAATATGGTGAAATTCACCTCCAGGAGCTCAAGAGATTCTCACAATTAAATATTGGGCGGGGGGCAGAACACCACAGGGCATCTGGCAAAGTGTGGGGAAAAAGGAACTATTTTGAAATAGGTCAGAACACTCTGTTCTTAATAAGACTTACCCTTGAGGTAAATCAGCCAGTTACTTTATGGATATCCACAAAATGACTCTAAAGTTTGTATAGAGACCAAAAATATTCAACACAGCACTGAAGAAAACAATGTTGGAGGCCTGATGGCATCTGACTTGAAGTCTTGCTATAAAACTACAGAAATAAAGACCGTGTGGTTTTGTGAAAAGATAGACAAATATAGAACAGTAGAACAGAACTAAAAGCCAAAAAAAGACCCCCCATAAATATAGCCTTTGACAAAGGAGCAAGGGCAATACAATGGAGAGAAGACGGTCTCTGTAACAAGTGGGGCTGGAACAATTGGTCATCCACATACAAAAAAATGGACCTAGACACAGACCTTGTACCCCTCATGAAAATTAAACCAAAATGGATGATAGACCTAAATGTAAAATGCAAAGCCATACAGTTACATAGGAGAAAACCTGGAGGACTTTGGTTATAGTGACACTTTTTAGAAGAAAGGCTCAATCCATGAAAGAAAAAACTGATATGCTGGACTTCATTAAAGTTAAACTTCTGTTTTATGAAAGACTCTATCGAGAGAATGAGAAGACAAGACACAGACTGGGAGAAAATATTTGCAAAAGACACATCTGATAAAGGCCTGCTTACCCAAAATATACAAAGAATTCTTAAAATGCAACAGTAAGAAAAGAGCCAGTTAAAAAAATGGGCCAAAGACTTTGACCTCTCAGCAAAGAAGATAAACAGATGGCAAATAAGCATATGAAAAGATGTTCCACATCCTCTGTCACCATGGAAATGGAAATTAAGACAAGATAACACTACATACCTATTAGAATAGCCAAAATCTAGAACACCAACTCCAAAAGCTGACAAGAATGTGGGGCAACAGAGGCTCTCATACATTGCTGGTGCAAAATGGCACTCATACTATGCAAAATGGCATAGTTACTTTGAAAGACAGTTGACCGTTTCTTACAAAATTAAATCTCTTACCATAACATCCAGCAATTGTGCTCCTTGATATTTACACAAGAGTAGGAACTTATTTCCATGCAAAAAGCCACATGTGGAAGTTTACAGTAGCCTTACTCATAATTGCCTAGACTTAGAAGCAACTAAACAATTAAGATGTCTTTATGAAGGGATACATAAAATATGTATGAATGGATACATAAACTATTCCACACAGACAATGGAATATTATTGAGCACTAAAAAGAAATGCACTATTAAGCTATGAAAAGACTTGGGGTAGCCTTAAATGTATATTACTAAGTGGGGGGAAAAAAGCATGCCAATTTGGAAAGACTACATCCTGCAGGATTTCAATTGTATGATATTCTAGAAAATCAAAACTATAGAAACAATGAAAAGATCAATAGTTGCCAGGAGTTGGACGAGAGGATAAATAGAGCATGGAGCATTTTTAGGGCAATGAAAATAATCTGCATGATATTATAGTGATGGATACATGTCGTTCTAGATATCTCAGGGCCATAGAATGTACGACCAAGAGTGAGCCCTAAGGTAAATTATGGACATTGAGTGATTATGATGGGTCAATGTAGTTTCATGCTTGGTAACAAATGTACCGCTTTTGAGTGTTGTTAATGGGGGAGGCTATGCGTGTGTGGGCGTAGAAAGCAACATGCTGAGGCTGCTCTTCAGATGGACTGTGAGAGGAGCAGGCAGGATGATCTCTGGGGACAAACTCCAGACACCTTGCAGCTGCCAGGAGGACCAACTGGAAAGTACAGAAGTCTCTGTACTTTATGTATTTTGCTGTGAACCTAAAATTGCTCTAAAGGCTTATCTTAAAAATAGCTACAGGAAAGTAAGAAAGTGAGAACTGAGAAACTAAAAGCAAAACAAGAGTAAAGAAATGGGATACTTAATCCTTATATCAATAACCACATTAAATATATGTGGTCTAAATATACCAATTAAAAGACAGAGATTAGGGACACCTGGATGGCTCAGTGGATTAGGCCTCTGCCTTCAGCTCAGGTCATGATCTCAGGGTCCTGGGTTTGAGTCCCACATCGGGCTCTCTGCTCGGCGGGGAACCTGCTTCTCTTTCTGTCTCTCTGCCTGCCTCTCTGCCTACTTGTGATCTCTCTCTGTCAAATAAATAAATCTTAAAAAAAAAAAAAAAAGATTAGCAAGTTGAATTTTAAAATGTCCCAACTGTGCACTGTCTATAAGATACTCCTAATATTCCAAATAGATAGATTGAAAATTAAAAGATGAGGAAAGGCATACAAACATTAATCAAAACAAACTAGGTTATATTGTCAGATAAAGTAGACCTTGGGTCAAAGAAAATGATCAGGGATGGAAAGGAACATTATCAATAGAAGGATCAATCCCTTAAGAAGACATAGCAGTCTTACATGTGTGTGCTTGCTCCAAACAAGAGCACTACAAAATCTGATGAAAAGACTGATAGAACTAAAAGAAGTAGGTCCACAAAAATATTTCAAGACTTGAACATCCCTTTCTCAATATTTGATAAAACAATTAGAAAATTAATAAGAATATAGAAGAATTCATCAGCAGGTGATAGAACCTAATTGATATTTATAAAACATTCTACCCAACAATAGCAGATTACATATTTTTTTCAAGTGCCTCTGGAACATAAAGTAAATCTTAACAAATAAAGTAAATCTTAACAAATTTTAAAAATTGAAATCCTACATATTGTGCTCTTTAATCATAATAAATTTGAACCAGCTATAACAACAATAAAAAAAAAGTCTCCAAACATTAGGAAAATGAATGACACACTTCTAAATAATACACAGGTAAAAAAGGAAGTCTCAAGGACAGTTCAAAAAAAGGAACATGAATGACAATGGAACAAACTGAATGACAGTGAAAATACAACATATCAAAATGCAAGACAACGGAGGTGGTAAATAGAAGGGAATGTATAGGAGTAAATGCTTTCTTAAAAAAAGGAACAATGTTTGAATCAATGGCATTAGCTCCCATCTTGAGAAACTGGACCAAAATAAGCACAAAGCAAACAGAACAGAAATAATTGGGCAGAAATAATAAAAAATGAGGGCAGAAATTAAAGGAATTGAAAACAGAAAAATAATAAAGAATCAATGAAACCAAGACAGATTTTTTGCAAAGGTCAATAATATCGACAGACTTCTAGCAAGACTGACAAATTTTAAATATGGAGAAGAAAAATTATATCAAGAGCAAAACAAGGTATATATTAATACAGACCCTGCATACCTCAAAAGGACAACAAAGGAGTACTACACACAACTCCATACACAACAATTCAACAACTTTGATGAAGTGAACCAAGTTTTTGAAAATACAAATTACCAAATTCACTTAATATAAAATAATTGAAGTGTTTTTCTAACTTTAGAGATACTGAAACTACAGTATAGAAACCTATCAATTCCAGGTCCAAGTGGCTTACATGGAAAATTCTACCAAGCATCTACAGAATTCTATTCTAATTCTAGAAATCTCTCCCAGGAAACACTTCCCACTCCTTTATATGAAATCAGTATTAACCTATCAGAAAGTGCAATGATAGCACAAAAAAGCCATCTACAGACAGCCCTCAAAACATAGATTTTAAAATTCTTACCATCAGGGGGCACCAGGGTGGCTCAGAGGGTTAAAGCCTCTGCCTTCAGCTCAGGTCATGATCTCAGGGTCCTGGGATAGAGCCCCGCATCAGGCTCTCTGCCCAGCGGGGAGCCTGCTTCCTCCTCTCTCTGCCTGCCTTCCTCTCTGCCTACTTGTGATCTCTGTCTGTCCAATAAATAAATAAAATCTTAAAAAAAAATTCTTAACATTAGGAAGCAGAATTTATCGATCTATAAAAGAATTATGCACCAACACTACATAGGTTTATTCCAGGGATGCAATGGTAGTTCAGTATTTAAAAATCAGTCAAGTGGTCCATATACACTATGAGTATTATGCCTCCATCAGAAAGGATGAATATCCAACTTTTGTAGCAACATGGATGGGACTGGAAAAGATTATGCTGAGTGAAATAAGTCAAGCAGAGAGAGTCAATTATCATATGGTTTCACTTACTTGTGGAGCATAACAAATATCATGGAGGACATGGGGAGTTGGAGAGGAGAAGGGAGTTGGGGGAAATTGGAAGGGGAGGTGAACCATGAGAGACTATGGACTCTGAAAAACAATCTGAGGGGAATGAAGTGGTGGGGGGGGGTGGGAGGTTGGGGTATCAGGTGGTGGGTATTATAGAGGGCACAGATTGCATGGAGCACTGGGTGTGGTGCAAAAATAATGAATACTGTTATGCTGAAAATAAATAAATTTAATTTAAAATAAATAAATAAATAAATAAAAATCAGTCAAGATGGGGCGCCTGGGTGGCTCAGTGGGTTAAAGCCTCTGCCTTCAGCTCAGGTCATGGTCTCGGGGTCCCGGGATCGAGCCCCACATCGGGCTTCTCTGCTTGGCGGGTAGCCTGCTTCCCTCTCTCTCTCTGCCTGCCTCTCTGTCTACTTGTGATCTCTGTCTGTCAAATAAAAAATCTTTACAAAAAAATCAGTCAAGGTAATCTGCCGTTGTATTAGTTCCTTACTGTTGCTGTTACAAATGAACACAAACTAGGTGCTTAAAAACATAAATTTATTATCCGACAATTCTGGAGATCAGAAGTCCAAGGTGGGTTTTTTTGGCCCAAGATCAAGGTAATCAAAGGAAGGCTATGTTCCTTTCTGGAGAATTTAAGAGACGCTCTGTGTTTTCATACTTTCTAATGTCAAGCGGATTCTTGCCCTCCTTGGCTCATGGCCAAGCAATGGCCAGCTGCCTCTTTGTTACAGCACACATCACTCTGATACTGACTCTTCTGCTTCCCTCTTTTACATTTAGGGACACTGGTGATTGCATTGGGACCACCCAGATAATCCAGAATCATTTCCTCTTCTCAAGGTCACATGATGGGCAGGAACCTTACTTCCATCTGCAAACTTGATTCTCCTTTGTCAAGTAACCTAACGTAATCACAAGTCCGAAGCATTAGGACATGACCATCATTGGGGGCCATTATTCTGCCTACCACAATAAGCCCTCCGGTTGCCTGCTTCTTGGCCCTGTCTTGGGCTCTTTCCCTTCCCCTCGTTGTTCCTTGGGCATATTGCTCTGCTCATCTTTCGGTTTGCTAACAGAGTTTGCTCTTTGGTACCTTTAGGGTACCAAGGGCTGTAGTCAAATAGCCCTTCCTCAGGTAGGCTGACCTGATACAGAATGGCTCCCTCCCCTCTGTGACTTCACTGGCTGCTTGAGTTTTCTTCAAGGCACATTCTTTTTCATTTCCCTTGTTTTTTTCTGTCTCCCCACCCTCCCACCTCCTGTCTTCTCCGTAAGGACAGTGAATTTGGCCTTCTGAGCCCTTGAATGGAGTGGGATGTGGAGGCAGCTCTTAGTGTATATTTGGTGGATTAATGAATAAATAAATGGCAATCATCTGCAAATAATGAGGGCAGATTGTTGTTCTTGATGACATTTTTTTGCCTCCTTTCTGTTTCATATCCTAATGTATTGCCCAGAACTTCCGGAACACTGGTAAGTCATAATGGAGATAACAGGCATCCTTGTTTTGTTTGATTTAAATAACAAAAGTGCTAGGGTTTTCCCACAAAATATAATTTTGGCTTTGGGTTTAAAATAATATGTTCAAGTATAAGAGTACTTAAAAAGCAACATGTTCAATACGTGCTTTTGCAGCAAGCTCTTACTAGTAGTGTTTTATCAAACATTTACTGATACAAGATAGACATAGATTAACCTTTGTTACATTATAAGACAATTCCAGCTTGGTTGAAGTGAATTTGTCCTTTTTAATCTAATGTTGAATTCTTCCTATTAATAGTTTGTTCAGGAATCATGAGAAAGTTCGGTTGAGGCTTTTCTCTCTTTCAGTCCTCTGTTTAAAGTTCTTCCTTTTGTCCCTGAAGCTGCCTGTGGAGCAGCCTTCCAGGCTGAGGCAGGGTGAGGAATGGAGTGTGGGGGGGAGTTGGGGGGGCTGTTGAGCTGAGTGAGAATGGAAATGCTGAAGAGTAATACTATCCTGTTTGTTTTCACATTGTACAGTTTTTTTTAAATTTTATTTATGTATTTGACACAGAGAGAGATCACAAGTAAGCAGAGAGGCAAACAGAGAGGGGAAAGCAGTCTTTCTGCTGGGCAGAGAGCCCCATGTGGGGCTTGATCCCAGGGTCCTGGGATCATGACCTGAGCTGAAGGCAGAGGCTTAACCCACTGAGCCACCCAGGCACCCCACTTTGTGCAGTTTTAAATGTTTCTTGGTTAGAGTTGAATCAAGCCATGCATTGGTTATGGAGGACCAGACTGACAGCCAGGGGTGGAGGGGTATGGGGAGGAGGTGTCCTTGGTCTGGTCTGGTACACTGCTGGGTGTGGCTACTTCCACCATGGGCTCCTAACAGGAGAAGAAAAGGTCACTGGTTAATGCCCTTGAGTATTGTAACTCCCCAGTGAGGAAGGCATTTTAGAGATTGCAGACTGAAGCCCAGACAGGTTACTTGCTAAACATCCCCCAACGGATGTACTTTGGGTTTGAACCTGAGACTGTCTGACTTGAAGCCTGTGTGCTTCCCACTGGGCTGTGTCCCCTTTCCCAGCCGGCATCTTTGCTTTGGCCGTTCAAATGCCACAATTATGAAGTGAGCCCAGGTACGTTTCCCTCTTCCATCCTCCCAGAGGACATGCAGTGTGGTGTTGCCTGTGGTTCTGAAATGTGGCAAAGGCCCAGAGCTGAGGACAGAGAGCAAGGATTCTTCCCAGCGTAGGAGGCAGGAGCTGAAGTAGGGCAGCCCCTCCACACAGGAGGACGGGGAAGGTGCCAGTTTCTGACCCAGCTGGTCAAGGAGCTGGGGCAGAGGGAGGGTCCTTCTGGAGAAACTTTCCCCTTCCTGCATATGTCCCCACTCAGTAGAACAGGGTGCTGGGCTGCAGGGAGCCCAGCGTTGGCAGCACACAGGCTGTTCGTCCCCTTGGGCAGTGTGTGGGCTGGGGTTCCCTCGACCACCTGAACAGCAGACAGTGTGTGGGGAGAGCTGCCTGGGGTCCCTAAGGGTCAAGAAGCAGGAAGGCAAAGGACCTGGCAGTTGGTCTCAGAGTGTTGTCCCCACCCTCCACTACAGGGGAATATAGGGAAAAACAAGGGGAAAGCTGACTGGAAAATCCCCCCCAACCCCCATCACACCCCCCTCTGCCTCTACCAAAAACCCTCTGGGAAGGAGGAGAAGAGAAAGGAGGATTCAGCTCAAAATTAGCTGTCAGAATAAAACAAATGAAGATGGCTAAAAAGGTGGGAAATGGGGCCAAGGTGTCCTTAAGGGAATGGCTCCCAAATGGAGGAGACCCCCAGAAGATGGCTGGGGGACAGTCAAAACAGAACCATTTCAGGTGATGGCTTCTCAATCCCTGGTTTCCACACTGTTGGTTGACTGAGTGGGTTCCTGACCCCATGCACCCCACATCACTGTTCCCAAAGTATCACAGTGCACATACCAGATTTTCCAGGTAGAGTCTGGATGGAGGTACTAGTACAGACCCTGGGGATGAGCGCTGGGGTGACATGATGAGCATGCCCTGGGGGTGGTATTGGGTGGCTTTCTCAACAACCCCTTTACCCTAACGGATTAGTCTGAACAGCTCCACACTTTCTTGTCCCCCACATCGGTGAGTGCTGTGGAGGGGACAGTGTCCCATGTCAGGCGATGAGCTGTGAGAGGGGTGCTGGGGAAGTGAGGTTCTATAAAAGGTTTTCTTGCCCCTAAAGAGAGATGGTCTTCTCCCTCTGAATGTGGTCTCCAGACATGGTGCCTAAAATTGCGGCAGCCATCTTGGCCCTGGCTGGGGGTGGGGCTTCGAGGACAGGAAAGGGTAGGACGTGACCCAAGAACTGAAGTGGAGCTTCCCACTGAACCTCTGTTACATAATAAGTGTCCTCATTTTTAAGGTTCTTGAAAGTGGGGTTGACAATACTTGGAGCTGAAGCTTGGAATCTCCCAATTAATAAGCCTGGTTTATCTCTCCAATTTCTAGCTTTTATTTACTTTCTCATGCTGCGCTTTGTTTTCTGTTTTTTGTTTGTTTTGTTTTTGGGGAGAAAGAAAGATTTCTAGCCTATGTGCACACTGGTTAGGGGAGCAGGGGAAGAGGGAGCGAGAATCTTTTTTTTTTTTTTTTTTTAAAGATTTTATTTATTTATTTGACAGAGAGAGACCACGAGTAGGCAGAGAGGCAGGCAGAGAGAGAGGAGGAAGCAGGCTCCGGCTGAGCAGAGAGCCCGATGCGGGACTCGATCCCAGGACCCCGAGATCATGACCTGAGCCGAAGGCAGCGGCTTAACCCACTGAGCCACCCAGGCGCCCAGAGGGAGCGAGAATTTTAAGCAGGCTCCACACCCAGTGCAGAGCTCAAGCTCCACACCATGAGATCATGACTTGAGCCCAAACCGAGTTAGCTGCTTAACCAACTGAGCCACCCAGGCACCCTTCTCCTGCTTTTTAACTGTCAGCATAAATATCTTGAATGTATTTCATTAAAGTTATTCCTATTTGTTATTGTGATGGCAAATATCTATCATCTCTAGTGCTTTTTGTTCCTTTTTCTAGATTTGAATGTCCATCTGCTGCTGTTGCCTTCCGTACAAAGAACTTCTTACAGAATTTCTTGTAGTGCAGGACCATTGGCAACAGAGGCTCTCTGATTTCATTTATATGAAATTTATTATTTTACTTTCTACTTCTTGTTTACTTGATTATTTACCTAAAGTGTACAGTTCAGTAGTTCTTAGTATATTCACTAAGATGTGTCCCGTGTCTACTACCTAATTCTAGAACATGTTTATAATCTCAAAAATAAACCTGCACCTGTTTCCAGTCACTCCCCAATCCCTCTTCTCCAAGGCCCTGCCAACAACTTACCTATTTTCTCTCTCTATGGATGACTAATCTGAACATCACTTATCTAGAATCAGAAATTTATGTGTCCTTTGGAGTTTGGCTTTTTCCCTGTAGCATATTTTCAAGGTGTATCTATGTCGTCACATGCCTTACTACTTCATTCCTTGTAATTCTTTAGACTTTATATTTTTAGAGCAATTTTAGGTTCACAACAAAATTGAAAGGGAGGTATAGAAATTTCCCATTTACTTGCACATGGGTGGCCTCTCCCCTTACCAGCATCACTCACCAGCATGGTACATTGTTACCAAGGATAAACCCACACTGACACATTGCAGTCACTCAAAGTCCATAGTTGACCTTAGGGTTTGCTCTTGGTGGTGTCCAAACAAGAGTGCTGACAAATGTATGGGGACATATATGCATCATCATAACATCAGAGTATTTCCATTGCCCTAAACATCCTCGGTGCTCTGCCTAGCCATCCCTTGCCTCTCAGCTCCATCCTCCACAGCTGGCAACTACTGATCATGTTACTGTCTCCATGATTTTGCCTTTTCCAGAATGTCCTATAGTTGAAACCCTACAGTACGTAGCCTGCTTAGATTGGCTTCTTTTACTTAGTAATATGCATTTAAGATTACTTCATATCTTTTCATGGCTTGATAGCTCATTTCACTTTTTTTCTTTCTTTCCCTTTCCTTTCTTCTTTCTTCTTTTTGTTAGCTCATTTCTTTTTAGTACAGAGTAATATTCCATTGTCTGGATGTACTACAGTTTATGTATTCATTCACCTACTGAAGGGCATCTTTTAAAAAAGATTTTATTCATTTATTTGAGAGAGAGAGAGAGAGAGAGAGTGCGAGCAAGAGCACAAGCTGGGGGAAGGGGTGGAGGAGAGGGAGAAGCAGAAGCAGACTCCTTGCTGAGCTAGGAGCCTGGTGCAGGGCTTGATCCCAGGACTCTGGGATCATGACCAGAACCAAAGGAAGATGCTTAACCAACTGAGCCCCCCAGGTGCCCCTGAGAAACATCTTGGTTGTTTTCAAGTTTAGGCAATTATGAAAAGGCTGCTATAAACATCCTTGTTTTGTGTGGACATGTTTTCAGTTCCTTTGGGCCAATACCAAGGAGTGTGAATAGTGGATCATATGGTAAGGGTGTATTTAGTTTTTTAAAAGAATCACCAAACTGCCTTCCAAGTGGCTGTACAAAGTGGTACATGTACAGTACAGCAATGTATGAGCATTTCTGTTGCTCCAATTTGTGTCAGAATCTGATGATCTGTGGTAAAAACTGCATCATAAAATTTACCATCTTAACTATTTGAACTGTACAGTGTGGTCATCTTAAATAGACTTCCATTGCTGTGAAATGACGCCATTAAACAGTAACTCCCCTCCCAGCGCCCACTCCAGCCCGTGGTAACCACTGTTCTACTTTCTATTTCAAAGAATTTGACTACTTTAGGTACCTCATGGAAGTGGAAACATGTAGTATTTGTATTTTGCAACTGGCATATTTCACTTAGCATAGTGTCCTCATGGTTCATTCATGTAGCATGTAACAGGATTTCCTTCCTTTTTAAGGCTGAATAATCTGGTGTGTGTGTGTGTGTGTGTGTGTGTGTGTGTGTGTGTGTGTGTGTGTCCCATTCGTTTATCCATTCATCCAGCAGTGGACATTTGGACATTTGGACCGTTCTATCTCTTGGCTATTGTGAATAATGCTGCAATGAACATGGGTATGCACATATCTCTTTGAGACCCTATTTTTAATTCTTTTTGATTTTTCCCTAAATGGAATTGTTGGATCATATGCTCATTCCAGCTTTAATTTTTTTTTTTTAAAGATTTTATTTATTTACTTGACAGAGATCACAAGTAGGCAGAGAGGCAGGCAGGCAGAGAGAGGAGGAAACAGGCTCCCCGCTGGGCAGAGTGCCCGATGCGGGACTCGATCCCAGGACCCTGAGATCATCACCTGAGCCAAAGGCAGCGGCTTAGCCCACTGAGCCACCCAGGCACCCCCAGCTTTAATTTTTTTAATGAAACTCCATACTTTCCATACTGTTTTCAATAGTGGTTATATAATTTTACAACAGTGAGCAAGTTCCAACTTCTCCACATCCCTGAGAACACTTGTTATTTTCTGTTGTTGTTTTTAATGTATTACCCATTCTAGTGGGTGTGAAGTGATATCTAATTGTGGTTTTGATTGGCATTTCTCTGATGATTCATATACTTGTCCATTTGTGTACTATCTTTGGAAGAATATTCAAGTCTTGTGTCCATTTTTTAATCAGGTTAATTAATTTCTTGAGTTGTAGGATTTCATTGTATATTCTAGATGTTAAGCCCTTGTTAGATCCATGATTTGCAAATATTTTCTCCCATTCCATAGGTTGCTTTTCACACTATTCCTTGTGGCCTTTGCTGCACAAGTTTCTAAGTTTGATATAGTCCCATTTGTCTGTTTCCTTTGTTGCTTTTGGTTTCATATCAGAGAAATCATCGCTAAGTCCAAAGTCATGAAGCTTTTCCTATATTTTCTTCTAGAAGTTTCTTTTTTAAGATTTTGTTTATTTATTTGATACAGAGAGAGACATAGCAAGAGAGGGAACACAAGCAGGGGGAGTGGGAGAGGGAGAAGCAGCCTTCCTGCTGTGCAGGGAGCCCAGTGCAGGGCTTGATCCCAGGACCCTGGGATCATGACCTGAGCTGAAGGCAGATGCTTAACAGCTGAGCCACCCAGGTACCCTCTTCTAGAAGTTTTATTGTTTTCTTTAAATTCCAATGAAGTTAACATATAGCATGATATTCGTTTTAGGTGTACAATATAGTGATTCAACACTTCTGTGGATCACCCTGTGTTCATCATGACAACTGCCCTCCTTAATCCCCACCGCCTATTTAACCCATCCCCTATCTACTTCCCTTCCAGTAACCATCTGTTCTCTATAGCTAAGTGTCTATTTCCTCTCTCTCTCTTTTTCTTCCCCTTTGCTTGTTTTAGATTGTTTCTTAAATTACACATCTGGGTGAGGTCATATGGTATTTGTCGTTCTCTGACCCACTTATTCCACTTAGCATTATACTCTCTAGCTCCATCCATGTTGTTGCAAATAGCAAGATTTCTCTCTTTTTTTTTAATGGATAAGTAATATTCCATTGTGTAGAAATACCACACTTTCTTTATCTTTTCATCAATCCGTGGACACTTGGGGGGCGCCTGGATGGCTCAGTTGTTAAGCGTCTGCCTTCAGCTGAGGTCATGATCCTGGGGTTCTGGGATCAATCCCTGCATCGGGCTCCCTGCTTGGTGGGAAGACTTCTCCTTCTCCCACACCTCCTGCTTGTGTTCCCTCTGTGTGTGTGTGTGTGTGTGTGTGTGTGTGTGTGTGTCTCTGCCAAATAAGTAAATAAATAAATTCCTAAAAAATAAATCCATGGGGGCACCTGGATGGTTCAGTCATTGGGCATCTGTCTTGGGCTTAGATGGTGATCCCAGGGTCCTGCGATCAAGCCCCACGTCAGGACTCCCTGCTCGGTGGGGAACCTGCTTCTTCCTCTCCAGCTCCCTTGTGCTTGTGTTCCCTTTCTCACTATCTCTCTCTGTCATAAATAAATAAAATCTTAAAAAAAAAATCTGAAAAAAAAATCCTAAAAAAAAATCCATGGACACTTAGGCTGTTTCCATAGTTTGACTATTGTAAATATTTAGTATTTACAATATTTATAAATATTGTTAATAGTTTGACTATTGTAAATAATAAACACGGGGGTGCATGTATCCCTTTTAATTAGTGTTTTTTGTTTGTTTGGGGCGGGGGTAGAGAGAGGTGGAGAGGAGGGGCAGAAGGGAAAGGAAGAGGGAGAATCTTAAGCAGGCCTCACAGCAACACAGAGTCCGAGGCGGGACCTGATCTCACAACCCTAACTAAGATCAAGACCTGATCCAAAGTCAGTCACTTAACTGAGCCACAGGCATGCCGTGTTCTTTTTGATGCTATTGTAACAAATGGAATTGATTTCTTTTTTTTTTTTTTTAAGATTTTATTTATTTATTTGACAGAGAGAGAGATTACAAGCAGGCAGAGAGAGAGGGGGAAGCAGGCTCCCCACTGAGCAGAGAGCCCAATGCAGGGCTCGATCCCAGGACCCTGAGATCATGACCTGAGCTGAAGGCAGCAGCTTGATCCACTGAGCCACCCAGGTGCCCCATGGAATTGATTTCTTAATTTCTTTTTCAGATTGTTCATCATTAGTATATAAAAATACTCATGTTTTCTGTGTTGATTTACTATCCAACAACTTTGCTGAATTTATTCTAACATTGTGTGTGTGTGTGTGTGTGTGTGTGTGTGTGTGTGTAATCTTTAGGAGTTTCTACATATAAAATCATGTCATTTGCACACAGAAAACTTTATTTCTTCCTTCCTTTTTTTTTTAAAAATATTTTATTTATTTATTTGACAGAGAGAGAGTCAGCGAGAGGAGGAATACAAGCAAGTGGAATGGGAGAGGGGAGAGGCGAGCTTCCTGCTGAGCAGGGAGCCCGATGTGAGGCTCAATCCCAAGACCTTGGGATCATGACCTGAGTTGAAGGCAGAGGCTTAACCCACTGAGCCACCCAGGCGCCCCTACTTCTTCCTTTCTTATTTGGATATCTTTTATTTCTTTCTCTTGTCAAATTGTTCTGGCTAGGACTTTCAATATTGTGTTGAACAAAAGTGGCAAGAGCAGGCATCCTTGCTTTATTCCTCATGACAGAGGAAAAAATTTCAATCTGTTACTGTTTAGTGTGATGATAGCTGTTGGCTTTTCATATATGGTCTTTATTATGTTGAATTAGTTTCTGCTTTCGGCTAGTTAATTTTTTTTAATCAGAAAAGTGTGTTGAATATTGTCATATGCTTTTCTGCATCAGTTGAGATGATTGGGATGTTTTACTTCACCTGTTAATATGGTGTATTATATTGTTTTTCTTATGTGGGACCAACCTTGCATTTCAAGAATAAATCCCAGTGGGTCATGGTATATAATCCTTTTAATTTGCTACTGAATTACATTTGCTAGTATTTTGCTAAGGATTTTTGTATCCGTATTTATCAGGGATATTGGTGTATAGTTGTCTTACAGTGTTTTATCTGGCTTTGGGATCAGGTTAATTCTTGTCTCACAGAAAGAGCTTAGAAGTGTCCTTCCTCTTAACTTTTTTGGGAGATTTTCAGGAGGATTAGTGTTAAATCTTTAAATGTTTGGTAGAATTCTCTGCCATCTGGTCCTGGACTTTTCTTTCTTGGGAGGTTTTGGTAACTGATTCAATTTTATTATTAGTTTGTTCAGATTTTCTATTACCTCATGATTCACTTGTGGCAGATTAATGTTTTTAGGATTTTATCCATTTCTTCTAGGTTATTCAGTTTGTTGCTGTACATTGCTTGTAGTGTTTTCTATAATGCCTTTATTTATGTGATATTAGTTGTAATCCCCCTCTTTTATGATCTCAGTTATGTAAGTCTTCTCTTTTTTGATAATTAATCTAGATAAGGATCTGTCATTTATATTGCTCTTTTAAAAAATCGCTTAGTTTGACTCTTAAAGTTGTTTTTCTATTCTCTATTTAATTTGTATCTGCTCTAATCTTGGTTATTTCCTTCCTTCTATTTTTGGGTTTAGTTTGTTCTTTTTTCTCGTTTCTTGAGGTAAGGGTTTTGGTTGATCAAGTCATCACCTTTCTGCCTTCTGATTGTGCTAATTTACAGTGACACACTTCCCTATTAGCACTAGTTTCACTGTAGCCCATATGCTTTGGTGTGTTGTGTTTTATTTTTGTTTGTCTTAAGGTATTCTCTATTTTTTTTTTTTTTTGGTAAATTTTTTGATCCATTTCTTATTTAAGAATGTATTTTTTTAGGGGCACCTGGGTGGCTCAGTGGGTTAAGCCGCTGCCTTCGGCTCAGGTCATGATCTCAGGGTCCTGGGATCGAGTCCCGCGTCGGGCACTCTGCTCAGCAGGGAGCCTGCTTCCTCCTCTCTCTCTCTCTGCCTGCCTCTATGCCTACTTGTGATCTCTTTCTGTCAAATAAATAAATAAAATCTTTAAAAAAAAAAGAATGTATTTTTTTAAAGATTTAATTAATTAATTTATTTGACACACAGAGAGAAAGAGATCACAAGTAGGCAGAGCAGCAGGTAGAGAGAGAGAGGAAAGCAGGCTCCCCACCCAGCAGAGAGCCTGATGTGGGACCTGATCCCAGGACCCTGAGATCATGATCTGAGCCGAAGGCAGAAGCTTAACCCACTGAGCCACCCAGGCACCCCAGGAGTATACTGTTTAATTTCCACATATGGATCTTCTAGTTTTGTGCTGCTGATGTCTAGTTTCATTCCATTGTCCTAGGAAAAGATACTTTGTATGATTTTAGTCATCTTGGCTTTAAGAGTTGTTTTGTGTCCTAACGTGGTCAGTCATGGAGAGTCTCCATGTACACTTGAGAAGATGGACGTTCTGCTCTTGTTGGGTGGAGTGTTCTGTGAACCTTTGGGAGGTCCAGTTCTATAGTGTTATTCAATTCCTCCATTTGTTTATTGATCTTTTGTCTGGTTCTATGCATTATTAGAAGTAAGGATTTGAAGTCTTTTTTTTTAATATTTTATTTATTTGACAGAGCGAGATCATAAGTAGGCAGAGAAGTAGAGAGAGAGGAGGAAGCAGGCTCCCTGCCAAGCAGAGAGCCCGATGTAGGACTCGATCCTAGGACCCTGAGATCATGACCCAAGCTGAATGCAGAGGCCTAACCCACTGAGCCACCCAGGCCCCCCAGGATTTGAAGTCTTTAACCAGTATTATGTTGCTATCTATTTCTCACTCCTATGCTTTTTAAAAAATTCCAGTATAATTAACATACTGTGTTATATTAGTTTCAGGTGTATAATCTACTGATTCAGCAATTCTGTACATTACTCAGTACTCATTGCAAGTGTACTCTTAATTACTTTCACCTATTTCATCTATTCCCCCACTTGCCTCCCCTCTGACAACTACCAGTTTGTTCTCTATATTTAAGAGTCTATTTTCTTGTTTGTCTTTTTTTCTGGTTCATTTGTTTTCTTTCTTAAATTCCACATATGAGTGAAATAATATTCTATTTCCCTTTCTCTGATTGACTTATCGCACTTGGCATTGTACTCTCTAGATCTATCCATATTGTGGCAAATGGTAAGATTTCCTTCTTCTTTATGGCTTTGCAATATTCCATTGTGTGTGAATGTGTGTGTGTGTGTGTGTGTGTGTGTGTACACCACATGTTTATCCATTTATCTATTGATGGACATTTGGGCTCCGTCCATATCTTGGCTATTGTAAATGATGCTGCAATACACCTAAGGGTACATTTCAAATTAGTGGTTTCATATTCTTTGGGTAAGTACTCAGTAGTGGATCATATGGTAATACTGTTTTTAATATTTTGAGGAACCTCCATAATGTTTTCCACAGTGGCTGCACCAGTTTGCATTCCTACCAATAGTACAAGAGGATTCTTATTTCTCTACATCCTCACCAACACTTGTTGTTTCTTATGTTTTTGACTTTAGCCATTCTGACAGGTGTGAGGTGACATCTCATTGTGGTTCTGGTTTGCATTTACCTGATGATGACTGATGTTCGGCATCTTTTTACATCTGTTGGCCATTTGTTTTTCTTCACTGGAGAAATGTCTGTTCATGTCTTCTGCCCATTTTTAAATTTTTTTTGTATTGAGTTATATAAATCCTTTTATACATTTTGGATGCTAACACCTTATTAGATAAATCATTTGCAAATTTTCTCCCTTTCAGTAGGTTGCTTTTTTGTTTAACTGTTTCCTATGCTGTACAAAATCTTTTTATTTTTATATTTTTATATAGTCCAAGTGGTTTATTTTTGTTCTTGTTTCCCTTGCCTCAGAAGACCTATCTAGAAAAATGTTGCTACTGCTGTTGTCAGAAATTTTTGCCTGTGTTCTTTTCTAGGATTTTTATTGTTTCAGGTTTCACAATTAGGTCTTTAATAAATTTTGAGTTTATTTTTGTGTATGGTGTAAGTGGTCCAGTTTCATTCTTTTGCATGTAGCTGTCCAGTTTCCCAAGACTATTTGTTGAAGAGATCATCTTTTTCCCATTGCATATTCTTGTTCCCTTTGTCATAGATTAATTGACCACATATTCGTGGGTCTATTTCTGGCACTCTATTCTGTTGCACTGATTTTGTTTCTATTTTTATGTCAATACCCTACTGTTTTGGGTGCCTGGGTGGCTCAGGAGGTTAAGCCTCTGCCTTCAGCTCAGGCCATGATCTTGGGGTCCTGGGATCGAGTCCTGCATCAGACTCTCTGCTCAGCAGGGAGCCTGCTTCCCCCTCTCTCTCTGCCTGCCTCTCTGCCTACTTGTGATCTCTATCTGTGTGTCAAAGAAATAAATAAAATATTTTTTAAAAATACCCTACTGTTTTCATCACTACAGCTTTATAGTATTTCTTTTTCTTTTTTAGTTTCAGGGGGTAAAGTTCAGTGATTTATCAGTTGCATGTAACACCCAGTGCTCATTACATCAAGTGCCCTCCTTAATGCCCATCACCAGTTACCCCATCCCCCTCCACCTCCCCTCTAGCAACCCTCAGTTTGTTTCTTGTAGTTAAGAGTCTCTCATGTTTTGACTCCCTCTCTGTTCTCATCTTATTTTTCCTTCCTTTCCCTTAGATCATCTGTTTTGTTTCTTAAGTTCCACATATGAGTGAAATCATATGGTGTTTGTCTTTCTCTGACTGATTTATTTCACTTAGCATAATAAGATCCATCCACATCATTGCAAATGGCAAGACTTTATTCTTTTTGTTGGCTGAGTAATATTCCACTGTACATATGTACACCATATCTTTATCCATTTATCTGTCAGTGGACATTTGGGCTTTTTCCATATTTTGGCTATTGTGGATATAGCTGCTATAAATATCGGGGTTCATGTACCTTTTCAAATCACTGTATATATATCCTTTTTTTTTTTAAAGATTTTATTTATTTTAGGGGCACCTGGGTGACTCAGTGGGTTAAGTCTCTGCCTTCAGCTCAGGCCATGATCTCAGGGTCCTGGAATCGAACCCTGCATTGGGCTCTCTGCTTAGCAGGGAGCCTGCTTCCCTCCCTCTCTCTCTCTCTGCCTGCCTCTCTGCTTACTTGTGATCCCTCTCTCTCCATCAAATAAATAAGATATTGCTATCAATATAATATAGTTGGAACTTATTAAAAAAAAAGATTTATTTGAGAGAGAGACTATGAGTGTGGGGAAGGGGCCAGGGAGAGGGACAAGCAGACTCCCTACTGAGTAGGGAGCCTGACGTGAGGCTCAATCTGAGGACTCTGGGATCATGACCTAAGCTGATCCACAACCAACTGAACCATCCAGGAACCCCTGTTTGTATCCTTTGAATAAATTCCTAGTAGTGCAATTGCTGGGTCTTGAGTAGTCCTATTTTTAACTTTTTGAGAAATGTCTATACTATTTTCCACAGTGGTTACACCAGTTCACAGTCCTACCAACAGTGTAAGAGGGTTCTCCTTTCTCTGTATCTTCACCAACATCTATTGTTTTCTGACTTGCTAATTTCAGCCACTGTGACTGGTGTGAGGTGGTATTTCATTGTGGTTTCACTGTAGTATATCTTGAAATCACTGATTGTGATACCTCCACTTGGGTTGTTTTTTCCCCCCAATTTTTATTAATTATTTTTTATTAACATATAATGTAGTATTTGCCCCAGGGGTACAGGTCTGTGAATCATCAGGCTTACACACTTCACAGCACTCACCTTTTCACATACCCTCCCCAAAGTCCATAACCCAGTCACCCTCTCCATACCCCACCCAGCAACCCTCCATTTGTTTTGTGAGATTAAGACTCTCTCACAGTTTTTCTCCCTACTGATCCCATCTTGTTAAATTTTTTCCTCCTCAACTTCCAAACTCCCCACTTTGCCTCTAAAATTCCTCATATCAGGGAGATCACATGATAATTTTCTTTCTCTGAGTGACTTATTTTGCTCAGCATAATACTCTCTAGTTCCATGCACATCGTTGCAAACGGCAAGATATCAGGGGTTTTGATGGTTGCATAGTATTCCATTGTATATATATATACCACATTTTCTTCCCCTGTTGATGAACATCTAGGTTCTTTCCATAGTTTGGCTATTGTGGACATTGCTGCTATAAACATTCTGGTGCATGTGCCCCTTTGGATCACTACATTTGTATCTTTAGGGTAAATACCCAGGAGTGCGATTTCTGGGTTGTACGGTAGCTCTATTTTCAACTTTCTGAGGAACCTCCATGCTTTTTTCCAGAGTGGCTGCACCAGCTTGCATTCCCACCAACAGTGTAGGAGGGCTTTCCTTTCTCTGCATCCTAACCAACATCTGTCAATTCCTGACTTGTTAATTTTAGCCATTTTGATGGGTGTGAGGTGGAATCTCATTGTGGTTTTGATTTGTATGTATTTGATGATGAGCGATGTGGAGCATTTTTTCATGTGTCTGTTGGCCATCTGCATATCTTCTTTGCAGAAATGTCTCTTCATGTCTTCTGCCTATTTCTTGATTGGATTATTTGTTCTTTGGGTGTTGAGTTTGATAAGTTCTTCATAGATTTTGGAGACTAGCCCTTTATCTGATATGTCATTTGCAAATATCTTCTCCCATTCTGTCAGTTGTCTTTTGGTTGCTGTTTCCTTTGCTGTGCAAAAGCTTTTTATTTTGATGAAGTCCCAATAGTTCATTTTTGCCCTTGCTTCCCTTGCCTTTGGCAATGTTTCTAGGAAGAAGTTGCTGTGGCTGAGGTCGAAGAGGTTGCTGCTTATGTTTTCCTCAAGGATTTTGATGGATTCCTGTCTCACACTGAGCTCTTTCATCCATTTTGAGTCTATTTTTGTGTGTGGTATAAGGAAATGGTCCAGTTTCATTCTTCTGCATATGGCTGTCCATTTTTCCCAACACCACTTATTGAAGAGACTGTCTTTTTTCCATTGGACATTCTTTCCTGCTTTGTCGAAGGTTAGTTGACCATAGAGTTGAGGGTCTATTTCTGGGCTCTCTATTCTGTCCCATTGATCAATGTGTCTGTTTTTGTGCCAGTACCATACTGTCTTGATGATTACCGCTTTGTAATAGAGCTTGAAGTCTGGAGTTGTGATGCCACCAACTTTATCTTTCTTTTTCAACATTCCTCTGGCTATTTGGGGTCTTTTCTGGTTCCGTATAAATTTTAGGATTATTTGTTCCATTTCTTTGAAAAAAATTGATGGTATTTTGATAGGGATTGCATTAAATGTATATATTGCTTTAGGTAGCATAGACATTTTCACAATATTTGTTCTTCCAGTCCATGAGCATGGAACATTTTTCCATATCTTTGTGTCTTTTTCAGTTTCTTTCATGAGTACTTTATAGTTTCCTGAGTACAGATTCTTTGCCTCTTTGGTTAGGTTTATTCCTAGGTATCTTATTGTTCTGGGTGCAGTTGTAAATGGGATTGATTCCTTAATTTCTCTTTCTTCTGTCTTGTTGTTGGTGTATAGAAATGCAGCTGATTTCTGTGCATTGATTTTATATCCTGACACTTTACTGAATTCCTGTACAAGTTCTAGCAGTTTTGGAGTGGAGTCTTTTGGGTTTTTCACATAAAGTATCATATCATCTGTGAAGAGTGATAGTTTGACTTCTTCTTTGCTGATTCAGATGCCTTTAATTTCTTTTTGTTGTCTGATTGCTGAGGCTAGGACTTGTAGTACTATGTTGAATAGCAGTGGTGATAGGGGACATCCCTGCCATGTTCCTCATCTTAGCAGAAAAGCTCTCAGTTTTTCCCCATTGAGAATATTTGCTATCAGTTTTTCATAGATGGCTTTGATGATATTAAGGAATGTACCCTCTATCCCTACACTTTGAAGAGTTTTGATCAAGGAAGGATGCTGTACTTTGTCAAATGCTTTTCAGCATCTATTGGGAGTATCATATGGTTCCTGTTCTTTCTCTTATTAATGTATTGTATCACATTTATTGATTCCCAGATGTTGAACTGACCTTGCAGCCCAGGAATAAATCCCACTTGGTCGTGGCAAATAATCCTTTTAATGTAC
Organism: Mustela lutreola; assembly: GCF_030435805.1. Taxonomy (NCBI): domain Eukaryota; kingdom Metazoa; phylum Chordata; class Mammalia; order Carnivora; family Mustelidae; genus Mustela; species Mustela lutreola. The sequence continues at coordinate 36,617,714 of NC_081300.1, forward strand.
TGTTCAATCCTATTGGTTAGTATTTTGGTGAGAATTTTTGCATCTGTGTTCTCATCAAGGATATTGGTCTGTAATTCTCCTTTTCAGTGGGGTCTTTGTCTGATTTTGGGATCAAGGTAATGTTGGCCTCATAAAATGAGTTTGGCAGTTTTTCTTCCATTTCTGTTTTTTGGAGCAGTTTCAGGAGAATAGGTGTTAATTCTTCTTTAAATGTTTGGTAGAATTCCCTGGGAAGCTGTCTGGCCCTGGGCTCTTGTTTGTTGAGAGATTTTTGATGACTGCTTCAATCTTCTTACTGGTTGTGGGTCTGTTCAGGTTTTCTATTTCTTCGTGGTTCAGTTTTGATAGTTTATATGTGTCTATGAATGCATCCATTTCTTCTGGATTGTCAAATTTGCTGGTGTATAGTTGCTCATAATATGTTCTTATAATTGTTTGTATTTCTTCAGTGTTGGTTATTATCTCTCCTCTATCATTCATTATTTTATTTATTTGGGTCCTTTCTCTTTCCTTTTTGATAAGTCAGGGGTTAATCAATCTTAATTCTTTCAAAGAACCAGCTCCTAGTTTTGTTGATTTGTTCTACTGTTCTTTTGGTTTTTGTTCCATTGATTTCTGCTCTAATTATTATTTCTCTTCTCTTGCTGGGTTTAAGATTTTTTTGCTGTTCTTTCTCCAGCTCCATTAGGTATAGGGTTAGGTTGTGTACTTAAGACCTATCTTGTTTCTTGAGCAAGGCTTGTATGGCTATATACTTTCCTCTCAGGACCGCCTTTGCTGTGTCCCACAGATTTTGAACAGCTATGTTCATTATCATTTGTTTCCATGAATTTTTTCAATTCTTCTTTAATTTTCTGGTTGGTCCATTCATTCTTTAATAAGATGCTCTTTAGCTTCCATGCATTTGAGTTCTTTCCAACTTTCCTTTTGTAATTAAGTTCTAGCTTCAGAGCATTGTGGCCTGAAAATATGTGGGCAATTGTCCCAGTCATTTGGGACCAGTCTTTGCTGCTCTTCTCTTTGATCTCCTGTTGAGTTTGTAGGTGTTTGGAATGGTTTGATAACTATCTAGCTGAACGCCTGTGACCTGATGTCATTTCAGTCAGCTACTCCTCCATCATCTTGCCTCTCTCCACCTCCAGTTTTGTTTGTCTTTCTCAGGATTGCTTTGGCTTTTTGTGGTTCCACAAAAATTTTAGGATTATATCTTATAGTTCTGTGAAAAATGCTTTTGGTATTTTTATAGGGATTGCATTAAATTTGTAGACTGCTTTGGGTAGTAAAGACATTTTAAATATTCGTTCTTCCAATCCATGAGCATGGAATATCTTTCCATTTGTTTGTGTCATCTTCCATTTCTTTCATCAATTCTCATAGTTTTTAGAGTACAGGTCTTTCACCTCCTTGGTTAAGTTTATTCTTAGATATTTTATTATTTTTGGTGCAGTAGTAAATGTGATTATTTTCTTTATTTCTCTTTTTGCTACTGTATTATTAGTGTATAGAAATGCAACAGATTTCTATATATTAATTATGTGTCCTGTGACTCTACTGAATTCATTTATCAGTGCTAGTAGTTTCTTGATGGAATCTTCAGGGTTTTCTATATATAGTAGCCTGTCATCTTTAAATAATGGAAATGTTATTCTTCCCTACCAGTTTCGATGCATTTTTATTTCTCTTTGCTGTCTGATTTTTGTAGTTAGGATTTCCAGTATTATGTTGAATAAAAATGGTGAGAGTGGACATCTTTGTCTTCATCCTGATCTTCGGGAAGAGCTCTTCACTTTTTACCATTGAGTATGATTATTAGCTGTAGGTTTTTCATATATGATCCTTACTATGTTGAGGTATGTTCCCTCTAAACCTACTCTGTTGAGCGTTTTTATCATGAATAGAAGTTGTACTTTGTTAAATGCTTTTTTTGCATCTATTGATATGGTCTTTGGGTTTTTAACCTCTCTCTTGTTGATGTGCTGTATCACATTGACTTGCAAATATTGAACCACACTCGTATCCAGGAGTAAATACAACTTGATCATGGTGAATGATTTTCTTTAATGTATTTTTGGATTCAGTTTGCTAATATTTTGTTGAGGGTTTTTGCTTCTGTGTTTGTCAGAGATATTGGTTTGTAGTTTTTCTGTTCTGTAGTGTTGTTATCTGGATTTGGTATCAGGGTAATGCTGGTCTCAGAATGAATTTGAAATCTTTCCTTCCTCTCCTAATTTTTGTGATAGTTTGAAAAAAATAGGCACTAAATCTTCTAACGTTTGGTAGAATTCACCTTTGAAGCCATCCAGCCCTGGACTTCTGTTTGGGGAGTTTTTTGATTACTGATACAATTTCATTGTTGGTAATCAATCTATTCAAATTTTCTGTTTCTTCCTGATTCAGTTTTGGGAAGTTATATGTTTCTAGGAATTTATCCATTTTTTTCTAGGTTATCCAGTTCATTGGCATATAATTTTTCATAATATTATAATCATTTGTATTTCTGTGGCATTGGTTATTTCAACCCTTTTCATTTCTGATTTCTTGTGAGTCCTCACTCTCTTTTTTGTTGGGGGGGGGGTGATAAGGCTGGCTAATGGTTTGTCAATTTTGTTGATCTTTTTACAAAAAAAAAAAAGCAGTTCCTGGTTTCATGGATTTGTTTCATTTTTTTTTTTTAATTTCTATTTCATTTATTTCTGCTCTAATCTTTTTTTTTTTTCCTTTCCTTCCAGTAGGTTTTGGGTTTGTTTGTTCTTATTTTTGTAGCTCTTTTAGGTGTAAGGTTAAGTTATTTATTTGAGATTTTTCTTGTTGAGGTGTATAATCTAACCTCTTAGAACAGTTTTTTCTGCATCCCAAAATTTTGGACTGCTGTGTTTTCATTTTCATTTTTCTTTGTGTTTTTTAAAAAATTTCCTCTTTGATTACTTGGTTGATCCATTCACCATTTAGTAGAATGTTAATTTAACCTCCCTGTATTTGTATTCTTTCCAGATTTTTGCTTGAAGTTGATTCCTAGTTTCATAGTGTGTGGTCAGAAAAGATGCATGGTATGAGTTCAGTATTTTTGAATTTGTTGAGACTTGTTCTGTGACCTAACATAATCTATTCTGGAAAATGTTCCAGGTCTCTCTTTTTTTAACTGTTAGTATTTTATTTTATTTATTTTTTATTGTATTATGTTAGTCACCATAAAATACATCATTAATTTTTGATGCAACGTTCCAAGATTCATTGTTTATGTACAACAACAAGTGCTCCATGCAATATGGGCCCTCCTTAATACCTGCCATGAGGCTCACCCAACCACCATCACCCTCTCCTCCTAAACCCTCAGATTGTTTCTCAGAGTCCACAGTCTCTCATGGTTCTTCTCCCCTTCCAGTTTTCCCCAATTCACTTTTCTTTTCCTTCTCCTAATGTCCTCTATGTTATTGCTTATGTTCCACAAGTAAATGAAACCATATGATAAGTGACTTTCTCTGCTTGACTTACTTCTGTCAGCATAATCTCCTCCAGTCCCATCCATGTTGATGCAAATACTGGGTATTCATCCTTTCTGATGGCTGAGTAAAATTCCATTGTATAGTATGGACCACATCTTCTTTATCCATTTGTCTGTTGAAGGGCATCTTGGCTCCTTCCACAGTTTGGCTGTTGTGGACATTGCTGCAATGGACATTGGGGTGCCTATGGCCCTTCTTTTCAATACATCTTTATCTTTGGGGTAAATACCCAGTAGTGCTCATGAAAAAAATGTGTTTTCTGCCTGTTTTTAGATGGAGTGTCCTGAATATATCTGTTAGATCCATCTGATCCAGTGTGTCATTCAAAGCCACTGTTTCCTTATTGATTTTCATGTTTGGATGATCTATCCATTGATGTAAGTGGGGTGTTAAATTCTCCTACTGTTATTGTATTACTATTGATTTCTTCCTTTATGTTTGTTAATAGCTGCTTTATGTGTTTGTGCTCTCATCTTGGGCATACTAATATTTACAATTGTTATATCTGCTTGTTGAATTGTTTGCTTTATGATCACACAGGGTCCTTTTTTGTCTCTTGTTTTACAGTCTTTGTTTTAAAGTATTTTTGTTTGATATAAATATTGCTACCTTGGTTTTTTTTTTTTTTTTTTTACTTTCATTTGCATGATAAATATTTTTTCATTCCTTCACTTTCAATTTACATGTGTCTTTAGGTCTGAAATGTCTCTTGTACACAGCATATATAGATGGGTCTTGTTTTCCTTTCCCTTCAGTTACCCAATGTCTTTTGACTATAGTGTCCAGTCTATTTACTTCAAAGTAATTGTTCATAGAAATGTATGTATTGTCAATTTGTTAGTTGTTTTACAGTTGTTTTTATAGTTCTTCTCTGTTCCTTTCTTGTATTGCCCTCTTGTGGTTTGGTGGCTTTCTTTAGTGATATACTTGGATTCCTTTCTTTATTTTTTTGCATATCTATTACAGCTTTTGACTTGTGGTTACCATTGGGTTTATATATAACATCTTATGCATATAGCAGTCTATAATAAGCCGATGGTCACTTAAGTTTGAACCCATTCTAAAAATACTAAATTTTTACTCCTCTGCCACCCCCACATTTCAGGGATATGGTGTCATATTTTACATTATTTCATTTTGTGAATTCCTTGATTGGTTTTTATGTTATTCTTGATTTTACAACTTTTGTGCTTTAATCTCTGTGGTGGTTTTATAAGTGATTAATCTACTACTTTTATTAAGTTTATATGTACCTGTGAAATCTTTCCTTGCCTAACTTTCTGATTCCTGACTATGGTCTCTCCTTACTCAAAGAATCCTTTTAATGTTTCTTGTAAGCCTGGTTTAGTAGTGATGAATTCCTTTAACTTTCCTTTATATCACTCCTTCTATTCTGAATGATAGCCTTGCTGGGTTGAGTATTCTTGTTTGCAGGTCTTACTGAGGGTTGGTTGAGGGTCTTACTGAAATCCTCTGCTCTTTTCTCAAGTCTAATGAATATCTTTATGACTATTCCTTTCAATTCTCTATCAGGCAAATTGCTTATCCACATTTCGTTTAGCTCTCTTGCTGTGATTTTGACCTGTTCTTTCATTTGGGACATACTTCTCTGTCTCATTTTGTCTAACTCTGTGTCTGTTTCTATGTGTTAGGAAAGTCAGCTACATCTCCTGCTTTTGAAAGTAGTGGCCTTTCAAAAGTAGTAGAGGGAGATTTCCCATAGTGCCCTGCAGTGTAGTGTCCCCACTTCACCAGAACCTGGCACTTCAGGAGTGTCTCCTTTGTGTGATGTGTGTGCCCTACTGTTGTCATTGAGCCACTTTTGTCTTCAGTCCAGTCATCTGCTCTGTTTGCCTGTTGTGGGCAGGGATTGGTCCCTGTATTAAGTAGCCAGTCTGGTACCACCTGGGCTTGAGTTAGGTCAGACCAAGTGTTTTCCAGACTGTGGTTACTCCAAACTACAGGCTGTTCTCCCAACATTGTCTCCTGGGTGGTTTTTCTTGCTACAGGTGGGACTTGCATTCAGATCAGATGTCTGCCCCCAGCCCCATGCTGGGCCTGCACTTGAACTGTTGTGTGTGGTTATCTTCCCCTCTGCCCAGGGCAGGAGTCATTTTGGAATGGTGCTGGCCACTGTTGGGATTGCTTATACAATGCTGTGCTTGTGGTACTGCTTTGGTTGGATGCATGCTGAGGGCAGGTTGGATGGGGCAAGTCCATGGGAGAATGGGGAGGGGGGCAGCACTCTGTTAGCAAGCTAGGCAGAGAGTGTTCATGCTCATTCCCACAGGTATCTAGACTGGGGGTGGGGGAAGGTGTAGGGGAGAGAAATGGCACTTTTATTTTGAATGTCAGTTCTTTTGTTCTTGGAGAAATCCAAAGATTCCTACGCCTCTTGGGCATGCTCTGAGGTTAAATAAATCTCCCTTTGTATGCCTGGGATGTTTTTCAAACTGCTGTTTCTATCCTGTAGCTCAGTGGAGCTGTTTGCTGTGCGGTCTCTTTAAGGGTGGGGGCTTAGTTTCCTGTCACCCTCCTGGCTCTCTCAGAGTAAAGCTGCTGATTTTTAAGGTTACAGGTGTTAAGCCCTATTGATTATAAAAACTCATGTAATTAAGCCACTCTGGCCTTCAAAGGGAAATATTGTGGGGATTCCTCTTCCTGGCAGTGGGGACTGCTCATTTCCCTTCTCAATGCCTGTGATGTCCCTCCTTCCCATGGGCAGTCTCACAAGTCCTTTTGGTTCCCAAACACATCTCTACTTTTCCTACCCTCTTTGCCATAGTCTCTTCTCTACATTTAGCTGCGGAGAGTCTGTTCTGTAAGTCTTTGAGTTGTTTCCTGAATTATTTACACTGATGTGGGTGTTATCTAGGTGTCTCTGTGGGAAGAGGTGAGCCTAGGGTCTCCTGCTCTACCATCTTCCCTGGAACCTTCTCCCTCCTAGTTTATCAAAGTTAGCCTCCTATATTTAGGAGCTCTGACGTATGGTGCATAGATTTTTTAAAACTGATAAACTTCTTGGTGAAATTGATCCTTTTTCCCATTATAGCGTATCCTTCTTTGTATTTGATAACAGTTTTTGATTTAAAGGTTGTCTGACTTTAGTATAGCCAATCTGTTCTATTCTTGGTTAATTTAGATGGAATATCTTTTTCCACCTTTCCACTTTTAGCCTGTGTGCATCCTTAGGTCTAAAGTCTCCTGTAGATAGGATATACCTGAATCATATATTTTAAAGAACTTATTATTGCCACTTTGTTTTCTGAATGTCTTGTAGCTTTATTGTTCCTCCTTTCTTCCCTTATTGCCTTCTTTTGTTTCATTGATTTTTTTTGTAGTGCTATGCTTTAATTTCTCCTTTCCTTTTTTAATATTTCATATATCTGTATGTACATTTTAAAAATAATTTTTAAAAAGTTTTAATAAACATATATTATTGGCCCCAGGGGTACAGGTCTGTGAATCACCAGGTTTACACACTTCACAGCACTCGCCAAAGCACAAACCCTCCCCAATGTCCATAACCTCACCACCCTCTCCCTCCCCCCCTCCTCCCCTCCTTTCCTTTTAAATATACATGTTACAGATATTTTCTTTGTGCTTATCATGGTAATTAAAAATCTTCAAGTTGTAGGGTTCTGTTTTAAACTAATAATTTCAACTGTATATAAAAACTCTGCTCCTTTGCAGCTCCACCCCATCACTTGCTACTGATGTCACCATTGTGATGAAGTTCTAGAACCTAGGTGAGGTTTGGTGGGCTGAGGTCCGGAGCCGATGACCAAGAAAGAATTCTTGAGACATCTTTGGTGCAAAATGGTGGTTTATTAAAGCACGGGGACAGGACCCGTGGGCAGGAAGAGCTGCTGCCCCGGGTTGTGAGGGATGGCAGGTTATGTACCCTGCTGTTGGGGGAAGGTGAGGGGAAGGGAGGGGTCAGTGGAGTTTTCATATGCTAAAGAGGGCCTACAAGGTGCCAGGATGTTCCAGGCCTGCCGGAGGCCTTGCCCTTGCTGCTGGATCAATGTTGTCTTTAGACCAGCCATTAACATTAAGATCTTTGGGAGACTTTTTGGTGGGGTCTCACAATCCTGCTATCAATCGTCTTTGTTAGTGAGATTTAGGACATTTGTAAGCCAAGGGAGACTCCTGTCTAGCAGGATTGTGAGCTCTGCAAGTTAACTATTTGCTTATTGTTCATGGCAGTCAGGGCTGCCTGAGGGATGCTACACTTATGGAGGGGAAAGGGTGAAGAGGGGAGGGGGTGCAAGGTGCCAGCTCTTGCTTTGTCCTCAGCCAGCCTCCTGCTCCCTCATCAATTGCATCTTCAAATGCTGTATGCCTATGACATAGATATATAGTTATTTTTCTCATTTAAATTTATACACCAAGAAGCACCTGGCTGGAGGACCACCAGTCACATAATGGACCATGTGACTCTTGATCTCAGATTCATGAGCTTGAGCCTCATGTTGTGTATAGAGATTATTTAAAAATAAAATATTTGGGGGCACCCAGGTGGCTCAGTGGGTTAAGCCTCTGCCTTCAGCTCAGGTCATGATCTCAGGGTCCTGGGATTGAGCCCGACAGGTCAGCTCATGTCGGGGTTTCAGCAGTTTGAGCAGGGAAACTGCTTTCCCCTCTCTCTGCCTGCTTGTGATTTCTCTCTGTGTGTGTGTGTGTGTGTGTCAAATAAATAAAATCTTTGAAAAAAACAAAATATTAAAAAAATAAATGTATGCACAAAAATTACAATAGTAGAAGTTAAATTTTTTTGATTTATTTACCTTTTTTGTACAGCCTTATATTTCTTTTTAAAGATTTTATTTATTTATTTGACAGAGGGAGAGAGGTCACCAGTAGACAGAAAGGCAGGCAGAGAGAGAGAAGGGGAAGCAGGCTCCCTGCTGAGCAGAGAGCCTGATGTGGGCCTTGATCCCAGGACTCTGAGATCATGACTGAGCCGAAATCAGAGGCTCAACCCACTGAGCTACCCAGGCACCCAGCCTTATCTTTTCATACAGCTTTGTGTTGTTCTTTACCATCATTTTATTTTAACTTGAAGGACTTCTTGTAGTGTTTCTTGTAGAGCAGGTCTTATGGTAATGAACTCCCTCAGCAGTTTATCTTGCAATTTCTCTTCTCTCCTTAATTTTTGCAGGATAATATTATCAGATAAAGTATTCTTGGTTATTTCCCCTCAGCACTTTCAATATATCATCCTACTTTGTGCTTTCAAAGTTTCTGCTGAGAAATTTGATAATCTTATGGAAGTTCCTTTGTATATGACAATTTGCTTTTCTCTTGCTGCTTTCAAGATTCTGCCTTTATCTTTGACTTTAGACAATTTCCTTATAAATTCCTTTAAATTTATTCTAGTTGGAGTTCTTTGAGCTTCTGGAATCGGTATGCCTATTTATTTCCCCAGATTTAGGAAGTTTTTGGTTATAATTCCTCAAAATAGACTCTCTGCCCCCTTTTCTCTTTCTTCCTTCTCGAATTTCTATAATGTGAACATTGGTCCATCTGCTAGTATCTCTTAAGTCCCTTAAGTTCTCTTCACTATTCTTTATTCTTTTTGCTCTTTGACTTGATAATTTCAAATGACCTGTTAATAAATTTGCTTGCCTGGTCAAGTCCACTGTTGAATCCTTCTACTAAATTTTTTAGCTCAGTATTGTTGGGTCCATTATCAAAGCTTCTCCCCGGTGGGCTATACCCTGGAGCTCCACAACCAGACAGACAGACTAGATCTCGCAGAATAAAATCTCAAGATCCTACCTCTGGAGGCTTTTCCCAGAAATTCTGATGTTGACTCTGTTCTTGTCGTTTGATCCTGGATGAGCCCCCAGATGCTGGGTCCATTATCAAAGGAATGAGACTGAGACAAAGTGAAAGTTATGCAAAGCCTTATTCTATGCCAAGCATTAGAAGTCAGACTGACTGGCCAGGGCTGCCTCTGAAGAGAGTGACCCCCTCCCCCCCCGGTCTTACAGGCTAGTTTTTATAGGGCACAACTGCAGACCTCTACATATGTGACTTTGGCTGACTGGATGTCTTTTATCTGTTTGGCTTTATTTTAGGTGTGTGTTTTAGCAACGGTTACTCAGAACAGATATCATTAACTGCTGAGGCATTTATTAAACAACAAAATGGCTACCTAGGCAACATGGAGTCACTCTGGTTAAGCAGGCCCAGGCAGGCCCTAGGGGTTTAACAGATTTTAACGTGGAATCGGCCCCAACAGTATTTCAGTATTTGTAGTTTTCAGCTCCAGAATTTGTTTGCTGCTGCTGCTTCTGCTGCTGCTTCTTCTCCTTCTTCTTTTTTTACTTTGATACAAGATAGCATTATGTCACTTTGTTTTTCTTTCTCAAAATTGCTTTAGCATTTCAGGGTCTTTTGGTGGTCCCATGAAAATTTTTAGGAATATTCTATTTCTGATGGGAAAAAAAAATGGCATTGGAATTTTGATAGGGGTTACATTGAATATTTTGGCATTTTAACAATATTAATTCTTCCAGTCCATGAGCATGGGCTATCGTTTATTTATGTGTGTCTGCAGTTTCTTTCATCCGTGTCTTATAGTTTTCATTATGTAAGTTTTTATCTCCTTATTTATATTTATTCCTAGATATTTTTTCTTCTTCCTAATCTTAGAGGAAAAGCTCTTAGCTTTTTGCCATTCAGTGTGGTGTTAACTTTTTGTTGAATTATGTTCTCTCTATACCCACTTTGTTGAGATTTTGATATAATTTTTATCACAAATAGATGTTGACTATGACAGATGCCTCTATTGAGCTGATCATGTTTTTTTTATCCTTCATTTTGTTAATTTTATGTGTTGTATTGGTTGATTTGTAGATGCTGAACCATCCTTACATCCCTGGGATAAATCCCACTTGATCATGGTACAATCTTCCTTTCTTCCCCTGAGTTCAGTGAGCATCATTAGGAGCATTACTTTGAACTCTTTATCAGGTAGATTGCTTATCTTCACTTCATTTAGTTCTTTCTCTGAAGTTTTGTCTTGCTCTTTGTTTGGAACATATTCCTCTGTCTCCTCACTTTGTTTGACTCTATGTTGGGTTCTGTGAATTAAGTGGAACAGACACTTCTCCTGACTTTGGAGGATTGGCCTTGTGTAGGTAATGAAACATCATTCGTCCTTACATTGCTCTTGGTTATATGTCAAACCTTGTGATTGACCAGGAAGCCTACTTTAAATAACTCCCAGCATTCAAAGGTCTAGTAGGGTCCTTTTATGTCCCAGATGGGAGGATGTTGCTCATCATCACCAGATTTAGGCTGACTAGAAGCCAGTCCCCTCAGCAGCAGCAGCTTTTAAAGGATGCAAATATATATAATCCTGTAGGACTGCATAATCCCCCACTGGCCACCAGAGCCAGGATATTAGGAGATGTCTCACAAAAATGAGAGCTCCAGGGCACCTGGGTAGTTCAGTCAGTTGCACGTCTGCCTTTGGCTCAAGTCATGATACCGGGGTCCTGGGATCAAGCCCTACATCAGGCTCCCTGCTCGGCGGGAATCCTGCTTCTCTATCCCCCACCCCTCCTGCTTGTGCCCCCCCCCCATAAAATAAATAAGTAAAGTATTTTTTAAAAATGAGGGCTCTAGATGAGTGTGAAAGCTCCTTTCTGGATGATAATAGTCAATTGTAGTGAGGGAAAGGGAGAACTCAAAGATGGTATCCCTCAGTCCGTGTTCCCTCCACCTATGTATCTCCTAGATCTGTGCCAAAGCAGAAGCCTGCCCCTCGAGTCTAAGCTTCAAGACAAACACATAGGCCTCTCTTACAGGAAGACTCAGGGTGTGTTTTTGCTGTCTGTATAGTGTACCCTCAGGATGGTAGCTTGCCAAGGACTCACTCTCCAATTGTTTTAGTCCTGTGGGACCTAGGAACACAAAATCCCTTGACCACCAGCGAAGCAATCAAGAGGCATTCCGTGAGTGGCAGCTGCAAAAACCAGGTCACCAGACATAACAACTGGGGCACCAGATGCATGCAGAAGCTCCTGCTGGGGACACTGATGCTCTGGAGTGCAGCAGGTGGAGAGCATGAAGATGGTGCCTGCTGTTTAAAGCAAGGCAGAGGGGGAGTGCAAAGACAGCATCCACTTGAATAAAAGCATGGAGCCCACCAGCTTTAACAAGGCAGAGGGAGAGTGAGAAGATGATGTCTACCAGCTTCTGCCCCTTGAGAGTATCTTAGCAGGCCCCTGCCCCTCAGACTGATGGTTTAAATTTAGCAAAGAGCCTTTCACATAAAGTCTGGATCCTTTCAGACTTTATGACTATTTCTATTCTGGCTATTTCTATTTCTGGCTATTTCTATTCTAAGCAATGGGGGGAGTGAATCTTTATGTAAACATTTGAAGACACATTTCTCAATTCACCACTCTTCCATGGGTCTCATGGGCATGAGTCCCATTGGTTTCCAAAGCTAGATGTTTTGGGGCTGTATCTCAGGTGCCAGCCTTAAAAATTGGGGTTCTTAATGTGGGGTAAGAAGCCATTGTTTCTCAGGGAGAAGCTCTGAGTTTTCTCTCCCCTCCTACTTGTGGGGTCACAAGACTGGGCATGGAGTTTATGGCAAGATTGTGTCTCAGCCTTTCCTACCTTCTTTGGTGTGTGTGTGTATGTTCTCATTTGTCTTATGTGAAGGCATTTGTCTACTAGTTTTTAGGATTTTTTTCAGAAGAAATGATTATATATGGAGCTGTAGATTTGGTTTTGTCCATGGTAGATGGTGAGTTCAGGATCTTCCTACATTGTTTTCTTGAACCAGATTCCAAAAGCTCTTGGTTTTGGCATGCCTGGGTGGCTCAGTGGGTTAAGCCTCTGCCTTCTACTCAGGTCATTATCTCAGGGTCCTGGGATCAAGCCCTGCATTGGGCTCTCTGCTCAGCAGGGATCCTGCTTCCCCCTCTCTGTGCCTACTGCTCTGCCTACTTGTGATATCTCTCTCTGTCAAATAAATAAATAAAATATTTTTTTAAAAAAAGCTTTTAGTTTTGATGAAGCTCTATATTTGCTTTCTACCTTTGCTGTTGCTTTTGGTTTTACATCTAAGAGATTAGTGCCCAGTGATCATGTCATGAGGATTATGGATATGTTTTCTTCTAAGGGTGTTCCAGTTTTAGCTCTTATATTTAGGTCTTTGATACATTTTGAGTTAAAATTTTTTTATATGGTGTGATACAGGGGGCCTAGCTTCTCTTCTTTTGCATGTAGATATCCAGTTATCCCACAACCATTTATTGGTATTCGGATAAATTTTCTTCACACCTTTATTCAATATCTATTGAACATAAGCATAGGGGTTATTTCCAGACTCTCAATTCTATTCCATTGATCTATATTTCTGCCCTTATTCTACTGTCACACTGTCTTTATTACTATAGCTTTGTAGTAAGACTGGAAATTGATAAGTCAACTTTTTCTTCTTTTTCAAGATTGTTTTGGTTATTCTAGACACCTTGAATTTCCATATGACTTTTAGGATCAGCTTGTCTATATCTGCAAAAAAGGCTTTGGGGATTGTGATAGGAATTGCATTGAAACTGTAGCTCTGCTTGCTTGTGATTTCTCTCTCTCTGTTGAATAAATAAATAAAATCTTAAAGAATACTCTTTTGTGGGGCGCCTGGGTGGCTCAGTGGGTTAAGCCGCTGCCTTCGGCTCCGGTCATGATCTCAGGGTCCTGGGATCGAGTCCCGCATCGGGCTCTCTGCTCAGCAGGGAGCCTGCTTCCCTCTCTCTCTCTATCTGCCTCTCCGTCTACTTGTGATTTCTCTCTGTCAAATAAATAAATAAAATCTTTAAAAAAAAATACTCTTTTGATTCATGAACCTGTGATTTTTTAAGACCTAATTTCTTTCATTGACCTGTTTTTCATTGTGTATGTCTTGTATTTTCTGTTAAATTTATTGCTAAGTATTTTATTCTTTTTGACACTATTTTTGAAATTTTTATTGCTAGTGTATAGAAATACAACTGATTTTTCTGTATTGATACTGTATCCTACAACCTTGCTGGACTTATTTATTCTAATAATTTTTTTTTAAAGATTTTATTTGACACAGTGAGAGATCACAAGTAGGCAGAGAGGCAGGCAGAGAGAAAGGGGGAAGCAGACTCCCTGCTGAGCAGAGAGCCCCATGCGGGGCTCAATGCCAGGACACTGAGATCATGAAACGGAGCCAATGGCAGAGGCTTAACCCATTGAGCCACCCAGGTGTCCCTAGTTCTAATAATTTTTCATGGAATCCCTAGAATTTTTAAACATATGAAATGATGTCATTTGCAAATAGAGATAGTTTCATTTTTCCCCTTTCAATGTGGATGCTTTTTCTTGCCTCAAAATTACCCTGGCCAGTGGGGCCCCTGAGTGGCTCAGTAGGTTGAGCGAATGCTTTTGGCTCAGGCCATGATCTTAGAGTCCTGGGATTGAGCCCCGCATCAGGCTCTCTGCTCAGCAGGGAGTCTGCTCTCCCACCCCCACCTTGCCTGCCTCTCTGCCTACTTGTGATCTCTCTGTCAAATAAATAAATAAAATGTTTTTAAAAATTATCCTGGCCAAAACCACCAGTACAGTGCTGAATATACATAGTAAAACTGGACATTTTTGCTATGTTCCTTATCCTAGGGGAAAAGCATCCTGTCTTTTAACATTAAATATGATGACAGCTGTGGATTTTTCATAGAGGCCCTTTATTAAATTGAGGAAGTTCTCTTCTATTCCCAGTTTGCTGAATATTTTTCTCATGAAAGTGTGTTGGATTTTGTCAAATGACTTTACTGTAGCTATTGAAATGATCATGTGACTTTTGTTTATTTAAATAGTATGGTATATTACATGGATTTTCATATATTGAACCAACCTTGCATTCTGAGATAAATCCAACTTTATCGTGGTTTATAATTATTTTTTTGTAAAGATTTTATTTATTTGACAGAGACAGGGAGAGAGAGCACAAGCAGTGGGGAGCAGCAGAGAGAGAGAGAGAGGGAGAAGCAGTCTCCCTGCTGAGCAGGTAGCCTGGGATGGGGCTATAATTCCAGGACCCTGGAATTATGATCTGAGCTGAAGGTAGATGCCTAATTGACTGAGCCACCTAGATATCCCTGTAATTATCTTAATATAATGTTGGATTTGGTTTACTAGCATTTTGTTAAAGAATTTGCATCTATAATAATCGGGCATATTAATCTTTAGGGTTTTTTCCCCTGTGTTATCTTTGTCTGGCGCTGGTATCAGTGTAATGCTGGCATCACAAAATGATGATCCTCTTCCTTCTTGCCAGAGTTTATAAAGGATTGGTGTTAATTCTTCTTTAAATGGTTAGTAGGTGTTTTTCCCCCAAATTCTCATCTACTTGGAACTTCAAAACGAGAGCTTATTTGAAATCGAATCTATTATTTTCCTGAACCTGCCATAACAAAGTGCCACACATTGAGTTGATTAAACAACAGAAGTTTATTATTCTTGAGTTCTGGAGGCTCAAAGTCCAAAATCAAGGTTTTGGAGGGTGGATTGCTTCCAAGGGCTGAGGGATGATCTGATAATCTGTTTTTACCCCTCTCTCCTAGCTTCTGGTTGCCTCAGGCATTCCTTGGCTTGTAGATGTTGTTCTCCCCATGTTTTCTCATCCTTCTTAATGTGTCCAAAATTTTCCCTTTTTATCAGGACCTCAGTCATATTGGATTAGAGTTTACCCTAACAATCTCTCTCTCTCTCTCTTGATTGCTTCTGTAAAGACCCTATTTCTAAGTAAGTTCATATTCTGAGGTACTCAGGATTAGGGCCTTAACATATCTTTCTTAAGATATGTGACATAATTCAATCTATAACTGTGTGATAACAGTGTCTTTGCAGGTGTAGTTAGTTGAGAAATTCATACTGAATTAGAATAAGTCCCTAAGTCCAATACAACTGGTGACCATATAAAAGGAGAGAAAGAGAGGTACATTAAATATAATGCCATGTGTAGACAAAGGCAGAATTTGAAGTGATGCATCTGCAAGGCAAGGATTGTCAGTAGTTATGGGAAGTGATGAGAGAGACATGAAACAAGTTCTCCCTCAGAGCTCCCATTCTGTATTCTCTCTTTTTGGGTCTCAGATGCATGTATTTTATCCTCAAGGCTCTTTTTCCCTCCCTCAGTCTTTTTCTCTATCTGTGATTCAGTTTGGAAATTCTCAATTGATTTGTGTTCAAGTTCATGGACCCTTTTTTCTATTGTATCACATTCAATTGATTTAAATATATATGTATTACAAATATATATGTATTACAAATATGTATTACAAATATATATGTATTACAAATATATATGTAATACATATATATTTAAATAAATTGAATGTGATTATATATATAATTTATATATATTATATATATATTTTTTTAATTTTAGGATTTTAGGATTCTTATTTTTCTTTTCCACTTTCTAGATATCTTCTGAAATTTTCCACCTCTTGATTATATCCATTTTTTTCCTGTATCTTAAAAAAACCAAACCATTTATATTGAACTTGTCTGCTAATTCCATCATCTGGGTCATCAGTGAGTCTGCTTTTTGTTGGGCCACTTTCTTGTTTCTTTGTTAATTTTTGTTTTGTACTGGACAACTCAATATTGTAACTGATGCACCCAAGAGTTGTGTATTATGCTATGTTCCTCTGAAGACTGCTGAATTTTGTCCAAGGAAGCAGATTATTGGCAGAGCAACTGGATGTTGCATAGGCTTGGTTGTATACTTTGTTAGGTCTGGCCTTTCCCCCACTTTGTCCTTGGCCCTAGGAATAGCCCCAAGTCCTTAAGAAATGGTCCTTATTCCTACACATGGCCTTGGGTTTCAATATATAGGCATACTTGGTTTTATTGCACTCCAGTGTGGTTCACAGATACTATTTCTCACCTTGCATTGAGCAAGTCTGTTGATGCCATTTTCCAGTGGCATTTGCTCACTTCATGTCTGTGTGTCATGTTTTGGTAATTGTTACAGTATTACAAATGTTCTCATTTTTATTGTATTTGTTATGGTGATCTGTGATTTGTGATTACAACTCACTGAAAGCTCAGATAAGAGTTAGCATTTTTTATCATTGAAGTATTTTTAAGGGTACCTGAGTGTCTCAATTGGTTTGAGTGTCTGGCTCTCAATTTTGGCTCAGGTCATAGTGTCACGGTTGTGGGATTGAGCCCCACTGCTCTGTGAACAGCAGAGTCTGCTTGAGGTTCTCTCTCTCCCTCTGCTCCTGCAAACACTGCTCATGCTCTCTCTCTCTCTCAAAAAAACCCAAAAAACAAAAAACAAATTATATACATCGGACATAGTGTTTTTAGACACAATGCTATTCACACTTAACAGATTATAGTAAAGTGCATACATAACTTTCATATGTACTGGGAAACCAAATAATTAATTTGCCTTGTTTTATTGCAATATTTGCTTTATTGCAGTGGTCTGGAATTGCGCCTGCATTATCTCCACTGGTATGCCTGTAAAGTCTCAAGTGTTTATCAAGCCCCTTCAAATGGAAGGTCTGTTCTTGGCCCTGGGAAATGGCTGAGATCTCTGCTTAATTCTGCCTTGTAGTTTTTTTCTCTGGACTTCTTGGACTCTCATTCTGTGCTCAGTCACATCAGGCAAGCATTTGAAGAAATTCAAATGCAGATTTGGGGGCTCCTCTAGGGCTCCCTCGTTATATTCTTCAATTTCCCGCCCCTCTGCTCATAAATAAGACTTTTCACCCCTCAGCCTAAGACAATAGTCACTGTGTGTGTGACTGCTACTTCTAGTAGGTTGTGTGCATGGGAATGCTCTTTGGGGAAAAGTTATACATATGTTACCTTACCCAGAAGGTCCTTTTATTTTTTAAAAGATTTTACTTACTTGTGTAAGAATTTACTTACTTGTGGGGAATTCTGTAGCAGTGGAAGACTTTTTAAGAAGATATTGATGCCAGCAAGATAAATATCTTCCTGGCCCCCCGGTACTTTATTGCAGTATTATTTACATATGATAAAATGCGTATATCCTCCTAAATACATAGCTCAGTAAAACTTTAAATTATGTGCATGTTGCCATTATCTAAATCAGTTTAAACTAATTCCATCATTCCAGAAAGTTATCATGCCTCTTTTGAGTCTATATACTCACCCAGAGGTAAGCACCTTAGGTTTTGCCTATTCTTGAGCTTCATATAAATATGTTCTAGCATTCTTCCTTCAGTATTTTTAGTTATCCATATTATTCTACCAGTAAATCATTTTTAAAAAATTGTAGACTAGTATTTCAATAACCATTACTTGATTATCCATTATGTTATTGACAGATAAATTTGAGTAGTTTCCAGGCTACGGGTTCTTTTAGATCTGCTCTCAATATTCTTGAATGCATCCTAATGTGGGCGATACGTCTTATCCCTAAAAGTGGAATCCCAGAGGAGACATGCATTTGTATAAAACTGGCAAGCAGCTTTCCATGGTGATTATACTAACTTAACACTTCTGCCCACTGCTGCCCTTGCTCGCCATTCAGGCAGGTATGCAATACTGTTTCCTGGTGGTTTCATTCTGCCTTCCCTGGTGGCTGATGTTGGAACACCCTTTTCTATGCTAATTGTGCATCTGAATAGTTTCTGTGAAGTGTGTATTCAAGTCACTTTTATACTGTGTTGCTTTTGCAGTGGCTTTTAAACTGTTTTCCTGCGTGTGAGTCCTTTGCAACTGTTTTGTCCTTGGTTGCAGCATTGCTTTTCACTTTAGTATCTGATGAGAAGAGCGTAATTTTCGTGAAATCCGTTTTTTTTTTTTCCTTTTATGAAGTTTATGTCCTAAGATATCTTTTAGTATCCCAAGAGTCATGAAGATAGTCTGTTTTCTTCTCCATGATTTGCTTCGCCCTTCATATTTGGGTCCTGTGATCATGATGAACACCTTGTGCACTGTGTGAAAGCATCAATGTTCAGAGACTTTCCCTATGGAGTTACTTGTGTAGTTGTTGAAAAGCCAATGACCGTATGTATTATGGGTCTGCTTCTGGACTCTGTTCTTAATGCACTGATCTGTTTGTCCTAACTCTAATATCACACTCTTGATTAGTAATTTTAAGCAATTCATGAAATCGAGTAGTGTTTTCTTCCAACCCCATTCCCCCATCCCCCTTCTTCAAGGTTATCTTGGCTGTCCTGGATCTGTTGGATTTCCATATATATCTGCAAATTTTTATAAGAAAGCCTCACGGGATTTTTATTTCATTGGAATCTGGCTTCGAGAAATCAATTTGTGGGAAACAGATCTTGACAGTATGCAGCCTTTCAATTCATGAATATATTTATTGCAGCGTTCTGTAGTTTCAGCAACGTTTTGTAGTTTTGTAGGGTAGAAGTCTTACATATTTCTTGTTAACATTCTAGGTATTTGACTTGTTTGATATGATTACAGATGGTAAGAATTTAAAATTTAATTTGTTGCTAGTATATAGACAATATGACTGAGTTTTGCCACATTTCCTGCAAAACTATTAGTTCTAGTAGATCAAGCAAATTCTTGTTAAACTTCAGGAAGTCAGAGAATGGGAAAAGTGTTATGTAATTGAGAACACATCTAATTTTCCAGAATAAAAAATGATTGTCTTTGTATACCTCTGCTCACAGTTGCTGCCTCAGAAACACTACCTTCTGATTTACTTTCTTCTTTAAAAAACATGTAATTCTGGAGTTCAGTCTGCTTTTGGTGTATTTCTTGGAAGATGGGGAGAGCACCAAACCTACAGAACTTCTCTTTTCCAGCTAAATGTAGACTAGGGAAATCAGGACATGGCCTACATGCTGCTCTTCACTTTACTATTTTTTGAGACTGCCAATTAGAACAGAAAGATGTTAACATGAATTGGGATTAGAATAAGGTGAATACATTTGAGAGATTCAGATTATCCTTGTCACATTTATGAATTCTTCAGTGATCCAATAATAATCCCCTTTTCATCTTTGGCTTTCTTTATGATTCATTTTTTTTCTTCCCAGTTTGACTTATTAATAGTGGTTAGCATACAGCCTGACCTACAAATAGATATAATGACTAGGGATCCATTTTAACTTCAAATAAATCAATGTAAGGCACAACTATTGAGGAATATTTTATATTTTTCAAAGTATGTAGGAATTCTTTAATTAGAAAAATAAAGGCAATGGGAATATCATCAGGTTCTAAAAGTACCCATGAATTAAATCACTCACATCCCCCTCTTAAAAAACAAAACAGAACCTTAAATCACATTGCTATTAAGCTTTCTTACAGTAAGAAATAAGACCAAGCTATACTAGAGTATAAAAACCTGAAATTCTGAGCATGAAAATAATTTATTAGACATCTGGTTTATTCAAACATAGAGGCCTAATGAAGACAGAATTAACAGAGCTCATGGAGTGGGGCGGGCGGGGGGAGGGGGAACCAATCCAGCACCTACTTCACTGCAAATTTCCTGGGGACAAAATTTCTGCATTCTGTACTACAGTCTCACCCTAAAGCCTCCACATGTGCTTCATATTCTTGATACTGATTAACTTGAATAGGAGATGAGAAACTTTCCGTGCACTCAACTTCACAAGTAGTATTAGTGACAGAACTTTCAGAAACATTCTTAGGCACAACAAATAGCACTGCCTGCAATGAGAGTCCTTGATAATCAAAGAAAAGAATGTCACTAAATATAACCTTACAAATAAGGAAATACACTTTTGCCAATGAACTGCTTTACATATCAGAAAAAAATGTCACAATGAGATCTTTTATGAAATTAACTCAACTTTTAATTGATTCTGAAGTTATTTTGTGGTATTAAAAATCAGAAAAAATAAAATGAATTTAACCTAAACGGAAGAAATGCAGGACTAATGTGGAGCAGTAGCTGCAGTTCTTCGGTTAACTCATTAAAACAAGGTCAAACATTTTCAGTCAAATTTTATTAAAAAAAAAAAAAAAAGGGCAGCAGATCACCATTACAATTCAAGAACCTAATCTAAATATGCACTTGACAATAAAGCACATCTGAGTATGGAGTGAAAAAAGTTTTCCAAAAAAACATCCATTGTATCCTCTCTAAATATCCAAATAATCACTTCTGCAGGCCTTTTGTTGAGTGGAATCATAAAGAACTGAAGATTTATTGCTGTGAAAATAAATCTGTAGTACAGTAGTATGAATCTTGGGTATTAAGCATAATCAGCTGAATCAAGTTAAGAAGTTCAAGATCTAATAAGAAATTTGTATGTGAAAGTCTACAAGCCAGTTGACCCAAGAGCAACTGAGAGATCTAACGTGTTCAGTGAGACCAGACATTATGTTAAATCTTCATTCTTTGAAGGCAATTAAAAATTACAATTCCAACAGCCCATAAACCAAATAAAAAATTGAAGAAAGCAATTAAAACTATGTTCAAAGAGCCTTTTTTTTTTCAGCTCAATTTCAGCACCCCAAGGAAAAAAAAAAGCATCCATGACTATCACAGATGAAAATGAATGTCATTGGAATCAGTTATTTTCCCCCACTGAGGTATAAAATCTATATAGAAATTTGATACTATACTATAACAAATTGTACTTCTCATAGTTCTGTTTTAATTTCCTTTAAACCCTGTTTAATATATTCTTCTTAAATCGTAAAAATGTTGTTTTCATGATTCTGAAACTGGTTCCAGTTCTTTTTCACTTATTTTTATATCAATATTTAATATACTGGTTACCAGTTCTAATCAGAAAAAAAATCTTGGAAATCTCTTCATTAGGATCACACGTTCAGCAGCAGTTACTGACGTGCAAGCAAACTGTACGAGGGGCAGCTCTGGAAAGCACATTGTGTTGATTGCATCATTGTCTGAATATTCTTTACCGTGATTCTTGATGACTCTTATGACTCTTTC
The DNA here is from genome assembly GCF_030435805.1 of Mustela lutreola. Taxonomy (NCBI): domain Eukaryota; kingdom Metazoa; phylum Chordata; class Mammalia; order Carnivora; family Mustelidae; genus Mustela; species Mustela lutreola. Next base: position 36,639,170 of record NC_081300.1, read on the forward strand.
AATCTTGTAAACATCAGTGTGCACAGTCTCGCTACTATGTAGTTTCACGTCCTTTGGACAAGAAGGCTGGTTCACAGCTAGTGAAAAGCGAGAGGAGTCTAAGTTTTAATGGCTGATAAACCTTACATCCCCGGAGGAGGAAAGCACTTTTCCTTTTTTGCTACTTAAGAATGTGGCAGAAATGTATGCTGAGGTAGCCCAGTCAATCCTTATTTTTTTTCTTTTTTCTTTTCTTTTCTTTCTTTCTTTTTTTTTTTCTTTTTTTCTTTTTTTTGTAAATTTGGTCTCAGAATATTTCTGGAAGGGTGACATTTCGAAGAAGCCACTGCTGGGACCGGCTTCCATTGCAGTCTCTTATGCTGGGCACCTGGCTATCCTCTTCTGTGGCTTTATCCAGGCACTGATTACTGTTCACATGCTGCAGGGTTAATTTCTGAAAGTGACAGAAAAGAAATCTTAACATGAAAGTGAAAAATAAAATTCACACATCTCAACCATCATTTTTGGTAAGACTTAAACTGCTCTGCAGAAAAGCGTCTACATAAAGACCGCCGTAAGAGCTATGTGGGAGGGAGAAAGGCACTGGGGTATAGGGGGTTATGCTGAACTTGAAGTAAGATAACCAAAATGCTAAGTCCCAATTCTGCACAAGCTCTAAAGCACTGGGAGAAATTTCACTTTTGTGCTTCAGCTTCCGGGGGGGAAAAAAAATCAGATTAGTGGTTCCTAATTTAGGATCCTCAACCTATTTTCAAAAAGCTATTTCAAAATCACTTCACTTCCCTGTGATAAGGCTGTTCAAATTAATTCTGTGATTCCAAACCTCAAGTTCTTAGCAACTCAGGTCCTTTAGAATACTCAAAATCTTAAGAGATTGTAAGACTGATGAAGCAGCCCTTAATAAATGGCTGAGAGATGCAGCTATATAATTTTCTATGTTCTTGTCTGTGCTACGGATCTGATGCTGTCATGTTGATTTTGAATATTTCAAAACGTCAGGACAGAGGAGGGTTAGGAGTGATTAGTGTAGGTCAGTTCATTTGTTACTCAAAGAAGCAGCGTAGGAATGTGAATTAAGCATTATCCTGTAAACATACAACTATAAGGAAATGTAAAAAATGTTTACTAACACACATTTATTTGACTGATACTCATCCCTCTATTTTAATGTAATTCTTTTATCTGGAACATGTCCTTTTCATGGGGACTATTGTCACTGTACTCAGAAGAGGACCCAGTTGGCACTGACTAGTCTCCAGAGAGAAAAAGCTTGATGAAGGATAAACAGTTGACAGCTGTAACCTTTGAAGGAGAGGATAAGAGCTGTCATTTTAACTGCCTGAAGTCTACTTGTAACCTAGAAAAGATAATTTGCTGGCTCTTGCCCTTTATCTCTAGATATAATTGGATCAAAATCTGCAATTTATTCTAGAAAGGACAGTTACGATCATCAAAGCACGAGAACCTGGTGTCATGAACCAAATGTAATATAGAATATAAGTAAGATGAAGATAGTATGGGACTGTGCAAAGACCCTTGGGTCTAGAATTCCAGGCTTGAGATACTGTTACATCATTTTATCTGCTCTGTGACCAATAATCTTTAAATAATCTTTATGTAACAAAGGGTAAGTTCCATTCTGGGCTGCAGTGTCTCTACACCCATAAAACAAGGCCCTGGGTTTTATTCTAGGGTTCCTTTGGAAGCTAAGACATCATGACTCCCTGGAACCCGGCTGGTTCCAGGGAGCATGTGGGACTCTTGATCTTGGGTTCTTGAGTTTGAGCCCCATGTTGGGTACAGAGATTACTTAAATAAATAAAACTTAAAATATGTCAGTAATTTATTTTTTTTATTTCTCTAGCTTGCTGTGTTTCTGACCGATGGAGGCAGGACAACACTGACAGGCTGTCCCAGAGCTCCCTGTGCAGCTGGCGGAGTGTGGGCAGCCGCAGCGCGATGTGACTCCTCCCTCTGCCCAACTCGGGCCTTATCCCTCTCCTTTTTACAGGTGCTGATCCAAAGGCTGCTGCCTACTAAACACTGTGAACACTAAACTTTATCTGAGTCTGCTTCTGGTAGAACCCAGCCTGCAAACTAAAATTTTATCTCAGACAAGACTCTGTGCAAAGAGCTCCAGACGGTTTAAAATTTTACACTCATAACTGCTGCTTTCTAAATCCCCTAAACCCACTTTAAGCTCCTTAAATTTCTAACCACATATCTACTTCTGGAATACTAGGTGTGGTGGACTGCGTAGATCATACACAGGCTACAGGCAGCCATTCCCACTTCTGTCTCCCTCACACCAGCGACACCGGAACCCCAATGCCTGTTTAACCAGCCTCCCTTTCAGCTGGTGGAGGGGGTGTCAGGATGAGATAAAGTTCTGGCCCATAAGACAGCAGACTCTGCAAGGGGAGGTCCAGGAGAAGCTCTGGCTTTCCTGATAAAGAGCAAAACATGGGGTAGGGCGATGTCCCCTCTTCTCTTTCTTTTCCCTCGAGTTGGGATATGAGGGTAAGAGCTACAAGAGCCATCTGTGGCCACAAAAAAGGCTAGGAATATGCAGCAAAATTATCCCTCACACCACTGTGCCACTGAATCTCTACCCCAGAAGCCACTTACTTCCACTCATTAAGAAGAGTAAGCCTATATTTGTTCATGCTACTATAAACAGGTTTTGTGTTTCCTAACAGACTGTCATTTTTCACTGAATGGGAGATTTATTGATTTTTTTTCAAAGATTATTTTAGAGAGAACATGAGCTGGGAAGGAGGGGCAGAGGGATAGAATATCAAGCAGACTCCTGCTTAGCATGGAGCCAGCCTCAGGGCTCGGTCTCACAAGCCTGAGCTCACAACCTGGACACTTAGCAGGAAGGGCGCCAGGTGCTTTAGTCAGTTGAGTCACTGTGGGGTGCCCCTGGCACGAAGCATCTGAGGGCCAAGAGGCTGCACAGCCTGTAGTGCTGGAGCAGCTGTGCCCAGAGCGGCGGCAGCCCATGCCCATGACCAACCCCAGAACAGCCGGTTCAGGCCATTTCTAACAGTGCTATTAACTGAACTCTTATATTTAGAGTTACTTTTACCATAGTTTGACACCCGGGATTTATAAAGCACAGTCTCTGCCCTCTAGGAGTTAACAGTGGAGAGAAGACTGGAACAGAAACAAGTACAAAGCAGTTGAGCACGACAGGTCAGGGAGGATTGGAACTAAAAGAGAGGGAGCTGATTTCTAGCTGGGCTTCAGGGAAGCGATGTCAGAGCTGGACCCTCAAGATGGAGTAGGATTTGTCAGAAGCAGAGGTTAACTATATGATCTTCAGTGCAGGTACGAGGGTACAGGGCATGTTCTAGGAACAGTAGGGCTGATGACTGAAGCAGCCCAGGGTTTGCATATGACATGGTCATATGGCACAATCTCCATGGAAGGGGAAGAAAGCAGCAATGGAGTAATCCAAGCAGATGGAGAGAGAGAAAGCTAAGAGAAGACACTAAGCAGTAGTGCATCTAAAGCCAATGGATAAAAGTTAAAATCTCATCTGTTCCCCAACAGTAAATGCTAACAGAGAAGTTAGGGGAAAAGAGACAGAAATGGTCGTGGCTTTGCATCCAGGATCTGTTTTGGTAGTGTCAGGCTGAGGCAGGAGCTAAGGCTGGAGAACCAGAGGCATGAATGTCAGCCACTCACTGTGATATAACACAGGATGGATTATAGAAAGTCAAGCAGGAGGAGAAGTCTTTCCTAACATGAGAGAGACAACTGTAGGTGCAGAGGAAAAAAAACCAGAGTAAGACCTACTGAAGATTCTGGAACTGGTTCCAGAACTATAAAGCAAAAGCACAAGTTGGGAGGTTAGCCAGGTACAAGGCACAGGAGAGAGACTCACTGGGCATGCTTTGATGGATTCTTCATGCACCTCCGTGTGAGTACAACATACAGTGTGTGGCAAGTGGGAGAAGTTCCAGAGGAAAGCAAAGATAAAAAGTTTTGTTATATGTCACAGAACAATCATGAGCCAGAGAATTTCATTATTTAAAGCTCACCTCATACTTAAGTGTTTAATTCAGTAATTTAAACAGGCTCCTCCTGGCTCCATTTCTCCCATGCAAGACAACAGAGCTTGAGGACAGACAGAAGAAAGAGTGGCTATAATGGCAACAAGGACCAGAACTGGAGGCAAGGCCAATCACCAGGGAGATTATAAAACCTGTCTCTTTTACTTGGGTTGTTTTTCCCATCTGTCCACTTTTTTTAAAATTTATTTTTTTAAGATTTTATTTATTTGACAGAGATCACAAGTAGGCAGAGAGGCAGGCAGAAGGAGAGGAAGAAGCAGGCTCCCCGCTGAGCAGACAGCCCGATGCAGGGCTCAATCCCAGGACCCTGGGATCATGACCTGAGCCAAAGGCAGATGCTTAACCCACTGAGACACCCAGACGTGCCACCATCTGTCCATTTTTAGAGTGTAAGAACAATCTGATACATATTCAAACTCTAAGAATTAATTCTTTTCACTATAAAGAATTCCTTCTTTTAGCTACAAAACACACTTAATTTCACTCCTATATGCAACTGACTAACTTACCACTGGATCATATTCCCAAAGTTGGTTGCCTTTTAGGTGGTGGCATTTGAGCATTGTGACTGGGCCATTAAGTTTAGAGACATCCAAGCAAAGGTCATCTGTTCTAATTTCTTTGTTGGCAGTATAAGAGAAAACCTGAAAAAGATGCACACATATAAGCTTTAACACTGAAAGAAAGCAGCCAGTAATCTGGAAGAAAAAAAATATTTCAAGATTTTTTTGAACTTGAGTAATGTAGTATTAGGAGAATGACTCAGAAAAGCTACTGCTAATTTTGCACAGAGGAAAGAAAAAATGACCTTGAGCTCTCTGTATACACTGAGTGTATTGTCAAGAGCTGTCATCTGTTTGACTAAAAAGGGCAAAGTAAATCTCATGCACAGCAATGTAAATACAGTTCTCACAAAGGGGCCTTTTACAAATGTTTCATTTAAAAATAATCATTAGATTAAAAGCTCCCTTCTCCTAAAAAGTCTTTATTATTGTCTCTTCATAGGTAGGAAAATATTTCCTGAATGATGTAATGAGATAAAAGGGGCATAAGATTAAAACAAATCCAAAAATTATTCCTTTTCAAGCTTTACTAAAATACTCACCTGGTTACCTCCCATACCATGACAGTTAAAAATTCCAACTTTTTCATTCTCTTTTCTGGCCATGTTATCTAGACACTGATTTGTTTCCACATTTCGTATCTATGGGACAATAATGAAAACATGGAAGTGAGAGGTAAACTAGACAAACACATACACAGATATGTATGCACAGTAAGGTCTGAGCTTTCCACTACACACACACAGAGCGGACCGGACCAACAGCAGGATGCTCAGCGGCCTTGTTGCACAATCAATCCTTCGAGTTCCCTCACATTCCAAGTTCCATCTTGATGACTGTCTAGGAAAGAGAGGTAAGAGACGTCCTCTTGGGTAAGACATCTGGTAATCATCAGGATGTCTAATGAAACCGAGATTCTAAATTATCAGGGATCCTTAAACTAGAAGACTTGATGTAGGAAGAGGGGGATTTCCTCGTTAGAGTAGATACTCCTAAACATAAATACAGTCCTGACGTTCCCCCTAACCGGGCAGGGGAATAACTACTGACGGGATGGTCTGGAACCCTGATACAGTACTTCCTGTGAAAACTGTTCTAGGACGCACCTAAATTATTTGAAAGTAATGAGGATTACAGAGGGCATACAGTAATTATAAGTTTGTTTTAAAGTGGATTTGGCAAGCAATGTGGTTACCTCAGCTCAAGGCCTGGGCAGGGAGAAATGTGTCGAATGACAAGGCAGACAACCTCCTGTGTTGGCTGTTTGTGTTAATGTCTCCAGTGCTGTCTGGTAGAACTTTCGTTGACGATGGAAGTGTTCTCTACTTGTGCCATCCAACATGGTAGCTACTAGCCTGTGTGGCTATTGAGTACTTTATTATATTTCTTCTTTTACTTCTTGCTATTGGGCACTAAATATCTGGCTTGTGTGACTGAGGAACTGACTTTCAAATTTTATTTAATTTTAGTTCATTTAAATACAGCCAGTGGTGGCAAGCAGCTACCACACGGGATGTGCACGACAGATGCGGACACAAAGGCTAAAGTTTTCCATGGTTTGAGAGGAACTCCTTGTCAGTGATGGGAAACAATGTGCACACACGCTAATGAAGCCAAGTTACCACATCCTTATCCCTCTGTGAAAGGCACATAAAAGTGCCCACTTCCTGTTCATACTTTCTGGAATTAGTAGAAATCTTAATGGATCTAAATTATTTCCAGGAGGAAAGTTAGCAGGCTAATGGTCCTTTTTATAGGATTTGTTTATGTCTGAGTAACACATCTTTCCTTACAGAGCCAGGCTTGCCAAGGAGCCAAACCAAAAAGGTCCCAAGCACCATGTACAACAGGTGAGGAAAACAGGAAATGGGAGCTTTCCACTTGGATCACAGCAACGTCTGAAATACAGTGGTCAGGGGGAAAGGGGTGCATTTCTGAGGCAGGTGGGCAGGAGTGAAAGTTTGGGGTATGGGGACCTGCAGATGTGGGTTTCTTTCCCTACTCTAGCATTACTAGCTACGAGACCGTGACCAGTTTGCACTCTAAGACGGTAACTCCCAGAACCATGATCTGAACAAAATCATCCAGCCAAGCGTTGACCTATGTGCCACCATACAGGGGGGTTTTGTGATCAAATATGTCTAAAAATTACTGGGTTAAACATTTAAATAGGTTTTTTGCTGAAGGACTTCTCAAAGCAGTTTACTATACCGTGACTTTTGGTAGGGGTGGGGACGGGTGGTAGAGAAAGATGTTAAGATATAACAAGCAGCATTTCCCAAACATTTCTGATCACAAAATCTACTTCCTCCTCCCCCATCCCCTGCCTTTCTAGTCGAGCAGCTTGGGGGACATTCGACCTCAGTATTCTTTAGAACACAGTAACTGGGAAAGCTGTAAGAACCTCAGTTTCTCATCTGTGTAACGGGTACCAATCTCTCCCAGATTTGCCGAGGGCGCTCAGTAAGGTAACACATGCAGAAGCCTAACAGAAACTCACACGTAGAAGGCCCAGGATAAATGTCAGGTTTTCTTCCTTATCCACACATTCAGCAACTCATCTATCATTACATCTATCATTATAATATGGAAGTTGAAAATAACTGTGAACACACTCATTCCTGGGAACAGACAGGAACCAAGAGCCTAGGTTTCTTAGTTTTTGCTTATTCTCCTCCAAAAGGTGGAACAATACAGACAATTAAAGATTTTTGGAATCTCGTATAACGGAATCTGGATTCACTTTTTCCCTCTCGGCCATAAGAGAAATATTGGTTGGATATGAGAAAGAGTATGGCTGTTAATGGTTACGAGCACAAGCTCTCAAGCCATGTTGTCTATGTTCAAATTCCACCTCTTCCATTTCGCAGCTGTGACCTGAGGATGTTGTTCAAACCATTTAGGTATGCCTCAGTTTCCTTACTGTCAAGTGGAGATAATAGCACCTATATCTCATAGTTTTGGTTTGAGGAAAACATAAAGCACTCAGACCGGCACCTACAGAGTTCATGCTCACTACATATCTTAGGGTTGTTAGATCTGCCGAGAGAAGCCATGGGTTAGTCCGTAAGACTGACTAAGCTGTCAAAAGGTCTGACTTACTTGGTTTCTTTGGTTGTTTATTTTATTTATCGCCTTGATTAACAGTTATTAGATATCACAAAGAAACACATCTACTCAGTTCCAGATTTTATAGCAGCTATGAGAGTCAGACTTAGTGAAGGTAGAGACTAAATTCCTACCTCTCATTCCCTTTTACTCTAAAATCCTAGGATTTCAGGATTCTCCAGACTAAATTCTCCAGTCTAAATTCCAGTTTTTAGCACAGTAAAGCTCATGTAGCTGGAGTTATGATCCCAGCATGAGATCCCCAGCTGCACTAGGGTGGGTGCTTAAGAAAGACCCCAACCCCAAAAGTTAGAGCAACTCTATAGGATGGCCTGATCTTAAGGGCAAACAAGCTTAGGACCATCTGCTTTGTTAAAAAGGCAGTGACAAGCAGGCCACAGATGATAAAATCTGTTTTTAAAAAGCCAGCTGTTAAGAGGCAGGTAAAGAACAAACTTGCCTTGGCAATCATCTACTGTGGGTTAGCTCTTTATAATACGCCTGTATTCTGGCCCAGCGAACAATGCCTAGGTATTATCCAAAATTGGGTCAATTCAAGAGGAAAAAACAACTCCTTCTCTATTCTAAAGGCAAGGTATACTCACAACTATATGGTCAACTAATCTTTAATAAAACAGGAAAGAATATCCAATGGAAAAAACAGTCTCTTCAAAAATGGTGTTGGGAAAACTGCACAGCAACAATGCAGAAGAATGAAAATGGACCACTTTCTTATACCACACACGAAAATAAATTCAAAACAGATGCTTTTATCCATTTCTAAACGTGAGGCAGGAAACCATCAAAATCCTAGAGGATAACACAGGCAGAAACCTCTCTCACTTTAGCTGTAGCAACTTCTTACTAGACATGTCACCAGAGAGAAGGCAAACAAAAGCAAAAAAATACTGTGACTTCATCAAGATAAAAAACTTCTGCACAGCGAAGGAAGCAATCAACACAACTAAAAAGGTAGCCAATGGGATGAAAGAAGTTATCTGCAAATAACATATCTGATAAAGAGTCAGTATCCAAAAATCTATAAAGAACTTATCAAATTCAACGTCCAAAAAACCCAAATAATCCAGTTAAGAAATGAGCAGAAGACCTTAGAGGCTGGGGGGGGGGGGGGAGAAATGGACAGAAGACAGGAATAGACACTTTTCCAAAGAAGACATCCAGATGGCTAACAGACACATGAAAAGATACCCAACGTCACTCATCATCAGGGAAAATCAGAACCACAATGAGATACGACCAGAATGGCTAAAATTAACAACACAAAAAACAGGTGTTGGAGAGGATGTAGAGAAAGGGGAACACTCTTACACTGCTGATGGGAATGCAAACTGGTGCAGCCAGTATGGAGAACAGTATGAAGGTTCCTCAAAAAGTTAAAAATACAACTGTCCTATGATTCAGCAATTACACTACCAGATATTTGCCTGAAGGATACAAAAATAGATTCAAAGGGATACATGCACCCCCATGTTTAAAACAGCATTATCAATAGCCAGACTATGGAGAGAGCTCAAATAGCAAATGTCCACTGACTAATGAATGAATAAAGATTGTGTGTGCGTGTGTGCATGCGCACATGCGTGCACTGGAATATTAGCCATCAAAAAGAACGAAATCTTGCCATTTGCAACAACGTGAATAGACCTAGAGTGTATTATGCTCTATGAAATAAGTCAGAGAAAGACAAATACCACAGGATCTCACTCATGTGGAATTTAAGAAACAAAACAGATGAACATATGGGAAAGGGGGAAAAAGGAGAGGGAAACCACAAGAGACTCTTAATGATAAAGAACAAACTGAAGGTTGATGGAGGGAGGTGGGCAGGGAGACGGGCGAGATGGGTGATGGGTATTGAAAGCACTTCTTGTGATGGGCACTGGGTATTGGATGTAAATAACGAATCACCGAATTCTACTCCAGAAACCAATATTGCACTGTAGGTTACTTAAGTAAAATATAAATAAATTTTTAAAAAGGCAAATTACAGGAGCAACTGCTATAAATCTTCCCATGGTACAGCCCCCATATACATTCCATGGTACACTGAAAATTTTGATGGCCAATATTCACCCTCCCACAAACAACCCCCCTTGACCGGAATGTGGCTACAACAAAGGGAACAGTCTCATTAATGAAGCAAGAAACCGCATACTCATCTGCTTGAGGATGAATTTCTTAAATGACAACAAAGTTCAGAGGCGCTCGAGTCAAGCCTGAAGTAGCCTCAGTAACAACTAAGGGCGAACAGTAACCTGTACTCACCCTGGCATGGACTGAATAGTTTCACTCTGACTCACCACTATTAGTCCCTGGGCTCCCCTCTGTGATGTATTTGCTCTCTGACACCCTACTCTACATCACTTCCTCGTTCCCTACCTGCCCCCCCCAATCAATACCCTCTCTTCACTTTCAACTGACAATCTTCTGTTCAATAAGGAAACAAAAGAATCAGAAGAGCTCATACTTCCACCACAACTACCTGCTTCTACCCTCAATTCAAATGACCCTAACATTTGTCCCCACTCCCTCCACCTTCCTTTCTATTTCAATGGATGCCCTGCCTTCTCATCCTGTCCCCCACCATGATCATCTACTAAACATGACTCCTACAATCAATGGCTCTTTTTTAGCAAACAACCCCCCCTTTCCTCCATATTCCTCTTTAGCTACCAACCATTTCTCTGCTCTTCTTTAAACAAAATTTCTTACAAGACTTGCCACAATCGTGATCTCCACTTCTTCGAAGCCACTAGGGATTTTGTCCCTACCAATCACCATGGGAACCCTATGGACACAGTGAGATGGTGCCTAATGACAGCTTCTCCTTTGCCAGTCCAATGGCCAGTTCTCTGCAATAGTCTTTCTCAACAGCCAACCACTTCCTCTTTCCTGAAACACATCTTTCACTTAGTCTCTGGGATACCACTCTCTTGGTTCTATTTCAGTGGTCACTCTTCTCTAAATCTTTTTGCCTAATTCCCTCTCATTTCATAAGTTCTACATTGTGGAGTTTGGTATGGCTGGATCCTCATTCCTCCCCCCTCTTCTCCATCTACGTTTGGTCTTCCCCAGGCGATCTCATGCAGTTTTGTTTCATATACTGATAGTCCCTAACTTCAGATCTCCAGCCCCAGTCTCTCACTCAGACTGAAGATTTGTAAATGCAATGACCTACCCTGTATCTTTATGTGGATCCAATTTAACATGTCCCAAACTGCCCAACTGAATGTCTCTGTGCCTCCTCCACAAGCCTTCCTATCTTGATAATGCCAACTTTCCTTCCTAGTATCTCAGGTGAAAATCTTTTTTTTTTTTTTTTTTTTTTTTTTTTTTAAAAGATTTTTATTTATTTATTTATTTGACAGAGAGAAATCACAAGTAGATGGAGAGGCAGGCAGAGAGAGAGAGAGAGGGAAGCAGGCTCTCCACTGAGCAGAGAGCCCGATGTGGGACTCGATCCCAGGACTCTGAGATCATGACCCGAGCCGAAGGCAGCGGCTTAACCCACTGAGCCACCCAGGCGCCCTCAGGTGAAAATCTTAACACAGTCCTTCACTACTCTTTCCCTTCACCAAGACTCCAGCTCTACTCTTGTCCCCTCATAGTTTTGCTCAATAAAGCAATCTGTTCCTTTCCCAGTGAAGGTTTGCTTGGCTCTCTCTGCCTTCCCATCCTCAGAATAAAACATAATGTACTTACTGTGGCCTACCAGCTCTATGTTATCTCACCTTCGGTATGTTTCGACCTCCTCTTCTACTACCCTCCCCACCCTGGTTCATCCCATTTCAGACAACGGGCCTCTGCTGTTTCTGGAACGCGCTAAGTACACTCTTATCTTAGGGCCTTTGTACTTGTTTTTCCCTGGGCCTGAAATGCTCTTTCCCCAGGAATTCATATGACTTCCTTATTCACTTCTGTAAATTTCTGCTCAAAACCAAAACTCCTATGAGGGGCCTTGTCCCAACAAAAACAGCAGCAATACTCAAGCCCGCCAGCCATTCTCATTCTCCTTTGCCCTTAGTACCGCCTGCTATACTGTGTACTTTAAATAGCCAGCTTCCTCCATAGACTACAAGGCTTGCAAGAGCAGAGACTTTATTCCCTGCTGTATTCCTTGTATGTAAGATAGTATCTACAGTAGATACTCAAATATTTGTTGAATGCACGGGAAGACTGAAGAAGTGGCAGCCTCTTATGGAATGGCGGGGTTACTTTCCCTGAGTGTCAGAAAGGTTCAGCCCCGGGATGAGGCCTGCTGTGGCCCTCTCCACACATATCATTTGCTGCTATGACTTACATTATATATGGTCTTCCAACTTTGCTTGTCAGTTCTTCAAAATTTATCTTTACTTCTTTCATTTCAGGTTAATTAACACCAGGACCTTATCTTTAGGAATGTATGCTTTCAACTAAATGGGTCAGTTTGTTAAAATAAGAAGTCTGCAGAAGACACTAAAATATTGAAATAAGAGTCCAACCCTGTAAAGTTAGGAGCAGAACATTCTTATTTTAATAAACTGCAACACGACAAAAAATCAACAAGATTTCAAATTAGGAGGTAGACGGTGTTAACCGACAAGAACTTTCTCACACTTGAGGTTATGTAATTTTAGTATGAAGTGATTCCCTTGTTGGATGTTTAACATCCACTGCTTTTGATGAATGAGAACATAAATAACCACATAGAATATATATATTTTACCTCTCCCAAAGAGAAATAGTGACGTGGAATCTGGGAATCAGGATAAATATTCTCTAGGTACCAGGAGAAAGGTTTGCATTGTAGTTTGTGTCTTAAACCAAGTCTTGATGATATATCTCCATAATCTACCTTTGTAACACCTGTGGAAAGAAATAACTGACTCTGAATTATTCATATTCTATTAAGTAACAAATTTATATTTAAACATTGCATTTAACAAGCCAGGCAAATGGGAAAAGGGGTACCATTTTGGTGATGTGACCATAGAAGTGATATACCATAAATCCACTGTCCAAAATAAAAAACAAGGAAATATATTTACATGTGTTTTATTTTTTTCAAAGAAAAATTAATTTTTAAAAAAGATTTTGTCAGGGAGCGACAGAGAGAAAATACATGCATACAAGCAGAGGGAGCAGCAGGGTCTTTGCCAAGCAGGAAGCCCAATGCAGGACTTGATCCCAGGACCGTGGGATCATGACCTGAGCTGAAGGTGGGTACTCAACTGGCAGCTATCCAGATGTCCCGAAAAATTAAATTTCTGTGAGAATTAAATACAATGCTTGTATTACACACAAATGTAACTTTTCCTAGGCTCAGAAGACTTTCACTTATGTGAAGGCAAAAATAAGAATCAAGATCTCTTTTGCCCAAATATTAAGCAGAGCAACTGTTTTCGGGAAGGTTTCTCTTGCACAACTCACTGGTGTGTGAACTGTGACTTGATGGTACTGTGGTAATGAAAAAACGAGGCTGGAATGCTAACAATGTCAGGAAGACTTAGGGCTGTGGAACCACTGTTCCCACAACACCCTGAATGGCAGAGAAGTTCCTGGACAGAAGTCCCATGAGGCATGCTACTGTGCTCTGCACTGGCCCTGAGAGACTCAAATTCTCATACAAATGTTCCACATTACAATTAGGTTAAAAATAAAAGAGAACACTTGTAACACCTGGGCTCACAGTAACATCTGCAATACAGGCCCGGACAGCTTCCTGTTACTAACACAGCAGGCTCTGTGCTGGCCACTCTGTACACTGTGTGTGATTTCATTTCTTCCTTATGACAACCCTATGAGGTTGGTGCTTTGCCTCTTCTCAAAGCTTTTCTACCCCCTTCTTACCTCTTCTAAGATGCATTAGGATCAGGGACAAGAAAGTTCTAGTCTTGTCTTTTTTTTTAAAGATTATTTATTTATTTATTTGACAGAGAGAGAAATCACAAGTAGGCAGACGTAGGCAGAGAGGCAGAGAGGGAAAAGCAGTGTCCCCACTAAGCAGAGGGCGTGATATGGGGCTCAATCCCAGGACCCTGGGATCATGACCTGAAGGCAGAGGCTCAACCCACTGAGCCACCCAGGCGCCCCTAGTCTTATATTTCTAATGCAAAATGCTAACCTGGAGAAATTATATAGAAGAAATTCTTGAACTCATCCATCCATACTTCTGCAAGTCGTCTGTTATTTTTATTGATAATCTGTCCTGTGCCTCCTGGAAACGTGTAAGGTGTGGCTTTCCGAAACACATGTCCAACATGTGAGCAGGTGACGATCTCTAAAGTCCCTCCACATTGCCAGATCTGAAAACAATGATGGTTTATTTATTTATTTAAATTTTTTTTTTTTTTTTAAATTTGACAGAGACACAGCGAGAGAGGAACACACACAGGGGGAGTGGGAGAGGGAGAAGCAGACTTCCTGCTGAGCATTAGGGAGCCAACCATGTGGCTTGATCCCACGACCCTGGGATCATGACTTGAGCTGAAGGCAGACACTTAGTCAAATGAACCACCCAGGTGCCCCTAAGTTTAAATTTAAATTCAAGTTTAAATTTTTTCTGTAGTATATGCATGGCTCATAGTCATGACCATGACAGTGAGGACACGGTTTTGACCATGGATTATTCAGCCGGAGTCCTATCTGTTCCTCCTTTTCCAAACTTGTCATAGCCTGTACAATAAACAGATCCTAGAAATATTCACTTGGACAGTTACAGGATACTGTCATCTTCATGAGAATAAAAACTAAAAATGGGTAAAAGAGGGATCAAGTTTGGGTTCATATTCTTAGTTTAATGAAATTATCCTTCTGCTCCTTTCAAAATGCATTTTTCTGTAAGTCAAGAATCGGTTATTTATAATTGAAACAGATTTTGAGAAGTTCTAATTCTATTAAATATTCAGTCTCTCTATTTTAAAGTTCCCTCAGGATCACAAAGTGATAATGGCTGGATGGGATTTCTAAGATGATCTAGAGTCCAAACCTCTCCTTTTCGAAGAGAGCAAAGTAATCCACTAGGAATGAAGTGACGTAGCTGGTTTAGGTTACAATGTAGTTCAACGTGGTTTGCACTGTAAGTTGTGTGTTTCCGGATGATTATTTCAGAAATACGCAATGTCACTTAACATGTTGATTTTAGTCAATGTGAAATACTGGGTTTTATATAAGGTTGACCGGGTTAAATTAAGTTGGAGCAATTTCAGAATTCTTTTGCCTTTTTCTATTAAAAAATGTAAAGCCGGTAAAGTGACCAGGTTTTATGTAAGCAGGAATAATTTTCACAACAGAAGGACAAAGCATATTACAGAAAGTGAAATTATGTTTTTGGCAGTCAAGTACCATAGTAGCATATAGAAACTACATATTGTTTTTTATTTTTAGAGCTTGAATTACTTCCTTGAAAATAACAAAAATTCAAAACAACTAGGGAATCTTGTGTAAGTTTTACAGTTTAACTATTAAGATCACTGATTTATTGGTTTAAAATACAGTTTATAAGGAACCTTAAGAGTAATACGAAATTTTTATGAACTGAGGTTTTTGAAGTCTGACAAAACTCACACTAAATTCAATTTTTATTTAGAGCTACATAATATGAATAATTAAAGTATATCTATATTTAGGGTTAAATAAAAGATTATTTTTTTCCCAAAAGGAACTTACCCTAAAGGAAATTTCTAGGTTTTCTCCTCCCCAAATATCCATTCCGGCATCGTATGTTCCAATCTCTTGAAAGTAATCTCTGTCTATTGAAAAAAGGCCTCCTGCCATTGTAGGTGTTCTGAAATTCAATCATAATACTATGCTGTTAATTTTAAAAATTTAAAATTTATAATAAGTTTTTATTTTAAAAGTTATTTCATTAACTGTTCAGAACTAGAGAACAAATGCTTTATCTTACACTCTTCAGAAACTTTCATAGGGACCTAAGGATTTTCTGTTTTTCTGCCATGTTATTTGGTCTTCAGACATGCTGACTGTTGGGCCTACCCTCTGTCACAGCTTGTGCCCTGAGAGCCTTCTCTGCCCCATCGCAAGGCCTCTCCTGCTTTCAGTACCTTTCTGGGTCCATAGGTCCTGACTAAGCTTCCATCTGAAACTCCTTAAACAGAAGTTAGTTATCATAATTCTCTTCATCTGACTGGGTATCTTCCCATAGTCCCTAGCAACTACACTGACTATATTAACTAACTATACTGACTAGACAGCCAACTGGATTTATGTTAGCAACTCTAACATACCAGGTTCTAAAGTGAGGCAAATACTTCAAAGAGGTAGACTGCATAGGGTGAAAACACTGACATCCTTTTCCTAGTAGATGAGGAGTAGAGAATACAATCAGTCACTCCTAAGGGGACTGTTAGCCAGATCAAGAATGGTTCATTCTCTACAGAAGAGGGGCCCAATTCATCAGAACATGGCCCAGAGATGTAGAGTGGGTGCAAACAGGTGGAATTAAGCAGAGAAAGGATAACCAAGGAG
This sequence comes from Mustela lutreola, assembly GCF_030435805.1. Lineage (NCBI taxonomy): Eukaryota > Metazoa > Chordata > Mammalia > Carnivora > Mustelidae > Mustela > Mustela lutreola. The sequence continues at coordinate 36,655,410 of NC_081300.1, forward strand.
GACTGATGTAAATGAGTATCAATCAACCACTTGATTTCCATGAAGGATGAGCATGGAGAAAAATGGACTCTGACTAGAAGAAAACAAGTTCCAGGGACAGAGGAGACAATGGTGATCACACTTCAGGATGAACTGTCACTTCCAATTCCATGCTCTAAAAACAGACGGATTCCATGCTGTTAGAAGGGCTGCAGCATGTGCCTTTCCAGGACAAACAGTCATTTCCACATAAAAGTTAGGACATACATGGATTTTAGAAGAGAAAAAAAATGAGAAGTCTACTATGTTAGAAGTCAGAGGAAACAGGCCAACACCCAGAGTTACCATTTAGTACCAGGGTTTCTTGACCTAGGTTTTGAGAAATCTCTACATTTCTTAGAATTGTATGCTCAACCCGCTGTTTGTGCGTGTACACTTTCCCCCTGTTAGAAAAGACTCCTAGCTTTTATCAGATTTCTCAAAGAAGCCCACCATCTACGGAACGCTTAGGAACTCCCGATTTAGGTGGTTATTTCAAATGTCAGCAAATCCGTGGACAAGTACCTTTGCTATAGGAAAGGACTTAGCATAGAATTAACGAAATTCTCCTTAGCTTTGCCGGAACAGGACCCAAGGAAAAGGGAAAGCAGGCCTGAGAAGCCCGGGAGGCAAGAAAGCTAAGGCCTGGCCCTGACGGGCTCTCAGTGTTGACAGCGGCAGCAAGCTGATGCTGCCCCGACGAATCCCAGGATGGCTCAGAGACTCATGGTCTCGATTTCAAGGCTCTGAATAACGTCAAGATTCTTACCCCTTTCTGAAAAAAAATCTATAGATGACCAAGTATAATACAGGGGAAAAATCAGAATGTGTTCACGAAATCTTTTTTTATACTTCTGTCAATTCTGGTTATTTTTATATTTGAAACATGCTTTTCTAACCTCATCAGTCAGTAACTACCATCCAGATGGTACAAGTCTGAATTTACAAGCTTGTATTTTGTTTGGCGCTATGACCCACTTTTAGGTAATATTTTCACATTATAATTACGCTTAAATTAATTCAGGGATAATTGGATTTAAAGTTAAATATTATTATCCTTAACAACTGAAAGCATAAATCTGACAGATTTGCAAAATGTTGTTCATATAGGAATAAAAGAACTTACGCATGAAACCATCACTTTCCAGGTGCACTAGATTTATATAAATGAAAAATCCCAATTTTATTAATGGATCAGAGGAGAAAGCCCTCTTTAATATAATAATGTCTGTGTGGCTCTTTACATATATGGTACACAAGTGTCTCATGTCTCTCAAAATATACTTAGAATCCTTTTGATACAATTCCCAAAGCTCCACTGTTCCCTTCCCTGTCTATAACACCTTGGGGAAAATGTCTGACAAAGTAGTTACCTGACAGGAAGAGTCCGATCACCTTTCCTTCGGTCCATCTCTCTTTGGGGAACTGGATACCAGCGGAAATTAAGCTTCCAGTTGAAGCCACCATAGGTCATATCAGAGCCTGCCATGTACTCAAAAGTATCATCACTGATCACATCAATGATAGGACAGACCACTGTTTTCCTAAAATTATAAAAGCAAATGAAAAAATCTTCACTTTCCTTTTTGAGGGACAGCATAACAACTATATTATAATTATATGCTAAGTGCTTTTAAAATAAAAGTACATTCTACAATGTTAAAAGCAATGGTGGAAAAATTTCCTGCTGTATCCTACTAAGTTAGCATAATTATTATTTTTTTTAATGTGTGAGAGAGAATGAGAGAGAGAGAGGGAAGGAGGGAAGAGAGCACTGGGGGGGGAGGGACAGACAGCCTTAAGCGGCCTCTGAGCTGAGCACGATGCCAGGCTCTTTCTCATGACCCAAGCTGAACCCAACAGTCGGACACTTAACTGACTGGGACACCCAGGTACCCTTAAGCAAGCTTCATTACATACCACACTTGCAACTGTTGATAATCCTCCATTCCCTTTTCATTCAGACTTTGATGTATTTGCCACATGTAAAAACACTTCAAATATTTCCAGCTTTCAAAAGTAATAGTTTTAAATGATTATGTATTTAATCATTTTAAGGTAAGTTTTCTTAGTAAATTCTTGGATATTTGTGTTCCTTATAGTTTTTTGCTCTTAAAACTACAAGCACTGGGTGTTACACGCAATTAATGAATCACTGAATACTACATCAAAAACTAATGATGTACTATATATGCCAGCTAATTGAATGTAATCATACAAAATAAAATACTTTTTTCAAAAAATAAAAAGATAAAATACTAAGTGCAAATGTTCATATAATCAGTATTTTGCTTTTAAGATAGGAATGGGTTTACTGAATTAACGGAATGAACTTTTTCTGTAGCACTCAATCTTTACCGCTTTCCATATACATAGGTATATGTGTATATTTCTCCCTGTAGCTTCTTTATAAAGCTATCGACTTTGGATGATATTTTCTTACATTTTGTTGCCAATATAATGTTAAATAGTATCTTACAATTTAAAATTTTTTGTTTTCTAGTTATTAGAAAGGATATTTTCCCTGCAGGATTGTATCTATTCATACAAATTGTCTGATTCCCCCAGATATTAAAAATTTTTTCTGTTGGTATTGTGGTATTTTTTATGAACCTGAAAAAACTTCCACATGACCATAGCTCCTTCCTAGGAAAGGTGCACCACATAGAGTCCCTGGCAGTCACATTCTGGAGTATGTAACCTTTCTCATCTTCCGCATCCACACCATCTTCATCTTTCCTGTATTGTTTAAGGAATCTTTCCCTACACCAAAATCATAAAGATATTCTCCTATGCCGTCTTAAAGAGGATTACATTTTTGCTTTTCATATTTAAGTCTTTAGTCCTCATGGAGTTGATTTTGGTATGATATACAGTAAGTGTCCAACTATATTTATTTTCCTTACAGATAACCAATTATTCCAGCATGATTTATTTGATGGTCTTTTTTTTCCTCTGTGGTAATTATCAATGTCTTTGTCATAAGTCAAGTTTCCATATAAACATGGGATGGTTTCTAGACATTACTGTTTCACTAGTCTATTTGTGAATTTCTGCATCAGTAGGTCACTGCCACAATTAAGATAGCCTCAAAATAAATCTTGGTATCTGGTAGTGTGCCAGCACTGTTGTATGTGACTCTTCTTCTTCAAGGGTATCTTAGCTATTTTATTTTTATAATAACAGATGTTTATTGAATGTTTCCTATGGTCTAGGCATGGGTACATAAATTTTCTCAGATTTTAAAAAAAAATACGCATTTCCACATAACAGAACCAGCCAGTTCCTCCAAGAACATTCTGTTGAGATTGCAAGTGGAAATGTACTGAATTTATAGTTCAATGTGGGGAGAAGAGCTATTTTTACTTTTCTATCCATGAATATCATCCTCTTCTCTACTTAGATTATCTTCTAGTAAATTTCAAGTGTTCTATTTTATGGATTTTAAAAAATATTATTTGAGAGACCCTGTGAGCACAGGAGTGGGAGGGCAGAGGGAGAGGGACAGACTCCCCACTGAGCACAGAGCCTGATGCAGGGCTCGATCCTTGGACCCTGAAATCATGACCTAAGCCAAAGTCAGACATCCAACTGACTGAGCCACCCAGGTGCCCCACCGGTATTTTGTTAAACATATTCCTAATTACAGCTTTTGATTTCTACTGCTATTATAAATGGGATCATTCCTTTTTTTCTTTTTACATCATATTTTCTAACTATTCTTTGTTGTTGTGGAGAAAGCTTTTCTATAGAGACCTTATATTTGGCAACACTGCTAAATTATTATCTCTACTGTTTTGTGTAAGACTTTTTTTCATTAAGAACACATCATCTGGGGGTGCCTGGGTGGCTCAGGCATTAAGCATCTGCCTTCGGCTCAGGTCATGATCCCAGGTCCTGGGATTGAGCCCCACAGTGGGCTCCCTGCTCTGCGGGAAGCCTGCTTCTCCCTCCCCCACTCCTTCTGCTTGTGTTCCCTCTCTCACTGTGTCTCTCTGTCAAATAAATAAAATCTTTAAAAAAAACAAAAACAAAAACAACACACCATCCGCAATTGACAGTACTTTTCCTTTGTAATCCTTATACCCTTTCTTTTTTTTAAATTTTTTATTTTATTTTTTTACTAACATACAAAGTATTATCAATGTATTATTAGCCCCAGGGGTACAGGTCTGTGAATCGCCAGGTTTACACACTTCACAGCATTCCCCATAGCACATACCCTCCCAAATGTCCATAATCCAAACCTCAGTTTGTTTTGTGAGATTAAGAGTCTCTTATGGTTTGTCTCCCTCCCGATCCCATCTTGTTTCATTTTACACCTTTTATTTCTTATACTCCTGTAAAACGTAAGGCTTCCAATAATACTAACTATTAGTAGTAATTCAGGGCATCATAAGGATGCACCATATCTTTGAGAAAATATTTTGGGATGGGGCTATGTGGCTTAGTCCATTAAGCATCGGACTCTTTGATTTCAACTCTGGTAATGATCTCAGGGTCATGAGATCAAGCCCTGTTGTCAGGCTCTGCACATGGAGCCTGCTTAGGATTCTCTCCCTCTCACCTGCATGTACTCTTTATCTCTCTCAAAAAAAAAAAAAAAATCAACTTTTTTCTATTAATAAGATGTTTGCTAGTTAAAGCTTTTTTGAAAAGCCATCCTTCTTCAGATTAGTAAATTTCCATTCTGTACTAGTTCACTAAGTACTTTTAATTATAAACGGATGTTCAATTTAATCACAAGTGAACACATTTTTTATTTATTAAAGTGATGACAGATTTTTAATGATAGGTTTCAATCAGTTTTAGAAATGTTAATGAGAATGTATTATGTGAACTGGTTTTATATTATTAAACTAAACCAATTAGTCATATTTTCTTTTACATATTTTTCACATAAAAATAAAAATATTTTGGGGTGCCTGGGTGGCTAAGTCAGTTAAGCATCTGCCTTCAGCTCAGGTCATGATCCCAGAGTCCCAGAATCAAGCCTTGTGTTGGGCTCCCTGCTCAGCAGAGAGCCTGCTTCTCCCTCTCCCTCTACTGTTCCCCCCGCTAGTGCTTGCGCTTGCGCTCTCTCTCTCTCACTAACCCTCTCATATAAATACATAAAATCTACATTATATATATTATATATTTATATATGTGTGTGTATTTTATATAATTATTTTTCCCTCCTAGTGGACTCGATTTTCTGGTATTATGACATTTTTTGTTACTGTTCATGAGTGGGTTTGTGTAATTTTCCATATATTTATTTTCTGGCTATGCTATCAAAGTTATATTAGTCTCATGAAGAGCCGAGTTGCTTCCTCCCTTCTTTTTCTATATTGTTTACAAATTCTTAGGGGAGACTTGTTTCCCTGTCACCACCACATACCAAGGTTGAAACAGGCAAGTTTTCTTTGATGTGGTAGGATGTATTTCTCATGCTCACTCACACAGAGGTACAAGATCCTAGCTTTACACAGGTGTTTGCTCTTCCTTCTCCAGCCTTAGGCAGGGCCTAGACCCAGTCTCCTACCTTCCCACCCATTTGTCTATCAAGTCAAGAGAGGTTCTGTGTCCTCTAAGTTTGGCAGAACCTCTCCAAGTGAGATCTGATTTTAGTGTTTGGACCACTCACTCATCTCACTTTGCTTTGACGTTTGCAAAACTTGACTTCAGTGCCAGCTCACTGATGTATTTAAAAACATGTCTTACAATTTATCCGGCATTTAAGCTCTTTCAGTTGGAAATGTAAGTCAGGACACCTAATCTACCATACAGCCCAAACTGGAAATTGTGGTTCTCAGTTTAGTCAATCCCCCCTTTCATTTCTGCCATTTCCTCACACTGCTGCTTTCTCTCCCTGGGCCCAGGCTCCTGCTCACGTGTGGTCTTATGCAAGCTAGGATTTCCCAAATCAGCCAGGCACTACTCCTAGAAAACCATTTACAAAGATGGTCTCTTCCTTCTTTAGGCACTGTTCTTCCTAACGCTGCTGTACCTTCTTATTGCCCCAATGCTGGTTTTCCCCATTTATTCACCTTTGAAAGGGCGAGATATAGTCCCAGTATTTGCTAACAGAACAGATGCAATGGCTTTTGCCATGTTTCATTCAACTAGTACAGTTTACCTTACTAAAATCTAAACCTTAATGCTAAGTTGGCACAGACAGCCTCTGGCACAAACTGCAATGACAAGAAGAAATTCAACTAATGTTAAGTCTAGCAGATGGAAGTTAGCTTCTCTCCGGATACACAAGAACTATGCCAGGGACCAGCAGCAGGTAATTCTTTGAAAAATGCATGCATTGCTCCCACTGCTCTTCCTGTATCATCAGAGAGTACAGTGCTTCTCCATATACAATGAAGCACTGTAAGATACACTGTGTATCTCCCCACCCCCCTTCTTCTTCTTGCCATGCATCAAGCTGAGGGCTAGAGTCCCAGTAAGGAAGGAGACAGGGATGAGATGACCTGCCTGCTCCAGTATTAGCCTTAGACAGAGGGGGCAATAGTTTTATCTTACGTTTCCTGAGGTCACTGTCTTCTGTTCTGCTCCCATTTAGTAAATAGAGCATAAGGTATACATCTGAACATGTTTCCTAATCCAGCCTCACCAACAAGACTACAAACATTTCTTTGTGATTATCTTCCCTTTTAGTTTAGAGTTCTTCATGGGTATTTTATTTTATTTTATTTTATTTTATTTTTTTTTTTTTTTGTTTAAAGATTTTATTTATTTATTTGTCATAGAGAGAGAAGCGAGAGAAAGCACAGGCAGACAGAGTGGCAGGCAGAGGCAGAGGGAGAAGCAGGCTCCCCACCAAGCAAGGAGCCCGATGTGGGACTCGATCCCAGGACGCTGGGATCATGACCTGAGCCGAAGGCAGCCGCTTAACCAACTGAGCCACCCAGGCGTCCCTTCATGGGTATTTTAAAGGAAACTTCAGAGGAAGTTATTTTTGCATTTATCTATATACTCAGAATTTTTCAGCTTATTATACCATTTAGGACAAACACACTGAAAACAAATGTATAGACTTGAGAAACTTACCTGTCATGTTTGATTCTGGCTAAGAGAGGCTCCAGCCATCCCACTGTACATTCACAGTGAGCATCTAAGAAGGTGATCACTTGGCCTTTAGACACAGCAGCTCCTTTTAATCTAGCTCTGATCAAGCCAGAACGTTGTTCCATTCGAATTACATGAACTGGTACTTTTAATTTTTTCACGTAACTCTCCAGAGGTCTTTTTAAGAAGTCTGAAAAATTAATAGAACAAAAAAAATGGTACATGAAAAGACTGACCTGGTGCTACCCAGATGTAAAGCAATTCTGATGTGCAATACTCATTCAGCAACTATTTCCTGAGCACTTTTAGTGAAGCTCCCATTTCACTACAGGGAGCCTTTTTATCTCCTGAGACAATGTCCTAGATTTGCCTCTATCTTATTACATGAAGAATTAGGAGAAATCTTTGGGCTCAGGCTCAGTCAAAGACAAAGTTCCCTAAGCAACTGGGCCAGTTTACTTCTTCTTTTTCTAATCATGCTTAAGGATCAGGAGTAGAAAGAAAGTAGTTGAAGAGCATTAACTCCAGACCTCTGTAGACCGAAGGAACAGAACATGCAACAACTGTTAGAATTCAGACAGTTGTGGGATTTCTTCAAGATCCAACTCGAGACTCACTGTCTTATGGACTACCACAGTCTTAAACTATGTAGTTCTTCTGCAGGAGGCAGTAAGTGAGGTCAAGCTCAGAAGGAAAATGCTGGATCAAACAGAGTTCCTTAGCAGACAGGTAGATCTAAGTAACAAAGGTTATAAGAGGGAAGCGCAATTGAAGGAAAGGGGGGGAAAGGAGAAGGAAAGGAAGGGGCTGTGTGAAACCAGCATCTCTTCTGGAGTGTTCAGATAGAGGTTATGTCTCTGAGCCAAGGAAGTCTTACCTCCAAAGTACGTATTGGACTTTAAAAAGCAGGAAAGGCTCAGCTTCCTCAACACAAAGAGAAAGAATTTTTCAGCTCAGGTTAGTTTGTGGAATTACTGCTAGAGAAGTTTTTGAGGGTGATATGGTCAAATGTCCTTCCAACTAGTCCCAACAGGCCAGTTAGGAGAATAATCTCTTTAGGGGAGGAAAAACTTGAGAGAGAACTGCTGGGACTCCCAGGACTAGCTCTGTCCCACAGGATTCTCATAAGGGGAAGGTCCCAGAGAGCATGGTGTATGTATTAAGGGTCTCCTTAAGTACTAAACATGGGAATCCAAAGGGCTTCCTATGTAGCGCAGAGAGAAAGACAAATAGGAGTGATAAGGTTCTTGCCTGCTTGAACTGGTGAGACCAGAATGACTCAATAATGAAATAATCAGGATAAGAAAATTTGAAAGTGAAAGGTCTACGACCCCACCATACCAGACTACTGATTGTTTCCAGTTTTGCTAATGTATTTCCTAATTAATTTGGGCTAAAAACAGTATCTGTAAAATAGCTGGAGTAGAACTCCTACGAGGTCACCACTGTGATTTTATGAACCAAATCTTAGGGTCAGAGAGCTGTAACTCCATTTTGAATAAAAAGGCGGGGGGAACATCAATCCTGGAGTAGAGCAAGATTCTGCAATGGCAGCTACCATTTTCTGTTTGGCACAATGCCAGGCTCTTTACCCATTTTATATCATTTAATCCTGACAATAGCAATGCTATGAGACTGTCACTACACATATTTTAGACACACAAATATGAGACTTAGAATCTAAAATGAACCAATGAAAGTTACACAGCTTGTTAAGGAGTGGACCAAGATTCAAACCCTGGTCTGCCTGACTTCAGAGCTCATCTTTTCATCCACAACAAGAAATCCCAGAAGGGAACTTGAGAGAGAACAATTGAGGACTGTGGAATCACCTGCACTAACACAAATTTAACTTTATGTGCAGAGTGTGATGGACTCCTACGTGATGGGGTGTGGGGTATGTTTTAGGGCTTCAGACAAGTTGAGGCTGGGTGTGTCATACACAAGATGTCTCCCAATAAGCTTTCCCAAAAATATCAGACAGCTTAAAGTCTTCTTAAGAATCAAAGCAATCTAATTCCCAAATCCCACGTCTCTGAAAGTTAAAATACTCTGTCCTCTCTATAAATAAAATGAAAAATGCATGATTCTCTGGTCTGGCAGCTCAAAACAGTTGCCATATTTTCTTGGCATCTTCGTTCTACATCTTTGTGGCCTTCATGCAATAAGGCTAAGAAATAGGTGTCTGGGCGCCTGGGTGGCTTAGTTTGTTAAGTGTCTGCTTTCAGCTCAGGTCATGGTGCCAGGATTCTGGGATCGAGTCCTGTATCAGGCTACCTGCTCGGTGGAGAGCTTGCGCTTCCCTCTCCCTCTGCCCCTCCCCCCTGCTCATGCATGCGTGCGCTCTCTCTCCCACTTACTCCCTCAATTACTACTCTCAAATAAACAAATAAAAAAAATCTTATAAAAAAAGAAAAGAAAAGAAAAGAAATAGGTGTCTTCCTAAAAGAGGATATAGAATTATGTACCCAGGGATAATTCTACAAAAATGAAGCCATGGGAGGTTAAGTGACTATGAGTAGAAGCTACTATGTCATCTAAAAATAAGGTAGAATCTTATTTATCAGAATATCTTTATAGCTATTAGCCTATAAATGGATCCCTCAGCATCTTTCCATCAGGGAACGTGAGACTGCTAGAGAGGGTGTTGGGAAAATTTCACTGCTTACAGGAACATCTGAGAAATCTTCGAGCAGTCGAAACAACAAGGAATTTAGAGTCTAAAAAATCTGACTCCTAATCCCTACTAAATAAGAATCTCTGCTTCCTTTTGTGAAAGATGAGAAAAACAATAGTCCTCTCAGATTAGGAACATTATATCAGTTCTAAGTCTTAAGATAACCTTCTGAGATGATGATTACATAACTTCTGACATGGAGTGGGGACTCATCCAGACTCTGTCTTCATTTTAGACCCTGTAACTGTGATGTTATTACACGTGAGTTATGTAGCATTTAAGAGGCAAGCGCTAGGTTTACGCTAAGCCTCACCAGTAAAACGGGGATAATTATAGTGCCTACTTCATACCTAATAAATGGAGCTACTGACAACTCAGCAGTTCAACTATGAAAATGGGTATCCTGAGGCCAGAAGCAAACCAGGCACGCTAACGCAACCTAATTAGAAGTCTGCATAGACAAGAAGTAGAGGCAAGAGTTAACTGACTGGTAGATCACTCTTTCATTCACTCGTTAAATTCTGGACTATTTATGCAATAAGTGCTGTGGGCAATGAGGAAAGAGGGGTAGGCACACATGCCCGACGGAGTGTAGAGTCTGGTAGGCGAGATGGTCTTTAAACAGATAAATAGTTAAAACTCTGATGAGAGCTATGGAGTGTAATGTTCCAAAACATGTTCAGAGGGACCCGACCTGGTCTTGGGAGTTCAAGGAAGGCCTCTCTAAATATATCTCGATTCTGAGTAAACATGTGAGCTGAACGGTGGGGATGGGGTGGCCAGGGGATGGCTTGGGATGTGAGGAGAGATGCAGGCAGAGGCCGAGTCATACAGGCCTCCGAGGAATGGGGTTAGACAGAAATGCCAAGATCAGAGCAGCATGTTTAAAAGCTCCCAGGGCATGCAGCAAGAACAGAGGGGGGAAGGCGAGGGTGTGTGTGGGAAGGCCAGACCAGCAGTCTGTTTCAGTAGCCCAGGTGAGAAGTAAGGGTGCCTTGCCCCTGTCTCATGAGTAAGAAAGTTACATAAAAACAGAGCTTGCTCTGGTTGTAGGGCCTACCAGTTACCATCCAAATAAGAGAGCCAAAGAAAGTTAGACTAGGGAATTCTCAATCTGGATAAAAGGACTATAGTTGTAACCACAACAACACAATACCTGGTGGTTCCCAACCATCAGAAATAGTGAGCCACACATCTGAGGCTTTCCAAGGAGGAAGATGGAGAACCAGACTCCTGACCAGGTCTCTGGGGTAGGCAGGACTACTGGGTCTTGCTGAGTGAACCAAGAGCCCCAAGTAGAGCCATGAAGTAGATCTTGGTCCACGTTTCTCTTATAGATTTGTACAGGTAGGGTGATTAAGAAGGGCCCCAGTGAGGAAGGGAAATTATTATTAGTATATGTGACTTTGTCAAGTTAGAGCTGTGGGCACATGTGTCTTTGATTAGGTCATGTCCTACAAAAATGTGCTTACACACAGCCCTCCCAGGCACGGAAGAGAAGATCAGAGAACACAAAGGAGAAAATGGAAAAATAATTCGCTTCGTCTGAGGAAAAACAGCTCTCCTTGAGGAATATTTAATCTAGCAAATATCAACACGTAAGTAAAACAAACACAAGTCACTTCCAGGCTGTGTTTGTATATATTCCTGCTTCAATGAACTTGGGCTAATTTTCTTAAAGAGGGCTTAATTAACTCCTAGCAAACAATTATCCACACGAGGGTTTACACTTCTATTGTCAACAATAACTCTTTAAGTGTGCTATTCTTAATTTCTAACACCTCACTCATTTTGACATTAATTACATTACATACTATTATTTAAATGCTTTGTGTGTTTATAAATGGTCATCTTAATCACATTAAGGCGGTAAGCTATATTATTTTTTGTTTATACTTCTACAATTTGGCACAGTGGTAAGATTTAAACTGTTATTAATGTGCAAATTACTTCCCATAATTAAGACATGAAGTTATTGTGATTAAATTTACATACTTAGTATAGTTATGGAAAGAGACGTAAAATACTAAAAGAAAACACCTTAGCAGATGCAAAGAGAGATTTGGCGAGAAAGTTAAGTAGCAAAAGAGCTTGAAATGATGGTCAGGAAGTCTAAGGCTGGTGAAGGAAGGAAGGAAGAGCCATTTTCTGTAGTTCTTCTAAATTTTTCTCATGAGAGCACAGGAACATCGGGGGGATGAACATAAGACACCAATGGTCCTCAACAGTGGTGTGAGAAAAAGCGCCTGGGAAATGCTGGGTATGTCGGAGTTTAACAGGTTTCCCTACAGATGGGACTTAGCAGAGCCTTTTTTCACCCCGTGGTGTAAACTCTCTAAGAAGGATTCAAAATAAATAACGTTAGCTCAAGGTACTTTTAAAAACTTTCCTAAGAGAGTGTTTCATGAGATAATTTGAGAGATTCTACGCTTGTGAAAAATTCTGAGATTCCTGGAAGAGTAGGAGTCACTGTAGAAATTTCTTATGAGGTCAGAGTCATATTACATATCACTCTCCTAAGTTCCTTCCTCACCCTTTTATATAACTAGCTATAGGTCATTCCTGAACCTAGGAATGGAGAAAATGGAAAAACCTAAGAATAATCTGGAGAACAAAGTCTCACCTAGCTAAGGTTCCATTTTCCTGTCAGAGGTACTTCCCACTACACATAGAATTCAATTTCTCCATCCTGGCTCCAAGGAGGATCCAGTCTCTCTCCATTAACTCATGACTGCAGCTTCCCACAAGGAAAATTCTAACAAAATCATGTGGGTTTTTTCACTGTTCTGCATAAATCTTTATATTATATACATTATTTCTTTTTAAAAAAAGATTAAGCTGTGACACAAATGTTAATTATGGTAATATTTTAAGTTTCACAAGGGCGTAATTTTTTGCATATGTGAATGAGTCTAAATGCCACCAATACTTTTAGGATAAATTAGAAGTCTGAATAAAATTATTAGGTTAAAAATGATACCGACGTTTCTTAACCATTAATGATAAAAGCTTAGTATATTACTGGCATTAAAATTTAAAATTTACCTCTTTCACTGGCATCATCTACTAGAACAATTTCTTCTAGCATGTGTCTTGGTGAGCGATTAATGACACTATGGACAGTTCGCAGAAGTGTGCTCCAAGCCTCATTGTGGAAAACAATCACCACACTGGTTGTAGGAAGATTATCTGGATACACCTTTGTTTTACACCTAGAGACAAAGCAAATGCCTTTATAAAAAGTGACTGTTAAAACAGCATATTCAATGCATCTGGAGTAGAAGGGATAATAGAACAATAAAGACAGTTTGCTCTAGTGGTGGGACTCCTGGTAACTGTTCATTTAAGTCTGGGTTAATGCTGCATGTTTATTTAACAAAGAGTACCTATTTAAAATTCTATGTTTAGACTTAAATTGTCTTAGAGATATAAACTATATTCTTAAAATTAGGCCTCTCTTCCTGATCAGTGTCTTCTGCTGATTCATTTTAATGGACAATGTACTAAGACTACATCACCAATCGGAAACTCAATGTGTTTCAAGAATTCAATTAGACAAAAAAAATCAGAAACACTGAAAGTCTATGCAATTTAATAATCTAAAAAAAAAAAACCTTCCACAAAGGAAAAGAACTAATATTTACTGAGTATTTTGTATTAGGTACAAAAGCTTCCTAAGAATTCTGGGAGGTACCTGGAGCCACATTTCACAGAGAAGCTGAGGACAGACATAAACGGGAGTGGCAGAGCTTGATGAGGACTCACAGTCCGTGCTCTGTTCAACAAACGCTTGATGCTGTCTCCTCCATGGTGAAATTATATGGTAAAAACTATATCTAGAAATACAACAAAAAGACCAAACACACCCAAACTATATGCACACAAAATCGATGTATTAGTTGTATGTTTCCAGCACTTTGTTAGGCAACATGGTCTCTCCCGCCGGTCTCATCTGCTATGGAGCTACTGCACGAGTGAGACCGGGAACAGCAGCAGGCAAGCGGACATCAGGGGATGCAGTTTAGAACATCTGCACTCCTAAAAATGCACATGGAATTCTTTCGTAGGTATCTCCAAACTCCAACCGTTGGTTCCAGCCTTCTCTTTCCACCTTGATTTCCAGCTCTCACAAGCTCCTCAAACCTCATGGTCTCTCCCATCTCCTGTTAGACCTGCCAGTGGGACTGGAGACAGGAAAGAAGGGGGCGGAACCGAGGAAAATGCCAATAAGCCCTTCTTCTGAAGCAGCCATGACAGCCTCGCTACTGAAAGTGTCGCCCGAGGGCTGCTGGCTGGCAGCTAGAAGGAAGGAAAATGGGAGGGGAAAGACATGACAAGGGCCAGGGGCTGAAAGGAGAATCAGAAGGAGGAGTTCCCTGGGGGCCCATCAACACCAGTTCCTCCTCACTCCAAAGAGGAAAGGAGAAACAAAACGCTTCCATTGTCCTTCATTATATCCCTCTTCAGCCCCTACCATTGTCTTGACCGTTCTTCCCTTCACAGTGTGCTCTCCATCTCCTTCTACTAGTAACCCCACTCCCACTTACAGGCCTACAGACTCCTTTCTACACCAGTCTGTGCCCCTCACCCTGGGTTCACTCCAAACCCCACTAGGAGCCACCACACAGCCTGCCGCCCTGTCTACAGCTCCTTTCCTCCAAGTCCAGGCCACAGAGGTGAGGCCCAGAAGACCAGGTGCTTGGCTCTGGGAAGGATATTTGCCCTTAGCATTCCAAGTAATACTTCTGAGAACAACTTCCCATTAAAACTGTTATGTTATAAACAGAGGCTAGATTATACATTTATACTCAGTACTATATGCTTCAGGTACATCACAGGTGAGCAAGCCAAGATACTCATGCTTTCATCCCGAATGCCTAACTCACAGACTGTTGGCACAGGACTTTGAAATCAGGAATGGGCCCGTATATGGGTAAAGGGAGCTCAGAAAAAGAGTTTCTAATATTATTTAACTGAAGCTTACTAAGTCAGATATGACTTCTCTTCCCAAATTAATCCCACTCATTACTGCAGGAGAACTAGGAAGCAGAGATCAGCCAGAGCAACTACATAGCTGCTGGCTTACCAAACAACAAAAGAATGAAATCAAGTGAGACACAGAAGATGACTAAGCAAACTGCGCAGTGTATAAGCAGTACCAGTAGCTGTGTGCACGGCTAGCAAGTGGACAGGAAGAAGAGGAAATTCTGAGAAGAGATTCTGCAGAAGAGAAGAAATAGGTCAGACTTATTTCTTGGAAGACACAGGAAAGAATTCAATTCTGAAACTATATGGAAAGAAAGACCATAAAGACAGTAAGAACACTAGAAATAGAGACTAAAATGGAAATCGTTCAGAGAGGATGAAAGAATCAAAAAGCAAAGCACAAACCAGGATCCAGACAAAAAGGAAAATAATTTCCTAAATCAGTTAAATTTAATCATTCAGAGAATACAGGGAATTCATAAATATTCTCTCAAAATAGCATAGGAAATATAGAGAAAGTATGAAAAAGTCAACATAACTGATCTCAGAACATGTAAGCCCCACCCCAACCTGGGAAATATATAGGGCACTCAAGGAAAACCAAAGATCCTTTCAGCCTTCTAGTTAAGCTACTCCCATGGAGGGACCAACTATGCCCACCAGTAGGGAATCATTCTGGGGGTGGGAGTAGGTGGGAGTAGGGGATCATTCTGGGGGTGGGGGACACAGAGCTGAGGGTGAGCAGGAAGGCCACAGCTGTGTTACCAAGCAGCTTTTTTCCCCACTCTGTCCCAACTGAGTCTTTCATCCTGAGGAATGAAGATTAGCTAGTGTAGGACTGTGCTACTATTAAAAAAAGTTACATGCAGGTTTCACAACAGGGTGTAGGTTGGGGAAAGAGGGAAAAGAAGAGGCTGAACTTTTTACTGAAATTATAATACGCATACAAAAAGCAGACAGATCATAAGTACGAATGAGCTTCCACCAAGTGAATGCATCAGCACCCAGATGAAGAAACAGACTGTGACCTGTACCCCAGAAGGTTCTTTTGTGCTCCCGCCCAAAGTAACCAGTATGCTGGGCCTTTAGCATTGCCGATGAACTGTCTTTTGTTTGAACTTTAATTTAAAGGGAATAATATAGAGCAACAGTTCTCAAACTTTTGACTCATAACCCCTTTGTGTTTAAAAACTGATGATCCCAAAGCACTTTTATGTAAAGTACAGCTGCTGGTATTTATGTTACACACTGAAACAGAAAATCTTAAAACCTAAGAATATACAAACACATATTATGCTATCAGAGGTGATCCATGCTATCACAGAGTGTGCCCATTATGGATTTATTGCCTCTTAGATCCAAATACACCCTCCACTGCCTGCTCTGTGATCATGCGACTGGCTCCTATAAGTATGTCGTCTTTGCAGCTGGCAAAAGGCATACATAAGCTTTGCACAGCACACACACGAAGGGACACTGCAGGAAGTGCAAATTTCCCTTCCTGGTTCCAGCACACTTTCGTTTTTCTTCTTCCTGCTTTGGCACTGCCTGTGGAGTGGGAGCCGCACACCCAGATGCATCATCCCCACTGAGTTTCAGCAGCACCCACCCTCTTAGGCACATTCTCAGTCTCTCAGGTACCTCAGCAGCTGGCTTCCCAGTTTTGGCTTTCTGTACCCCAAGAAGCATGGTTCCTGTTTGCCAGTTCTGGCTCTGATCTCCTACTCATTAAGCCTGTCTGTCAGCCCTCACTCTGGAGGGTACTGCGTGCCAGGTCTCGCCAATGGTAACTAGCAAATTTCTCTACCACCCAATGAGCAGCAAACATGACTTCTCCAACGAGGTCTGAAGCCCAGCATCAGGGAGAAGGCTCCCTTCAACGTTTGTCATTCCCTGGTACTCTCGACCCTAGGATATACTTCATAACTGTCTTTACCCCCTCACAGTTAACCTCATTATATTAAAATTTTCTGTTCGAATTATTGTGTGATTTCTGTTTCCCTGCTAGACCCTGATTTACACAGCTTCTCAAACTCCATGGTGCGCTAGCTGAAGGGTAAGAGTGAAGGGGGCAAATCAATGTCTTGGTAACACTATGAAAACTTTTTGACCTTGCAGGCTCCCTGAAAGGATCATCTGAAGGACCTCCAAACGTCCCAGGACCACACTTTAAAAGAACTACCGATACAGAGCATATTCTTTTGTGCCTCAATTCTTTCCTTCAACACTGCTTGTATACCATCCATGCTGATATGGGCAAGTTTATTTTTACTGCTGCACAGTACTCCTTTAAAGGAATAGAAATGTGTATGTGTGATATATGGGTTCACACATACCGCCCCACATACATATATCATAGCTTCTTTTCTATTCTAATATTTATGGACATTAAGATACTTTCCAGTCTAGGCTACTATAAACAGTGCTGAGAAAATCACTCATGTACACATCTTCTGGTGACTGCATGTATGCATTTTTGTGTTACTGGGCAATAAGGTATACACAGGCTCAGCTTTAGTAGATACCAAGAATGGTTTTCCAAAGAGGATGTAGTAATTTCTACCATCACCAGCAGTGTGTCATAGTTTCAGTGTTCCACATACCTACCAACAGTGTCATTTCTTTGAAGGGAGTAATAAATTCTCTGAGTTTTAAAAAAATGCATAGCTTCATAAAACCACCACCACTTTTAGGAAACAGAACAGTTCCACCTCCAAAGAACCCCTTTTCTTATCTCAACCTCCCCTACACGTAACCCCTAGCAACCAGTATCTGTTCTCCATTGCTATTGTTTTGCCTTTTCACAAATATCCTATAAATGGAATTACACACCGTGTAATCTTGGATACTGGTTTGTTTTACTCAGCATGTCTCTGAGATTTACTGAAGTCCTATGTGTCAAAAGTTTATTTTTTTATGAAGAGCGCATCAGAAATCTCATCTTTCAGTGTC
This sequence comes from Mustela lutreola, assembly GCF_030435805.1. Lineage (NCBI taxonomy): Eukaryota > Metazoa > Chordata > Mammalia > Carnivora > Mustelidae > Mustela > Mustela lutreola. The sequence continues at coordinate 36,673,105 of NC_081300.1, forward strand.
TTCATTCACTAGCTGTTTCCAGTTTAGGGCTGTTATGAAGAGACTGTGTCATTTTGCATTCCTACCAGAAATGTATGAGAGTTCCAAATGCCCTGGATCTTTGTCAGCACTTGATACTATATTTTTTGGTAGCCATTTAAAGAGGCATAGAGTGGTACCTCATTACGGTTTTAATTGGCATTTCCTCGATGGCTAATGTCTTTTCCTGTGTTCATTTGCCATCCATATGGTATCTTGGGTAAGTGTCAAGTGTTTTGACAACATTTTAGTGCTTTCATTTTTCTTAATTGGGTTATGTTTGAGAGTTCTTCATATATTTTTGATACGAGTCCTTTGTTGGAGGTATGGTTTGCAAATATTTTCTTCCACCTTATAGCTCATCATCTCATTTTTTTTTTTTTAAAGATTTTATTTATTTTTTTGACAGAGACACAGCGAGAGAGGGAATACAAGCAGGGGGAGTGGGAGAGGGAGAAGGAGACTCCCCGCACTGCTCCCATGGCTGGAAAGCCCTGGCAACAACCCTAGGGACAAGGAGAGCAGAGAAGGGGAAAAAAGAAGATACAAATATGGGGGAGGTGTTTCTCCACTAACCCTTAAGAAACCCTGTTCTCATGCCTCAGAACAGAAAGAGTGTGTTTCTCTTGCGGGCTCTCCTTCTACACCTGGTACATACATCTGAGTTTTGGAATGCCTTCAAGTACAATGTTGAATAGACGTGGAGAGCATTCTTTCCTTGCTTCTGACCTTAGGGGAAAGCTTTTAGTCTTGTACTATTAAACATGATATGACACTAAAAGCATAATACAAACTAATACATTTGTCTTTATCAAAATTAAAAATTTTTGTGCTTTAAAAAGTACCACTAAGGAAATGAAAAGACAAGACACAAACTCAGAGAAGATACTTAGAAATTATTCATCTGATAAAGGAGCTGTATCTAGAATATATAAGTAACTCTTACAGCTCTGCAATAGAAAGACAATCTGATAAAACATGGGCAAAAAATCCAGAGAAGTTTCACTAAAGATATAAGAATGGCCAATAAATACATGAAAATATCCCCAATATCATTAGTCAAAGGCAATGCACATGAAGATCACAAAGAGATACTACTTCATATGCAGCAGAACATCTCTAAGAATAAATACAGGTACAAAAAAATGTTGGTGAAGTTGTGGAGAAACTGGAACACTCGGACATTTTGCAGGTGGGAATGTTCACAGTGCAGCCACTTTGGAAAAAAGTTTGCCAATTTCTCAGTTAAAAACAAAGCTACCATAAGACATAGCAATTAGGAATCTACAAGAAATATGAGAACATAAAGAATAAAAGAACAGTGTAAAGCTTGTTTTAAAAAGCTATTCCCTCCCCTCTCTACCATTCTGTCCCTGTAAGGAAACCACATGCAATTCTTTGACCTCTTTCTCTTGGTATTTACCTCCATAATTCTAAATACTCTATCTGAATTTTTATTTGCTGATTTTTTTCTAGTTCTAGATATTACATATTAACTTACTGCAGAATGTAAGGATTTATTTCCCTCCTATCCTCATCCTAACACATACAATTGCTACTCCCTCGAGGTAGTTGCATTAGAAATCTGGTTCACTGTTATTTAATATTTATATAAGGACTATGTAAAATGCTACTTAAAGCTGATTCGTACATTGTGAATACTTTTCCTTTTCTCCAGGACATTGCCTTCCACTTTACCCTAAGTTATTTTTGCCACTTTTCTTTATTTTCTATGTATCTATCACTAATTCAAATCCAGACTCTCAACAAATCGTTTAAATAGTCTCTTAACATGTTTGGAAGCATGAGCTGTAATATGAATGAAATCATCTTAAAGCAATCCCTCCTGAAGTTTTCTGGGCGGGTTGCCTCTGTGCCCGCACCACTGTGGTCCAGGGCCCTCTGCCATTCTCACCGGGATTCTACTGGCTGTCCTGCACACTGAATCTCCTGTCTTTCACATCCCATGCCCTTCTTTTCCCTGGTTTACTCCTTTGTTTGTCAGAGAGCACAGACTGAGAAAAGGATGAGGGGAGATGGGCAGGTTTTTGAAACTATACCATCACAACCACAGTGGACAGATGCTTTTAGTGGGAGTGAGTTACATACTGGAACAGAGCTGGAGTTGACTGAAAAATCTCTGGTTTTACACAATGAGTGAAAACATAAGTGGTTTCATCTATGTTTCCATGGACAACAGTAATTAAAAGATGGCCTACATAACAAGCATTCTTGTTATAAGTGAGTGAAAGAATTACTGAATTAACTCTAATGCATGAAATTCACAATGTGGTCTGAGTGAGTTTGAGTGCCTGCCTGAGTGACTCAGCAGTGTTTTGGGAAATAGATTATTATATTTGCTTAGGATAGTGATCATCTCAGCAAGACTGGGCTTACCAGAGGATCAATCCACACAAACACCTACAATTCAGGAATGTAGAACAATAGAAGTGCCATGATAATTACTATTTATATTATTTTGCAACTGTTAAATTCTCATTGTACTTATTTTTAGCCCTTTTAGGGCCTGAAATGGCATTACGAATTTTTACGCATTGCCTCACTCTATCCTCACAACAATCATAAGACAGAGGCACTGTTCTCCCAATTTTACAGATAAGGAAACTGAGGCCTTGGGAAAGGAAACAGCTTTATGCTAAGTCAAAGTGACTATGTGTATATAATCCAATTCTCTTCTCCATGTTCCTTTCAGCAATGATTTTTAAAGTATTTGTCATCCACTAAGTTAGCCTATCACTACCCTTTACCAACGACAAGTCAATATTTCTTAAGGTGGGCCACCTGTCTGGCAGTGTCTGGCAACATTTTATAATTTTTTCTCCGTGTACTGCCATTCAGACAAGATCAATGAAGATCCTTCATACAAGTGATGGCAGAGCACAGTGATTAAGATTACACGTTTTGTCAATGATAGATTTCACTTGAATCACTTATTAACTGCACTTAACACAAATCATTTAATCTCCCCAAGTCTGAGTTTCCCCATCTGTCAACTGGGCATACTACTATTTTACTCAATTGCTTAAAAATGATAATGTGTGTAGTGCCTGGTACATAATAAGCACTCACTAATTGGTATTACTTTTTTTTTTTTTTTTTAAGATTTTATTTGACAGAGAGAGACAAAGTGAGAGAGGGAACACAAGCAGGGAGAGTGGGAGAGGGAGAAGCAGGCTTCCCACTGAGCAGGGACCCTGATGCGGGGTTTGATCCAGGACACTGGGATCATGACCTGAGCCAAAGGCAGACACTTAACAACTGAGCAACCCAGGCGCCCCTGGTATTATTACTTTTTGAACATCTGAGACTAATTACATAGGATGGAATTGCCACATTAGATGACTTGGAATTTGCCTCAAAGCTCCTTCCTAAGATCACACATTACGAAAGTTATTCTTTGATTGTTTTTCACTCTTCTTGACACTTGAACAATGTTATTCTTTCCCCCAGTTTCCTGCAGGAAATGGGTCCTTGGAGATCCTGCAATAGAGGAAAGGCTCCTGGCAGGCACAGGATGGTTGAGACACTGCCAACTATACTACCAGGTAAGCCCAAGACTTAGGTCAAGCAGGGCTTTTCTGGATTCAGAAAAAGGGGTAAAAAAGCTGCACTCTGGGGGCTGTCCACACCACTTATACTTCCACCTCTGTAAAGTAGTCTGAAAAGTACCTGTTGGCCAGCTTTGTTCATCTTAGTGCAGAGATAAATATACATCTCATGTTTCTTGTTGCACATTTCATTATTAATCCACTGCAGAAGCCAGTCAGTGCTTAGTAAAAAGAATGGGGTGGAAAAGCATGCTTGTAATGGCTTTTCATGAAACTCGTACTTGGACCTAGAGCTTACTCTGTGAACACAGGTCTCTGTTTCCTAGGTGCCAGGAAGTATTCGAAGTACTACAAAGCCTCACAACAGCCCTCGTTATATTCCTTACTGTTCAGATAAGGATTCTCAAGTATAGAAAGGTCACTACCTCTTCCAAAGCCACAAAGCCAATAAATGGCAGAGCGAGACCTGGATTTAGCCACTATTGAGATATTAATGAGAAATTCATTATATATAACAAAAAGGGACAAAGGGGAAAAAAGTATAGACTGAGAAGCTCTAGTCTATGCATATGAATAATTCCAGAAGAATAAGCTGAGGGAATGGTAACAAAGCAATATTTAAGATTACAGCCAGAAATGTCCCAGAATTGAAGAATATGAATGCTCAGATCAAGAGTACATGATGGGGGCGCCTGGGTGGCTCAGTGGGTTAAGCTGCTGCCTTCGGCTCGGGTCATGATCTCAGGGTCCTGGGATCGAGCCCCGCATCGGGCTCTCTGCTCAGCAGGGAGCCTGCTTCCTCCTCTCTCTCTGTCAAATAAATAAATAAAATCTTGAAAAAAAAAAAAAAAAAAAGAGTACATGATGCGCAGTGAACACGTAGATAAAGGTAAGTCCCCATGTTGACAATTACAATATACCCAAGTCTTACTACTAAAGGAATAAAATGTGCAGCTTCCAAACCAAGAGACAGAAAAACATGAATACTAAAAATTTTATCAAATGAAACTATATCAATTAGCAAGGCAGGAGAGGAAAAAATAAAAAGGATGGTGAACAAAAAACAAGATTAGGTTGAACTTTATGAAACTCGTTTTCACAGGTCAAAAATGGTTGAATATCAATTTCATATGGTTCAACCTAAAAGAAATCCAAATTTAATAGTCACAATAAATGTAGATGCATCAAACTCACCTATTAAAAAATGACTGGAGTGAAATGAAAATATAAATCCAGCCATTTAATAGAGATATACATAAAATTAAATCACAGTTGGTTGAAAGAAATAGAAAAAAAAATAACAGACATACAAGGAAAATGCTAAACGGACTAAAAGTAGTATAGCAAAATCAAAACCAGGGTAAAAAAATTAATACAGATATAGTGAACACTGGGTTTAAAAACAAGAATATACTATCAATCACTGCATCCAATGATGTAGCCTTGAAAAGTAAAAGAACAAATTGAGAAACTGTCAAATCCATAATTATAGGGGAGGTTTTTTAAAAATACAAATTAATCAGAATCTAACACACCATGTACTAAGAAACAGAAAAAACCCCAGAAGTAAGAGGCAACCAAACAGTTTTTTTCAACTGCAGAGGAAACATTTTTAAAACGCTGAACACTTTCTGAACACTTTCTAGGTCAAAAAGGAGGTTTCAACCCATTTGAAATAGATCATATTCATATACAGGTTATGTTCTCTGGCTATGATGAAATTAATCTAGAAATCACTAATTAAAAATGAGCAAATCAAAATGCAGAAAGAAATGTACCTAGAAACATTTAAATGTATTTCTAGGTCATCCTGAGTTAAGCAGAAATCAAATGGAATTCACCAACTACTTAGGAATAAGTAAGAATGAAAATACATAAAACAATAGGCTGCACTGAAGTGTTCATAAATAGAGTCTTTTTTTTTAAAGATTTTATTCATATATTTGAGAGAGAATGAGAGAAAGAGAGAGAGAGAGAGAGCGAGCATGAGATAGGGGAGGGCCAGAGCAAGAAGCAGACTCCCCAACCGAGCATGGAGCCTTTTGTGGGACTCGATCCCGGGACTCCAGGATCATGAAAGGCAGTCGCTCAACCAACTGAGCCACCCAGGCACCCCAGATACTGCATCCTTAATGACTATTAGAAAACAAAAATATTTTTTAAATAATAGATTAAGCACTTAACTAAAGAAGGGAGAGACCAGATTAAACACAAAACAGAAGAGATAATTACAGAAAAAAAAATTCTAAAAAAATGAGATGGGGGGGGTGCCTGGGTGGCTCAGTGGGTTAAGCCGCTGCCTTCGGCTCAGGTCATGATCTCAGAGTCCTGGGATCGAGTCCCGCATCGGGCTCTCTGCTCAGCAGAGAGCCTGCTTCCCTCTCTCTCTCTGCCTGCCTCTCCATCTACTTGTGATTTCTCTCTGTCAAATAAATAAATAAAATCTTAAAAAAAAAAAAAAAATGAGATGGGGCGCCTGGGTGGCTCAGTGTTTAGGTTAAAGACTCTGCCTTCGGCTCAGGTCGTTATCCCAGGGTCCTGGGATCAAGCCCCGCATCGGGCTCTCTGCTCAGCAGGAGCCTGCGTCCTCCTCTCTCTCTGCCTGCCTCTCTGCCTACTTGTGATCTCTGTCACATAAATAAATAAAATCTTAAAAAAAATACATATGGGTTGGATTATCAGCATCAGCTTTAAAAAAAATGAGATAAAGGAAAAGCTACTTCTTTTTTGAGAATTAAAAATTGCAAATCATTAGCAAGATTATTTAAAGAAAAAGAAAAGTAATAAAAATATTAGAAATGAGAATAACTACATCATTATATACCCCGTGAAAATGTTCTAAAACTGTAAGATAATGCTGTGAATAAGTGACAAAAAACCCAGGCCTTTTAGTTATTGTCAATTTCCCAAATCCTAATTGCTACTGGGCTAACTAAAGCTCCTGACCTCTGTGAAAATTAATGGAGAGAAACCTCATGAAAAGTCAGGAGCCTGGGAAGCGGGGGAGGAGGCAGGAAAGGGGAGCCATACCACCCAACTTCAGTTATAAGAATGTCAATTACAGACTCCAACAAAAGAATGGTTAACAGGAATTCACTCACTACAGGTCCCAACAGGGAAAGATGTACACGCATCTTCTACAAGAAACTGAGTACCACCTGCACCTCAGCAGATGAGAAACCATCATAACCCTGAACTCCTGCTTTTCTGTAATGAAATTTCACTCAAAACAGCTTTTCCTGGGGCACCCAGGTGGCTCAGTCTCTCAGTCAAGAGTCTGCTTGAGATTCTCTCTCCCTCTGACCTCTCACGGGCATGCTCTCTCTCCCTCAAAACAAACAAACAAGCAAACAAAAAAACAAACCCTCTTCCCAATTTCTTCCTCCATAAAAGAAGTCTTTCCCTTTGATCACTGGATTTGCCTACGGTTTTGTGTAGTTTGTCCTGAATTGCAATTCTCTGTTATTTCCAAATAAACCAATATTTTGCAGGTGAAGTAACTGACTGTTTTATAACACCTGCAAACCTTCCACTTTGGTGCCAGGAATTCTTGGTTTTGACACCAGTAAAATCAGCTATATTCCTAATCCCCCCTTTTTAAGAGGTTTTAAATTTATTTGATAGAACAAAAGAGAGCACAAGGTGGAAAAGCAGCAGTCGGAGGGAGAGGGAGAAGCAGGCTCCCCCCTGAGCAGGGAACCTGACAGGGGGCACATTTCCAGGATCCCAGGATCATGACCTGAGCTGAAGGCAGATGCTTAACCAACTGAGCCACCCAGGCACCTCCTCATAATCCCTTTTCTGAGTATTCCCTTCACCTTCTAGCACTAATTAAAATATTGCCAGAAGACCACTTCCTAAGAAGTCTATTTTTTCTAAAGATTATTTGAAAGAGAGAGTGAAAGTGAGAAGGAGGTGCAGAGGAACAGGAAGAGAATCTCGAGTAGACTTCTCAATGAGCACGGTGCCTAACATGGGGCCTGATCTCATAACCCCTGAGATCGTGACCTGAGCCAAAATCAAGAGTCGGGCAGTCCTAAACCAACTGAGCCACCCAGGCATCCTATGAGTAATCTTCAAGAGGAGGATGCTTTTCTTCCCTAGATCACATACCACTCAATCTGGAGGGGGTGGTAGATACATTCCCTGTTCCTTACTGCTGATTGAAGACTGTTGCTTTTCCCTAAGAAGGCCCAAGTCTTTTAAAGAATGTGCCAATCCATCCTTGTCACTGTCATCTATCACCTTCCCTACCAGTTCCACCGCTACTCTTGTCATAACATTCTTGGTTATTTTAGCATCTATGTAGTCCATTTTTCAATACCCTGGCCTCCAGATCTTTGTTCTGCCCTCCTCCAATAAAACTGTCCTCTAATACATCTCACCCATGTACTTTCATGCTATATCCCTAGACCCTGCCAGTACCGATCATCTCCATTTTAAGCATCACAATCTCTGGTCACCATCACCCCCACCTCCCCATCCTTGCTCTTCCAACTCAATTACTCCAATAATCCTAGATCTTTGGCTTCCTTCACAGCGGTCTCCACTCCAGACCCTCCCTCTTCTTACTTTCTGTTACCCCCTTCATGTTCTCCAGGTCTGCTACTCTGCTGAGATCCGTGGCTTTTTATCATTAGTGTCATCCTGGGCTCCCTATTGTTTTCTCTCACTTGCTGGAATATCCCAATCCCAGCTAAGTCCAACTTTATGCTGAGTTTGCACCTCACTTGAGGGGCTGAATATGGCTAAAGAAAACATGAGAGCATGCTGAATGGCCTCATTTCCAATTTATAACCACAAACCTCAAGCAGGCTCTCAGCACTGTGCAGAGTTCTCCTGAATTTCCTACTCGCCTCCTTCAACGTGCTTGTTTTACATGTCCACAGATTATAAGTACCTTCCCCATCTTCCTCACTCACGGTGACAATTTCACCAAAAACACAGAAGCTATCAGAGAATTTCCATATTCCCATGAACATATTTACCATCCTGTACGCATGGTGATAGCGAACATTGTGCCTTTTTCCCACGACTTGAGGCCCGAATTATCCCTATTCCTGTCTGAAGCCAACTACATTCCTTCTCACCCACTCAAGTTAAATGCTCTTGCTGTAATACTCCCCTCTCAGTTACCCTGAGTGGGATCATTCCCATCAACACACAGACTACACTATATACCATCTTTGAATAAAGATAGAATCTCCTGTAATCGCACAATCCCCCTAGCTAACACCTCCACTTCGCTCCTTTCTCCGATGATGCCTCCAAAGCACTGACACCCCTACTGCCTCAGCTGCTGCCCCCCCCCACTTTGCTTCCCCCACTCTTTTCTCAAGTTGATTTTATTTGAAGTAAAGCAGAGCGCACAAAACATAAATTTAGATCTGAATGAGTTATCACACATCAAATGCCCATGTAACCATGACTCAAGGGAAGAAAGAGAACATGGCTAGCACCACAAGTCCCCTTGCTCCCATTACGTTTTCTTCCTCCCCTAAGGAATCACTGTCCTAACCCTTACCATCATGGTTTTGTGGTGCCTGTTTCTGGCCTTCCAAGAGACAGCATAATTCCATATATACTCTTCTGTGACTCTAGCTTGGTATAAATGGTGACATTCATTCACATTGTTGCTTTTGTTCATTTCCACTGCTTATAAAGTATTCCATCGTATGGATCTACCACAATCACTGCTGATGCACATTTAGATTATTTCAGTTTGGAGCCAATATAAAAGTACTACCATTAACATTTCTGGCCTTGTCTCAAAAAGCATTCGTGCATGCATCTGTTAGACACACCTAGGTGCAGATCTGCTGGGTCATGAAGTATGCTGCTGCTCATTTTACTAGATACTGGCATGTTTTTCAATGTGGGTGTAACAATTTACACTGCCACCAACACTATATGAGAGTATGAAGTGGTATTTCATTAGTTTTGTGTTTTCTTGATTACTAAAAAGGTTGAGCATCTTGTCTTATGTTTATTGGTCATTAGGATTATCTCTTCAAGTCTTTATCCGTTTTCCTTTTCCTTTTTGATGTGCAGGAGTTATTTATATATTCTGGATCTGAACATTTTGCTGGCTATCAGTATTATAAATTTCTTCTGTGACTTGCCTTTTCAATGTATTTTTCTTTCTACTTTTTTTTTTTTAATGAACAGGAAGTCTTTAATGCAGTCCCATTTATCAAACTTTCCCTGCATTTTTTTGGGTGTTTCTAAGTCCTGTTTAAAAAATCTTCCTCTCTCTCAGGATCATAATAAATTCTGTGTTATCTGCTAGGAGCTTTATTGCTTTGCCCTCACACTGATATCTGTAATACACATGAAAATGATTTTCTACATTGTGTGAGAAAAAGTTAGTTTCAGTTTTGTCCTTCAATTATTATCAGGATGACCCAATACTGTTTACTTTTTTCTTTAGAAGAACATCCTTCTACTACTAAGCAGTGCTATCTTTGTCTTAAACCAAGTGTTCACGTAGTATGGGACTGGTTACAGACTCCCTATTTTTGTTTCACCAATGTGTGTGTTTATCCTTGCAAAAATATCTTAATTATTATACCTTCTTGAGACATTTTGGTAACTGTTATTGCAAATCCTCCAACCTTATTCTTCTACAAAAATGTCTGGCTATTCTTGGTCTCTGCACTTCCAGTTACATTTGGGAACCAATCTGTCAAATTATACACACACACAAACGTGGTGACTAGAAATTCACTGAATCTATAAATCAATTTGGAGAAAACCAACATTTTATAATATTGAACTGTCCATCCATAAAGATGGGCATTGTTCCATTAATTAGATCTTTAATTTCTCTCAATAACATTTTGGAATTTTCTTTGAAGAGAGTTTCTAATATTTGATATTTTTTGATTGCACTGTAAGTGGTATTTAAAAAAAAAATCTGTTGTCCATCTTTTGTTAGAAAACTGACATAGAAATATAATTATCTTCATTATAAGTATCAACCTTAAAACAATCAGTACTTATTGATCCTAATCTTTTATCTATACTTCTGAATTTTCATTATATATATAAAAATGGATTCCATACCCAATGTGTGGCTTGACTGAACTCATGACTGCAATATCAAGAGTCACATGCTCTACCAACTGAGCCAGCCAAGTGCCTCTGAATTTATATTTTTAAAATTTTACTTTCTCCATTCCAATATTTATCTTCTTCTAGTGATAACCTTAAAAACTGAAACACACAAACTTGATTTATTAAAGTCTAATACTAATTGCTATCTTTACCACCCACAACTTGACAATACATACACACCCCAAAAAAACCTTACAAATGTTTATCCCCAAAGAAAATGCTTTGTTCTGTATTTTAATTTTACTGATATTTTATATGATAAGATATTCTTTACATAGTTGACCTTCATTTGTCTACATATTTACCAATTCCATTGTTCTTCCTTCATTTCCATACCTGATCATTCCAGTAGGATCATTTTCTTTCTGCTTAGAGAACACCCTTTAGTGTTTTTTAGGGTAATGAATCATCTCAGTTTTGTTTCTCTTACAGGTCTTTATTTTTGAAAGGTATCTGTGCTGGGTATAAAATTTTAGGCTTATTTAAAGTTATCTCAGACTCTAAAAGACAGTTATTACCTTTTGGCTTCCTTATTTTTTCTGTTGAGAAGTAGCTGTCAGACTTACTGTTGGACCTTTGAAGGTGATCTTTACCTTTCCCCTCCAACCCTTTGCTTGTTTTTACAATTCTTTTCTCTAGCTCTGGCTTCCAACAGTTTTATTATGATATGCCCAAGTATGATGTGGCAGGTACCCTACTGAAGGTTCATCAAACTGATTCTGTGCCTTAAAGTTTTTAACATTAGTTTTAGAAAGTTCTTGGCTATTATACTTTTGAATATTGGTACTCCTCTATTCTCTTTCTTATTTTGACTACAATTTGTCGGCAATCCTAGACCTCTTTATCTCCTGTATCTCTTACTATCCCTTCTTTATTCTCCATCCTCTATGCTTCATTTTGGATGTTTACTTCTGATCTATAATTCAGCTCACTAATTCTCTCTTTAGCTATGTCTAGTCTGCTGCTAAACCCATCCATTAGTCTTTACTTTTTTTTACTGTACTTCTCCAGTTCTAGAATTTCTACTTGGTTCTTTTCTTTAAAAGATTTTATTTATTTATCTGACAGGCAGAGATCACAAGTAGGCAGACAGAGGGGGAAACAAGCTCCCCGCTGAGCAGAGAGCCCAATGCGGAACTTGATCCCAGAACCCTGGGATCATGACCTGAGCTGAAAACAGGGGCTCTAAACCACTGAGCCACCCAGGCACCCCTCACTTCATTATTTTCTAATAGATTCTAGTTCTCTGCTGAAATTCTCAATCTTGTTTTTAAATCTTGAAAACAATATTATGTACAATCATTTTAAAGTCTATGTCTGATCTCTATTACTTGTCATTCTAGGTCTATTTTCATTGTCTACTGTTTTGTTTTCTTTCATGTGCCCTGTTTCGTTGGGTGTCTAGTGTAAACCAGACACTGTGTACAAAATACCATTTAAAAATTTATTGGCCTAATAACTTGCTTCAGAGAGGATTTACATTTCAATTTAGGGGGAGCCAGGGCAGCAGTAAATTCGATTTTCTGGATTAAGATGGTTTAAACTTGGGCTTCAGTTACCACCAGGGCTGATCAACTTCAATTTCATCATTCTTTCTAGGAACCTAAACTAAAACATGGAGGAAGGGATATCTGACTCTCCCCTCTCAAAACACACACACACATACAGACTTGATAGGTTCTGGACTCCAGGTGTTATGCCCCAGCACCAAAATGCTATCAAAAGTACTATTTATAAACACTACATCTGAAACTAATTATGTACTATATATTGGCTAACTAACTGAATTTAAATAAAAAAATAATAAATCATATGGAATGTAAAAAAAAAAAAAAAAGTACTATTTAGGTATTCACTTCCTGGAATGCATCAAGGTAAAAGTTCCGGGCTTGTTTCTCTGAGTCTTTACCTTCTCCCATAGTTTGGCTCTGAAATTCTTCACTGCCTTCTAACCTCTATATGGTTTTAAGCAAATAATTTATATATATATATATGTATATATATATATATATATATATAGAGAGAGAGAGAGAGAGAGAGAGAGAGATTGATTTTTCCCCCCGACTTTCTAATTGTCCTCAACTGAAGAGTTGATCTAAATCACCAAGGCTGCACCATCACAGAAACTGGAAGTCTTCCTCACTCTTTTAAATCAGAGTTTCATTCCTATTACTCCACAGAAACAATTTTATCTAAGTTCCAACAACATCCATATACAGAAATCCATGGGTCAATTTAGAGACTTCATCATTCATCTCAGCAGAATTTAAGAGTTGACCACTTACTTACTCCTTAAACATTTGCTTGACATCCACATACTTTCCTCCCATATCTCGTTCTCTTACCCTTTTGCTAGATCTTCCTCCTCTTCTCACTCTTCAAAAGCTGAAATGTCAATCATCTGACCTAACCTCTTTTTCATCTCATCCACTCCAAAGGCTATCTCAACAAAGCCCATGACTTTATATTCACTTGTCCAAATTCATAGTTCCAGTTTCAACATCTCCCCTGAACTCCAGGCTTTTATAAATATATGCTTATTGATTTCCTTCCCCATATTTCTGTTTTCCTCTTCTATCTTGGCAAGTATCACTGTAATTGAGATGACTACTCAAGCCTAAATTTACTTTTCCTTTTCTCTTTTACTCCATATCCAACCCAACCACATTCTGATAGGTTCCATCATAAAAAAAGGCAATCAAAATTTTAAAACATCTGCTCCTGTGCTAGCCTGGTCCATGCCACTATTATCCTCTGCATGAACTTCTGTAGCTGGAAAATGTAAATTGGTAAAATCAGTGTGGGAGTAGTTTTTTTTTTTTTTTTAATTGAGTGAAATAAAAAAGTGCATACCTCTCAGCACAATTTTACTTCTACTGACAAACACTTCTGGTCATGACTCTTGATAACAAATACATTTTATGTTAATCTAATACATCCTGAAATAATGATTAATGAAAAAAATACCTTTACATAAAACACACCCTGCTATCTTCTATTTCATTAATTAAAGTGCTAAGAGGTATTCACTAAACTGATTTTACGATCCATTAGTGAGTACAGGGTTCTGAACTGTAACTTGAAAAGCATTGTTCTACAGAAAACTGTTAATATCTATAGAAGAGAATACATGTAAAAGGATGTTTACAGAGACACTGCAACCATAAAATATATATACAAAAAGCAAAAGAACAATAGATAAATTGTGGCATATTCATACAATGGACTTTTACAAACAGTTAAAATGAATGATCCAGAACTACATGCACTGACATGGATAAATCTCCAAATCAATGCTTGGGCAAAAACAATTCTTAAAAAGTTGTACAAGGATATGTGCCTATGCTCTACTACCACTTGTTAAGTAAAAATATAAAACTATAAACTATATTATTTATATATAGATAGATAGATATGAAGAAGTACTTTTTAAAAATTTTTATTTATTTATTTTATTTTTTATAAACATATAATGTATTTTTATCCTCAGAGGTACAGGTCCGTGAATCACCAGGTTTACACACTTCACAGCACTCACCATAGCACATACCCTCCCCAATGTCCATAACCCCACCCCTCTCTCCAAAACCACCTCCCCCCAGCAACCCTTAGTTTGTTTTGTGAGATTAAGAGTCACTTATGGATTGTCTCCCTCCCAATCTGGATAAAGAAGATGTGGTAATGAAGAAGTACTTTTAAAGCATGAACAGTATAGTAAGTAGAAAAACCAGAACAATGGTTAGAGAGAAGTGTGATGCACCTGAGAGAAGTATACAAAGAGATTCAACTACAGCCGTAAAGTTTTATTGCTAAAAGCAAAATAAAAAGAAAATATGGCAACTAAAGATTCAATAAAAGGCTGGTGGTTGGAACAAAGATTTGTTATCTCCTATAGCTTCCTGAATGTTTACACCATTTAAAAAAAAATAAGTTAAAGAAAAGGCTAGTTTTTCCAAAAAAGAAGTAAAATTTTCAAGAGATACCTAGTAAATGATGGAAAATAAATGATAAAAAGTACTTTAAGATAAATATCTAGAAGCAAAAAAAACTTTTTTTTTTTAAAAAACTATTTTATTTCTTCAAGAGAGACGGAGCACAAATGAGGGGAGGGACAGAAGGAGAGGGACAAGCAGACTCCCTGCTGAGCATGGAGCCAGACTCAGGACTCCCTTCCAGGACTGTGAGAACCTGACCTGAGCCAAAGCTAGATGCTTAACCAAATGAAGCACCCAGGCACCCCAAGCATGTATTTTTTTAAAGATTCTATTTATTTGAGAGAGAGACAGAGAGAGAATGAGCGAGTGCACACATGTGCTTGGGGAGCGGCAGAGGGAGAAGGACAAGCAGACTCCCTGCTTAGTGGGGAGCCTGACACAGGGCTCCATCCCAGGACTCTGGGATCATGACCTGAGCAGAAGGCAGGCCCTCGACTAAATGAGCCACCCAGGTGTCTCCCCCCAAGCATATTTTTAAACTACTCGTTACCACATCTTTCTGAGGCAAAAGATAGAACAAAAACAACAACAAAAATACACACACACACACACACACACACACACACACATATATCTATCAGGGAATTTTCTAAAGTTCTGTAACAGAAAATTTTCATTTCATGAAGCAGGTAGAAACCAAATTAGAAGACAAAGGTATGAAAAAGTAATATTTATGCTAAAATGTACACAATAAAATTTTATGTAACTGAAACAAAAACACCTATCAGCCTTAGAAATACCAATTATTTACAGAGCAAATATGTTACTGAAAACACCTGGGAAAGTTAAAATCTTTTTTTTTTTTTTTAAGATTTTATTTATTCATTTGACAGAGATCACAAGTAGGCAGAGAGGCAGGCAAAGAGAGAGGAGGAAGCAGGCTGCCTGCCGAGCAGAGAGCCCGATGCGGGGCTCGATCCCAGGATCCTGGGATCATGACCTAAGCTGAAGGCAGAGGCTTTAACCCACTGAGCCATCCAGGAGCCCCGGAAAGTTAAAATCTTAAAAATTAAAAGCAAAGCAACATCCACAAATTCATCAAAATCATCCAGAGGAGCTTATCTAAAAAATAAACAGAATTCTACTTAATACATTATTTAAATCTGTTTCCAGAATTTAACTTAGCATTAAAAGGAATAGTTAAGAAAATGACAAAAAATAACTTCCAGCAATTAGGTAGAGAAAGAAAAGAAGTTAGAGCCAGACCTGGATCCAAACTCAATTTAATCATCCTGGGCCACAGCAATTTTTTTTGAAGAACTTTAACAGCAACACCCTGATTCATGGAACTCATTATTTTTCTTAGAATTTATTTATTTATTTTATCTGAGAGATCACATGCATGCATGAGTGGAGGGAGGGGCAAAGGAGAGAGAATCTCCCGAAGACTCACCACTGAGCACGGAGCCTGACGCAGGGCTCAATCCGAGGACCCTGAGATTATGACCTGAACCAAACCTAAGAGCCTAATGCTTAAACTGAGACACTTAGGCACCCCAGAACTGATTAGTCTTTAAAAGAAAGTTAAATTTACTTTAAAAACTAGAAAGAATAAAATGCTATTGTTATACTAAATATCTCACAACAAAAAAAGTGTACGGTTTTGTGTCTACATTTTTTAAATGTCAGATAACAATGACAAAAACTTAGCAATAAAAAACTTAACAAATAAAAAATTCAAGAGAATAGCTCAAAGACAGTCTAGAAATTTCCCCTGGAAGAAGAATAAAGGTAAGACAAAAATATAAGAGACTAAGAGAACCAATTCAAGTAGTCCAAAGCCTGGCTAATCGGAGTTCTAAGAAAGAAAAAAGATGGATGGGACATTCAATAGACCTGTCCAATGGGGATGCACATGACTGACTAGACTGCACAACTTTAGTACCAGAAGTACACAATTCAGCTGACTTGAAGGATACTGGTACAAAATGCCTTTAACCTACCAATCCACAGCCAAGAGAGGAACAGAGGAATAGTCGATGACACTGTAGTGATGCAGTCCACAAAATGCAGGCTGAAGAAAGATACAAGATACTCTGCCTGGTCTCTGGGGGTAAATAATGGAGAGGGAACCTGCAGAGACTGAGAGAGGCTTGAGAGACATGTGCACCATTTGCATTGTGTGGCCGTTATTTGGATCCAGACAAAAACACTACAGGGGTGCCTGGGTGGCTCAGCTGGTTGGGTGACTGCCTTCAGCTTGGGTTGTGGCCCTTGGGTCCTAGGATCGAGTCCCACATAGGGCTCTCTATTCGGTGGGGAGCCTGCCTCTTCCTCTGACCCTCCCCCAGTTAATGCTCTCTCTCTCTCACCTTCTCTCTCTCAAGTGAATAAAATCTTTAAAAAAAACCAACACTACAAAAAAAAGGAAGTATGACATAACTAGGGAAATCTGAACACAAACTAAGTATTTCATGTTATTATAGAGTCACTGTTAAATTAATTTTTTAGGCGTGAAATGGTATCATGAGCTTCCCTCCTATATGAGTCTTCATCTTTCAGAGATACACACTGGAATATTTACAAATGGTACACCCTTCCCTGGAACTGGATAATACACTTCTAATCACAATTAGTTGGTTATTCACAAAAGGCCACAAACCAGAGGGGCTTTACAATAGGACTGCTGCTGCTGTCAAGTCGCTTGGCTAATTCCAGAGCTAACTGACCCAAGTGAGAGTAAAAACCAAATTAGAAACCGCAGTGTATTTTATAACCTAATCCTGAAAGCAACACTCTATCACTTATATTGTGTTCTACTGTTCATACAGACTTACCCTAGAACAGTAGCGAGATACATAGAGGTGTACATACCAGGCGACAGAGATTGCTGGGGGACTATGAAAGGGTGTAAGTAAGAGACAAGACTATTGGGCATTACTGAAGCAAGATGAGGAACACGAGGGTTCCTTATACTACTGTCTTTCCGTACATATTTGAAATTCCCCACAAAGTTACAAACAAACAAAAAAACTTCAAAAGATACCTGCACAGAGATGGAGCAAGAAGGTACAAAAAAGCTACTCAGGGACAGTAGCGACTTTGTGCCAACTTCGTAAGCGGCCCACTCTCACAGAGAACAAACGGTTGGCAACGACTGCATATCAGCAGCTTGTGCAAAGTGAGACTTTCAAATCTAGGCAGTCCTCATCAACCCCAAAATTTAGTGCACAAGCATGTGTATCACACCACTTAAACACTGTTCAAAACATAAATGTTCAATAAAATGTGTCGAGAACAGTAACATATATAGCCGAATACTCTACCAGGAACACTAACAATCAAGGCTCTTTTTAGCACAGACACCATTAACATTTCAGCTGCAGGCTTCCCTGAAGAGTGCAGCTCTCTGTCTATATCGTTCAGGAGGGTTAACAGCTTGGGAAAACTTAAGATTATAGCGAAGCTTCTTTCTTTTTTTTTTTTTTAATTTTTTATTTTTAATAAACATATATTTTTATCCCCAGGGGTACAGGTCTGTGAATCGCCAGGTTTACACACTTCACAGCACTCACCAAAGCACATACCCTCCCCAATGTCCACAGCGAAGCTTCTTTTGACTGACCGCCACTTAGCCAATCTGCTGGACAAACACACTGATACTCCCCATCCCCCACACAGTTTGTTTTTTTTTCACAGTTTAATTTTTATATGAACAATATTAAATGGTGGCCTTCTAGGACACATTCACAGCTGTGCCAGGTACTAAACTATAAATGCTTTTGCTTTCTCTGTACAACTTTTAAAATCTTCCCTGAAATTATCATAGTTTCCCTGCTATGGTTTTCTATGCACTTACTAATTGCCTCCCAAACTCCCCATCGTCTAAATCTCTTCCAGAGGCCTTCAGCTGTACCATCATCCGTCTTCTTAAAGTCCTGCTTCCATCTGGGTGGTTGCCTCTTGGCCTAACAACTGTCACCGAGGGCTCGCCCTTCACCATCCTCAAGGGATTCCCACCACATTTGTTTTAGGCCAAATACCCTGTCTTCCACAACCTCTGTCTATCTTTTCCTGAGTATAGGTCCCCATTTGGTGGATCATAATCTCCAGTAACCTTCCAAGAAAGGGTGTGTGGCAGTTCCATGTTTTGAGACTTTTCATTTCCAAAAACGCCCTGTTTCTAACCTATGCATTTGATTGCAAGTAAGGACAGATACAGAATTCTAGACTGGCAATTCTTTTCCTCTGATATTTTGCTCCTTTATTTCCAGGATTGCTGCTGAGCTGCGCTAAGTTTTGCCCTTTTCTTTCTGTCTTTTTAAACTCCACTCTTGGTTTTCCTAATGTATCTTTTGAATAACATCCTATTGCTTTACGGTTGTAATATGCTTTCTTATTTCATTGGGATTAACTCTTTTTAAGTTTTCTTCTCCCTGAAGAGTTTTTGCTTCCTCCAACTTGTGTTATTTCTCTTCTGGGCACTATACTTTTCATGTCTGAGTGTTTCTTGTGATTGTCTAGTATTCCTTGGTTATGTATTTGTTATAAAAACAGGGAACCAAAAAGCTGAATATTAGCTTGGAGTGATGATTACTATGAGGTTTGGTTTGTTTTTTTTTTTCCCCCTCTGTGCCTAGTCCTACTCTATCAAGAAAGATCCTCCAATCTCTTGCCTGGAGAAAGATGGCCTGGCTGTTGGTGCTAATGGAAGGCCCAGAGGGCAAGGCGACTATAGTCTCAGGAGCCAAATGTGTAAATGTTTACGTTCACCTGCTCCATGTGTTTTCTATATAGTTCCTTTGCTTCTAATGGGAAGCTGTCTAATGGGGTCTGCTGTCCTCTAGCCCAGATACCTTATGTTACCTTCTTCATGTGGGGCAACTGGTCCTCTTACATTGGTGGTGGGAATGTAAATCAGTACAATCATCCTGGAAAAATGTCTGGTAGCACATACTAATGCTATACAAATGTATAATCTATTCCTTTCCCCGTACATACCAAACAGAAATGAGCGCCCAAGTCCTCCAAAAGACAATGTCACAACTGCTTTACTCATAAGAGTCAAAGGTGGAGACAACCCAAATGTCTATGTGTGTAAATAAGTTATAGAATATTCATCCACACAACACACATATCTTGATGTGGATGACAATTAGACAGGTACACATGTACATGTAAAAATTTAGTAATCTGTACGCCTATGACTATATACATTACCATTTTAAGTTACATACCTCTTAAAAGAATCTTTTTTAAAAAGCTGATTATAGGAATGTTTTGAGAAGTTTAAAATCCCTTACTAATCTATTAAGATAAATTATTATTTTCCAAAGCCTAAAATTTACAGCCTAATGATCAGCAGTATTTTTATCAGTATTTAAATTTAAGTGGGTAAGTAATAACTTAGTGATCAAACACTCACTTTAAGAACAGTGAACATTAAAGTGTAATTTATTGGGAACTCAGAACACACTTTTCATTCAAATTCACTGCTGTCAGGACCACACCAGATACTTACCCTTCTAACCTGACATCTG
Organism: Mustela lutreola; assembly: GCF_030435805.1. Taxonomy (NCBI): domain Eukaryota; kingdom Metazoa; phylum Chordata; class Mammalia; order Carnivora; family Mustelidae; genus Mustela; species Mustela lutreola. The sequence goes on from NC_081300.1 coordinate 36,693,283, forward strand.
GTAAAGATCTGTTAAGTGCGATCATCTCACTCGCCATTAAATTGAACTGATTGATTTTAAACATCTCTTTCATCTTTTCTTGATCCTCTTTAGGAATGACGACTGGTTTCCCCATTTCTCCAGGACCTTCATGAGGCTTTTGTATTGGCTCTAGAACTAAGAAGACAGAAGAAACTTAACTAACATTAATTTTATAGCAACTGATAAATGTTTCTATTTTAATAATATGAGTTTAAACTGTGCCCTCAACAACCAGAGCCATTTCTGAGCCCTTCCTCTCCCAGTCTGTAAAACCTTCTGGCGGCTGCTCTGTCCTCCTCCTCCACACCAGCGTCCTCACTCAAGACCTCCTCACCCTGCCCTACTCACCTGCAGCACACACAGCCTTGGCATTCCCATATCAAATATCGTTACCAAATTAACCCTCTAAAGCACGACTTTCATTGTGGTATTCCTGTGAGCTCTAGACTCTAACTCTTTAATAGGGAATTTAACCTAACTTTCAAAACCGACCATCTGCTCAGCCCTTTACCAAGCCACTCCCCACCCCTACTTCGGTACTTAATCCTTCAAACAGCAACTCGCTACTTTCCTTCATATGTGCCTCGTATTTTCCTGCTTTGGTACCTTTGCTCAAAGAAGTCCCCTCTCACTGTACCTCCTCAGTCTTATTTCTGTAATACCAAACACCTACTTGTCTTTTAAGGCCCAGCTAAAAGAGATTCTCTTGTCTGCAGCTTTTCCAAATCTCTCTACCATGATCCTCTACTACTCTTGACTGCCACATCGTTTCATCAAGGGCTCTTACGTCTCTTATCAACAGCTACCTCCTATGATTGCTAACCTGTCCTGTGGGCCCCCCCACTAGATTACAGCTCTTTTAGCTCCAGTTTGATTCATTCGTGTACCTTTCGTGGAATTCATGATACTGTCCTATAGGAGTTTTATAAATATATGCTCAATTAAATGTGAGCACTATTCAAAGAAGTCAAAATGAAATCCTAGAATCAACTAAGACATTATAATAAGCATTAAGCAAGGTGGAGCATCAAGAAAGATAATTCTAACCAGAAGTAATATCATCTCTTGGTATGTACATAAAAAGAGTAATATTCAGGGGCACCTGTGTGGCTCAGACGGTTAAATGTCTGCCTTCAGCTCAGGTCATGATCTGAGGGTCCTGGGATCAAATGCCACACTGGGCTCCCTATTCACTGGGAAGTCTTCTTCTCCCACTTCCTTTGCCCCTGCCCCACTGGTGCACATGAGCACTCTCTCTCTCTCAGATAAATAAAATCTTAAAATTAAATTTAACTTAAAAGTAATATTCAGCAATTTCCAAGTATTGTTTCTTGTTTTACACTTTTGAGATGTTCAGAAGAGTTTTCTATAATTTTTTTGTTTTTTATAATTTTAAAGTTATTTCCTTTATAACTTCAAGAAAAACAAGTTCTCAGATACATTAAACTTGGAAAAAAGTATATTAAACTTCTCATCTAAAAGGCACAGGGAGAGAATGAGGTAAGGCCAAGAATGGGATAAAAATACCCGTTTTGTACATTACTTGTTTATTTTTAAAGCTGAAATTTCTATTCTCTCATTGTTTATTTTTTTAGGCACCTCTAAAAAGTCTCTACACAAAAATAGAGACATTGAGATAGACAAACCATCTCTCTTCAGCCAGGTTTCATCTACCCAAGACCATCACTAGCTGGTAAAGCTGTCCTGTAAGATGGTTGCTTCAGATGGTGGTACAAAGCAACCTACAAACACCAGGGCTATAAATTATGAAATTATTGTGTCTTCAACAACTCTATCTAGAATATAAAAACATATCTTAGGCAACCATCAAGAAAAAATGGTATAAAATAATTCTGTTCCTGTTCTCAGAATGAACTATGATTTTAGGAGGGCATTAAAATATTAGGAAATAACTTAACAATTATAGAAAACTCATGTAAAACCATTTTTAAAAACAAATCCTGCCTAATGTTTGCCAAATAACTAAGCTCTTCATTTTTTAAAATTTCATTTTATAATGTGTTCTTTTTTGAAGATTTTTTAATTTATTTACTTGACAGATCACAAGTAGGCAGAGAGGCAGGCGGGGGGGGGGGGGGGAAGCAGGCTCCCCGCTGAGCAGAGAGCCCGATGTGGGGCTTGATCCCAGGACCCTGGGATCATGACCCGAGCCAAAGGCAGAGGCTTTAACCCACTGAGCCATCCAGGTGCCCCAAAAGGGTGGGCGTGCTGCATGGGCCAGGAATTGAACCTGGGCCTCCCACATGGCAGGTGAGAATTCTACCACTGAACCACCCGTGCACCTTATAATGTGTTTTTGAGAGGGCATGCATGTGCGCAAGTAGGCAGAGGGTGTAGAGAGGGAGAGAGAATCCTAAGTTGGCTCCATGCCCAGCCAGAACTCGAGGTGGGGCTTGATCTCATGACTCTGAGATCATGAACAGAGCTGAAATCAAGAATTGGATGCTTAACTGACTGAGCCACCCAAACATCCCAGGGAGAGAGAATCTTTTTTTTTTTTTAAATTTTATTTATTTATTTGACAGAGAGAGAGAGAGATCACAAGTAGACAGAGAGGCAGGCAGAGTGGGGGCAGGGAAGCAGGCTTCCTGCTGAGCAGAGAGCCCAATGCGGGGCTCCATCCCAAGACCCTGAGATCATGACCTGAGCCAAAGACAAGAGGCTTAACCCACTGAGCCACCCAGGTGTACGGGCAGAGAGAATCTTAAGCAAGCTCCACACTCAGCCTAATGTGGGGACTGATCTCATGATCTTGTGATCATGACCCAAGACAAAATCAAGAGTCTGGCACTTAATTAACTGAGGTGCCCAGGTGCACCAAAGCTCTTTAAATATTAGGGTTGACAGATTACAAAAACTGTCAGTGACAAGTGTAATAAAAAATATAATACAAATACAGATGTATAATTCCCACATATAATTTTAAATGTTTAAAAATCATAAATTATAAAACACCTAAGAGTCAATTCTACTTAATTACCTGTCTCTGGGGGGGGAAAAAAAAGAGCAACCAACAGATTTGGGGATTGGGATGTTCAGGGGTCAACAGAAAGCAGAAGAGTTCTGGAGATGGCAATCAACCTGGGTGCATGGCAGTTAACACAAATAGGTAGGAGACATCTAGTGGCCTTAATTATAAATCTCTCTCAGTTATCTAAACCCTATTTTAGTATAAGATGGTACTTTAAAGAAAAGTTAAAATGAGAAAAAAGTTTTTTGTGCTTTTTAGTTTTTAAATTAAGAAGAATATTAAGTTATATAGAATGCCATCTAGAACACATTATTGCTAGGGTGAGGTGATGGGGGTAAGGGTAGATCCTAAGCTTGATCAAGCCTCCGGGCCTACCTACTAAATTCATAGAAAATATAGGGTACTGAAGGACATGACAAAAAATGTTAAAGAGATGCAAATCCTGACTACGGGAAACTGGGGAAAAGAAAACAGCCAATTTCTTCATCTACAACAACAAAAAGAGTGAAAGGGAGGACAGAGAGAAAGAGGTACCCAGGTATCCACGCCATAAGAGTAGTCTTGAAGAATTGACAACTGCTGGAGCCAGATGGTGGGTTTATGGGAGTTCTATTTTCTCTACTTTTATTTATGTTTGACATTTTCAATGGGGGTTGGGGGAGCATGACGGAGGACTCCAGAAATTATTACTGTGAGGACTAGTAAAAAATAAACTTGATAGCTTACAGAGTAAGAGACTATATGACCAGAATGTTAAATGCCCCATCATTCTGAGGTAAAACTCTGGCTTTAATATCTTAAAGAAGCAGACAAAACTGTACAACATATACAATCTTGCTGTTGCAACATTTTACTGATTTGACCACTTGGTACTTACTAGTAATCGGAATATCTAGTATAATGCCCACATTATATCATTTAACCTACTGGTATACATGAGATTTCCAAGCTACAGTAGAAATTACCAAGAATTATATGACTACCACATGACTTACAAAATCCACCACAATAATCTAGAGATTATAATATCCTAAAGAATTAAATGGACTAGTCAAATAGTTTCCTTTGGCAAAGACCTCAGGATAAAATGCATGTGGATAATGGATATATTCTTACTACTAATGTGCTCGCAGATTGAATGGTAAGCATTAACTTCCATGCATTCTACTTTCCAGTCTTTTAGGTAAATTAAAAGTGAGTTCAGTGAAATTTTTGTTTCAGAGAAACCAAAATGGGGTTTGGATATCATTTCCTGAACTGAAAAAAAATTCTTCTTGGCATAAAATTTTACATGCAGATCATTTCTAAAAAATCCAACTTTGACAAGGGAGATGTTCACATTAATGTTAATCCAAAGTATTATGTAAGAAAAATGCTTTTTATATTTAGAGTAAACTTCATTTATAAGACAATAAAGTATGTTTTAAAAACTTAATTACCAAGAAAACTACAGATTGATTCTGAATGTCACAAATCGTATCAATATACACAAACCACATGATATACCTTTGAATGTACTTTAATAAAACTTAGAAATTTTTAATTTGTGGGGTGCCTGGGTGGCTCAGTGGGTTAAAGCCTCTGCCTTCAGCTCGGGTCATGATCCCAGAGTCCTGGGATCAGCAGGGAGCCTGCTTCCCTTCCTCTCTCTCTGCCTGCTTCTATGCCTGCTTGTGATTTCTGTCTGTCAAATAAATAAATAAAATCTTAAAAAAAGAGAAATTTTTAATTTGTATTTTTCTTATGTAAGTAGAATAAAAAAGTATAAAGTTATAATACCCTTTGGGGGAAAAATACTAATAAAAGGCTAAAATCATTTCTCCCAAATGATTTTATCTTCTTACAAAATTATCAATCCTGGGGCGCCTGGGTGGCTCAGTGGGTTAAGCCGCTGCCTTCGGCTCAGGTCATGATCTCAGGATCCTGGGATCGAGTCCCGCATCGGGCTCTCTACTCAGCAGGGAGCCTGCTTCCCTTCCTCTCTCTCTGCCTGCCTACTTGTGATCTCTCTCTGTCAAATAAATAAATAAAATCTTGAAAAACAAAACAAAAAAAATAAACAAAATTATCACTCTTACTGTTTTCAGGCATGATATTTTACCTATCCCAAAACGTTTTTTCCACATTTTAACAAATCTCTGAAAATGGGATGTGGCTTAAATGATAACTGAAATGTTTCTGCTTTCTTAGTATAAGTATTCTATAAACAAAAGTATGTAAGATGGTGATCAAATACAGCTAATTACCTGATTTTTTGAATGTCAAAATTATAGGAGCACCTAGGTGGCTCAGTGGATTAAGTGTCTGACTCTGATTTCAACTTAGGTCATGATCTCAGGATCGTGAGTTTAAGCTTGGCATCCGGCTCTGTGCTGAGTGTGAAGTCTGCTGAAGATTCTCTCTCTCCCTCTGCCCCTTCCACCCGCCCCTTGTGCACGTGTGCTTTCTCTCCCTCTCTCAAAAAAAAAAGTAAATCAAAATTATATAGTAAAATTCACTGATTAACTCTCTGCTACCTCAAATCCTTGTCAGTTTCAACCTTCATTCCAATGTTATGCTCAATTTATTTGTAATGTGTTCAGTATATAAACCTCTATTCGTGCAAAAAACCCTGTAAGTTTCTGAAAGCCTTTACTAATAATGCTTTTTTTTAAGTTTTTAACCACCAAAAGGCTTCCTGATGTTTGAAAGTTGAAATAATCCTAGCAGACACACATGAAAACTTGAATTATCAACATATTAATGATTGGAAAATTGAGTATAGTGCTGACCTAAAAGTTCAATTCCTACTAGAAACTGCATCTGTAAAAACACTGAATATTTTATACAACATCCAAATCCATAAATTGAATGAACAAGCTAATTAGGAAGGCAGGAGGGCAACAAAAATATTCCCAGGACACAATGCACATTAACCCCAGTTTTTCAAGAGGAGCCTGTCTAATTCTCTAGCAAGAGAAGAATATTGCTATTCTCAAATAGCCTGGGGTATAAAATGCCAAGTATAAAAGTATGAGACAGAACTTCTCAGGAAAACAAACCAAATCAAACCAACCTTTCTGTAATCACAAAGACTGGCCCACTATTATGTGAAGTAGGTAAGTAACAAGTAAATCCTAGAAAAGAGATTATCATTGATAATCTTTTAAGAGATCCAGCATTATCGTAAAGATAATTGATCCATTCCACCTAAAAATAGGACACCTTTATTCACAATATAAAGACCAGAATTGGATAAATTTCGCCAAATGGGCACTGTAAAGCAGTTCAAAGAATGTTCAGAATGAGATCTTTGTAATACTGAAACAGTAATTCTGTTCATTACTTTTTGCCTTATGCGTTTTTGGTTTTTCAAATGCCGTAAAAACCAAAGATCCTAGAGACTTGGTACTTTCAAGAGGCCTCCACTCTTCTGATCACTGGGTGCACCTGCTTCTCCACTAAGAAGGTCCATGACCTTGGTGCTCTCAGCTATGTGTCCTTTCCCAGCCACTTCAGTGCAGGTTCTCAAGGGCACCACTGCAAGCCCTTCCCAGCCTTAAGCTGAGAAGGCCGGGACTTCAGGGTGCCAGCACCACCCACGACCTCCCAGCTCCTACTGCACTGAAACTTCACAGGGAGCAGATTATTCAAGCCATCCTTAGCACCACCTGTCCCCCTTCCTCCAATCGTTCTTCCCCTTTCCCTTTAACCCCTTAAGGCTACAAGGAACAAAGATGCAAATGGCTGTTCCACCCGCAACTGCCAGCCTCCCACTCTGTCTCCTTCCACACTATCTCCTCACCCTCATGTGTTATTGCTCAGTCCTTCTCTCTTGAGCTTCCCCTCCTTCTCAGTCATCACACCAAACACCCAAGATCCCCTCCCCGGCCACTGTAAAGCTGCTTCATCGTCTTTCTCCACAACACAAAGGCCCCTTCCACTAGACTTAACTCAAATCTGCCCTCCACCAGAGCCCACTAGCCTCACAAACCTCTTCTGGGAGAACTGGTCCTTCTTTCCCAAGAGGTCCTAATGAGGGCTCAAAGCCTCCTGCTGTTGCTCCCAGACCACTTCTCCTTTAGGTAGTACTTTTATGCTTTGGTATAAAAGTCACTTCTTGTCTTTGATGCTCATGCCCCAGTGGCTTTCAGAACTGTATTAACCTTGGCGATTTCTTCAAATGCAATCCTTTTCTTAGGGCTTTGATACCACGCTGTCTCATCTGCTAAGAATGTGCTCCTTCGGGGATTACATTTGTCCCTTGTATTTTAACCCCTCCACTAGTACATAAAAACACACACACACAGACGACTTTGCCTCCATTCCTTTAACTAGTGCACTACACCTTTTCTTCTTCATTTCTTCCTTTTGTTAAGATTTTCTTTTTAAGGGGCACCTGGGGGGCTCAGTGGGTTAAAGCCTCTGCCTTGGGCTCAGGTCATGATCTCAGGGTCCTGGGATGGAGCCCTGCATCGGGCTCTCTGTTCAGCAGGGAGCCTGCCTCCCTCTCTCTTTCTCTCTCTGCCTGCCTCTGCCTACTTGTGATCTCTGTCAAATAAATAAAGAAAATCTTAAAAAAAATTTTTTTTTTCTTTTTAAGTAACCCCTTTACCCAATGTGGGGCTCAAACTCACAATCATGAGATCAAGAGTTGCATGTTCCACTGACTGAACCAGTCAGGTACCCCATGCAGACCCCCTTTCCTCTGTGTGGAAGCTTCCTGAAAGAAGAAGCTACACTGTATCTCTGCTCCCTCATGGATACATCAAATCCCCTGGCACCGAAATGGCACCTGCCAGGGTCAAAAGAAACCCCATTACCAAAGATAAAGAAGCACCTTATCTTCATCTCAGGTAAAATCTCTGACAAACACAACTCCTGGATTTTCATGACCACCCTCCCTCTAGTGTCTCCTTCTACCTCTGACTTCCTGAGAAGTCTCTCTTCCTTTACTGACCTCCATGATGCTCTCCAACCCTGGGTCTGTCTCTTCTAAGCCTACATATGCTCCTGGCAGTGTTCTGCACAGACAAGGCTTACACTGCCACCTACATTCTGCACCCTGAACAACTGTCTTCTGTAGAACATTCCTACCAGCACCTCCTAGTCAAATACTCCCAAGCCAGCTCATCCTGCCACCCCCATCAAAGCTGCTCTACCTCGGGGGGCCTGCTTCCTGTCAACTCACCAAGCAAGGAAACCTGAGAGAGATCTTAAACTCTTCTTTTATTACTACTTACATTCAGTGGCTCCCCATGTTATATAAATTCCACCTTTTACATACTTCTCATATATATTGTTTTCCTTTCTATTTCAGTATCACTTCAGTGTAGGCCCTAAGAACTTCTCTTCAACTGTCACAACAGCCTTGCAGCTAGTCTCCTCCAGCACATCAGCCACATGACCACCAAACACTTTCTCCTCAGTCTGGATCCCATCAGGTTACTTACTCCCGTTTAAAATCCTTCAATGGCATGCCGCTGCCTATAAAGAAATCCAAAATATTCAGCATGCCAGAAAAGGCTGTCTGCAGTCTGGCCTCTGCTAACCTCTCAAGCTCCATCTGCGCTCCTTCCTCTTGTTTTCTATCCATCAACTCGGTTCTCTCCCTTGCTTATCTTGCGAATGCTTCTTTCCCTTGCTTATTCATCAAACCTAACAAACACCTGCTCACCCTGACACTGCTCAACACAAGCATTATTTCCTTACTGCACCCTCTCAGACACGTGTTCCTCCCGTTCTGCTCATACGCGCATCTCTAGAATGTTACTTATTCCATTAGTATTTTACTATTATTCTTTCTCTCCTTTTGGGCTGTGAGTTCCCCAAAGAGAGGAATTTTGTCTTTTTATTGTTGTTGTTGTTGAGCTGTGTATCACTAGCTCCTAATACACTGCCTAGCACATATTAGAGTTTAAAAACATTCACCAGTGCTAGCCCAGTACTAGCCAAGGAGCCTATGAGCCTAATTTTAGGCAAATTTCCCAAGAAGAAATAAACAGGACTGGTTAAATAATCTCATCTATAAAAATTACAGTAAGTAGGCAGAGTTAATCAATACAAATAAATATTTTTAGATTATAAACTTTAGAGGACCAGGTGGTCTCATAAAAATAACGAAAAATTTAAATATGATCACATACTCAAAGCTCACATAAGAACAGTAGTCATTCACATATAATTCCTAAAAATAACAGAATCAGTACACAGCCATATTTTCTATAATCATAGAGAGTTCAGAGCTCAGAAAGCTGAATCATTGCCTTATTTTCATTACGTTAAAAAAAAATTAAAAGCAGGGGCGCCTGGGTGGCTCAGGCAGTTGAGCTTCCAACTCTTGATTCCAGCTCAGGTCATGATCTCAGGGTTATGAGATCCAGCCCTAAGACAGGTGTCACACTCAGCAGGGAGTCTGCTCCCCTCTCCCTCTCCCTTGACCCCCTCCGCCCGTGCACATGTGCTCTCTCTCAAATGAATAAATCTTTTAAAAAATAAAAATAAAAGGGGCGCCTGGGTGGCTCAGTGGGTTAAGCCGCTGCCTTCAGCTCAGGTCATGATCTCAGTGTCCTGGGATCGAGCCCCGCATCGGGCTCTCTGCTCCACAGGGAGCCTGCTTCCCTTTCTCTCTCTGCCTGCCTCTCTGCCTACTTGTGATCTCTGTCTGTCGAATAAATAAATAAAATCTTTAAAAAAATAAAAAATAAAATAAAATAAAAAGTAAAAAGCAACATTTGTTTGTTGGTTTTAACACAAGGGGTTCAAAACTGAATTTTCCCTGTGTCCACTGCCAAAAATGTTAGTACTTCCAACCCAGGTCCTTCATGTTTGTGTTTCCTTTCTTTTCCACACCAACTATTGCAATCTCACTCTCTCACTCTCAACCTCTATCATATGGCCTCATCTTTACAAAAGCCCTCCCTAAAAGTGCTATCTACAGCATTAACAAAAAGAAGTCTCCAGATCACAACCATCCAGAATGATTTCCCTGAAAACTGAGATGGGAAGGCAAGGAAAAAAAGTCTTTTGATACCAGACATTGTAATTTTAACACCCAGCATTTCTAGCATTACACTAATGCCATACAATTTTGTTGGTTCCAACTACTAGTCCTTACTAGTTTAATAATAGTTGATATTAGCTTTCCTACATTTCTTGGTAACACAACTTGCAGAAAATTAACCATGTGTTTAACAATGAACACAAATAATGAATTTAGCAATTCTATACATGATACTTTAATATTTTAACTGTTGGAAGAACTCACTGGAAAACCGTTAATAATATGATCATCATTATTTAGGAAGCCAGGGATTATTATTAATCTAAAAAAATTAAAATTTTGTAGTACCCAAATTGGTGAACAAACAGTAACACACTTATTAAAACAGATGTATTATTATAAAATATCACTAACCATCCCCAGCAGGAAGTCCTCGCTCCTTTTTTTCATCACATTTGTTGCATTCACTGAAGTAAAGCAGCAGGAACATATCCAAGAGTACCCAAATCAAGGAGGTGGCTAGGACCACCTTGCAATATGCAAATTTTCTCATGGCACTTAAGTCAAATGCAAAATTTTAAAATATATATATATATAAATATACAAAGGTCATGAAAATTATTCCAATCCAGTTTCATCAGAAATCACGTTCATAACCTATAGAGACAAAAAGAAAAAAAGATTAACTTAAAAATAACTATAATGAACTATAAGACTAATTAAGACTAACATGCATAAGAAATTTTAATATTCAGAATAAGTTTAAAAATCAGACTTAAAAAATCCTTATAAAATACAGAAAAATTAGTAGTATCAAGAACATACTAACAATTCCTACAAATAAACACTGAGTCGTCACTAGACATTCAGAAACACTGAGGGAAAGTGTAATGGAGAAGAAAAGAGGATCATAGGATCTGAGACCTAGTCCTGGCTCTGACAGTAATTTTACAGATGTCCTTGATCTTTAGTTTCTATTCCCCTACCCCTACCCCACAACCTGTGAAAATAACATGAGAAAATGACTGGAGAAACTGTTGCCAAATTTGGAAAATCATTTGGGATAGTGTGACTACTAACATTTCTGCTACATAAGGAGGTCATCTCAGGGAGCTCTGGAGGAGACTCAGGGACCTCAGAGAGGCCAAGAGTAACTGTGATGAACAGCAGACATGGAAGCTCAAAGGCCTATCTCACTGCTGAGCAAAAGGGAGACAAGCCAAGTGCATGCAGATGAAGGAGATGGAGGAAACCCAAACTTTGCACATATGCCTCACAGTGAAAGCCAAATGAGCAGATGTTCTCAAGGACTGGGCTGATGGGTAACACAGCAGCTTCTCAAAGGGCACCTGAATGTTCCATGGTGGGCAGCAGAGGTATCTGCCTGAACAATTCAGACCAGGCCAGAGAGTTTATCTATAAAAAACATATAATAGCTCTTGCCTACTTCACGAGATTGCTAGACAGCAACCTGAAAAGCACCCCCCCAAAATCCTAAGGGATACTTAAAAAGTATTATCTGTGCTCTTTTCTCTCTGGGACTTCTCTCTTGCCTATATTCCTTCCTTCATCAAACCAACATTTCCTGACTACACAGTGAACAAGGGATGCATGTTACTGCCATATTCTTGCCTCAAAATCATACCTACTCAATATTTGATATCGGGTCACATGCAGTGAGCAACTACTGAAGACTACGGTAACCATGATGAGGGGAGAACCAAAAACATTGTAGTGCACAGTCTCATTAAACAACAGTTCTCTCCAGAAGAGCTAGATGGATATAAATTTATCTTCTGTGCTATTTTACACGAAAGGCTACCTCTTTTGGTCACTGGCAAAGTAAACAATGGTACTGCTGATACAGTATCTGAAATTCAAAAGTAACTTCATGTTCTCAAAAATCTGATTATTTTTTTTAATGCTTATAGCCCAGATTACTTCAATGCAAATCTCTATTATTTTGCATCCATTCCTATTTAATTTTTCCAAGGCAGTACAGTTCAATTCAAAAAGCACCCTTAGCTCCTAGGATCACTAACTCTGCATCATATGACCCAACAAAGGTAGGAGAGATGGGACATTTCAACAGACCTATTCACTTAATTTGTAGCTGGAACTTCTGCCAGAAAAGCTAGAAAGACTTAAAAACATGATAATCATCCTCTAACATAGTAAGGAGAGGCTAAATTAGTTTATTTACTAGTTATATATTTTGTTTACTCTATTTCTCAATCAGAACCAGAATCAAACATATTCATGCACTTATTAATTTGTTCAATGCACACAAACTCAGTAAAAACACGGACTGTGTCAAATGCATGGAATACAAAAATGAACAGAATGCACACCCCTTGTCCTTATGAAATTTAGAGCTGGCTCCAGGAAAGCAGGATTTAGGCAAACAGCCACACATACATAAAATTTCACTGGTGATCATTGTTTTGAAGGGAGGTACACAGCAATATAAACATCTGTATTACAAAGATTGGACTTTGTCAGGAAGACTTCCCTGAGGAAGACAGGATTTGAGAGGAAAATAAGCATTGGGGGCAGTGAGTAGCAAAGGCTATGTAGCAGGAAGGAGCCCAGCACTGAGAGGTCAGGGGATCAAAGACAAAAGAAGAGGAAACTGCAATGTGAGATAAAACTGGAGCTGGATAAGAGTGGCCAGACTCAAGACGTACTCGGGGACAAACTCAACGGGATTTAAGGACAAATTAGATGGGGCAAAAGAGGAGGAAATCCTGGCTTGTACCAATGGATGCTGAGTGGTGCCAGTCATAGAAACAGGAACCAAAGAAAGAGGGCAGATCTTTGGAAGGGAAGAAGATGCAAGATGGGAAGAAACTTGTTTGACTTTGGACATGTTGAGTATCAGATAACCCTGATACCTTCAAGAAGAGATATTAACTGCAGCTAAGGATACAAAAGTTTGGGGCCCAAAGGAACGGTCTAAGGTAAAGGTATAAGGACAGAAGCCCTTGCTCCTATGCAACATTGCTGGGGCAGACAGACTTTTAAAAAAATCAATATGCAAACAATTGTTTGGAGTGTAATTTCCCTCCTAGCATGGGGCTGCACTTGGTGACATGCTTCTAATCAACAGAATATGGTAGAAGTAATGGTGAGAGATTTCAAGCCTGGTCATAAAACACACATCCTCAGCTTTCTCTCAGCTCACACTCTGGGGAAAGCCAGCACCCCAATGTCAGAAGGACACTGAAGTATCCTTATACAAAGGTCCACATGGTAAGAAACTGAAGCCTCCTAAGCACAAGCAGTACTATCGTGCCAGGCATGGAAGGGAATTTGTGGAAGCAGTCACAATCAACCCTTCTGATGGCTGTGGCTCCTGCTGACATTCTGACTGCAATATGCAGAAAGATCCTGAATCAACACCCCCCTACTAAGCTGCTCCTGCATTCCTGACCCAAGCAAATACAAGATAAAAAATGTCTATTTTCTGAAGCCATTGCCTTTGGAGGTAATTCATCAATATAGGATTTTAACAACAAAAAAGGCCTAAAAAGAGAATTCTTTAACCTACAGTAAAGATATTTAATGACACGACTTGTTGACTTGTCAAGCACTTCTGTAACATGAAATGATTTATGCAACCTTACTTCAATTTCACATCATACTAGAGTCCAAGCAGTAAGTCAAGAAAAGGAATAAGGATGAGGGGGAGAAAAAGAGACAAAATTATCTGCAGATGACATGATTTCTATCAGAAACTTAAAAGATATCAATAGATAACTCATTACAGCTAATTTATGACCTCATCAAGGTTGCTGAATGCAAGGGATGCCTGGATGGCTCAGCTGGGTGGGCATCTGCCTTTGGCTCAGGTCATGATCTCAGGGTTCCGGGATCAAGCCCCAGGTCGGGCCCTCGCTGAGCTGGGAGTCTGCTTCTCCCTCTCACACTCCCTCTGGGCTCTCTCTCAAATAAATAAATAAAATCTTAAAAAAAAAAAAAAAAAAAGTTGCTAAATACAAGATGAACATGTAACAATCATGTCCTGTATAGTAACAGTAACTACTCCAAATATGTAAAAGAAAACAAATCATATTCAAAATAGCTATAAAAACCCTAAGATATTTGGGGATAAACTTGAACAAAATAGGGGCTCCTGGTGGCTCAGTCAGTTAAATGTCTGCCTTCAGCTTGGGTCATGATCCCAGGGTCCTGGGACAGAGGCCACAGAGGGCTCCCTGCTCAGCAGGGAGCCTGCTTTTCCTTCTCCCTCTCTCAAATAAATAAATCTTAAAAAAAAAATACAAAAAACCTTTAACAAAATACGTGCAAGACACAGAAAAAGTTGTAGAGCTTTACTGAGGGGTATAAGAGAACTGACTAATGGCTAGTTATACTATGTTCAGGAGAAAAAAAAGTAATAGCCTCTTTCTAAAATTAATCTATAAATTTAATACAATTCTTTTTTTTAAATTTATTTATTTATTTGACAGATAGAGAGTACAAGTAGGCAGAGCAGTAGGCAAAGGGAGAAGCAGACTCCACGCTGGGCAGGGAGTCCAATGTGGAGCTCGATCCCAGGACCCTGGGATCATGACCCAAGCCAAAGGCAGTCGCTTAACAGACTGAGCCACCCAGGCGCCCCTAAATTTAATACAATTCTAATCAAAACACAAACGAAGCTTTTCGGGACTGGATTTATAATAAAGCCGAAAAATCTAAAACCATGTGTTTCTCTAAAACAAACCCATACATGTACAGAAAACTGGTGCTACTACAGATGAGAGTAGAAAACTGACAGAGGGACAAATGGTTTCCGTATGATACAAAACAAATTTAGATTCTACCTTACACTAGTAACAAAAGAAAATCTGTGAAAAGATAATAACAAGGCCAAAGTTGTCAAAACAAAGTCACAGTTATTCTGGCCTTTTACTTGCTGGCTGAGGTAAGTATGGCTCTAGTGCTTTAGCTTTTAATTTTATAGTTTCCACTTCCAGTGAAGTGTTTAAGGCCAACATTTCTCCCACTGTCTTTGAGTTGTCAAGTGATTACTTTACTAAAATTTAGCAATGAGAAGACTCATTCACCAGCCAAAAACATGAACCAATTTTTAGGTATCAGCATACTCTCATTCTGACTATTTAACAAAAAATTAGTTAAGAACTAGTCTAAAAATTCTATACTAACTAATGTTCACATGCCATATAAATGTAGATATTCTCTTTCTCTAATTGTTTCCTAGGTGTTACTCCAAGTTCAGAGATTGGGAAAACGTGTTTATCATTTGGGGTACTTGTGGTATAGACTCCTATAAAATTTATCAGTATCTTAAATGGAATGTCAATTTCCAAGGTGATAAACT
This sequence comes from Mustela lutreola, assembly GCF_030435805.1. Classification (NCBI taxonomy): domain Eukaryota; kingdom Metazoa; phylum Chordata; class Mammalia; order Carnivora; family Mustelidae; genus Mustela; species Mustela lutreola. The sequence continues at coordinate 36,708,622 of NC_081300.1, forward strand.
GACTTAACATTTAGCAATACCTTTAAAAATTAATATTTTTCCTAATTATAAAGTAATATTTGCTCAATGCAAAGGATTTGGCAAACAAAAAAGTAAAAGACAAGACAGAAAACCCCCTGTAAACACTCATCCCAATTGAACAATACCACCAATTGGTTAAGTGTCCTCCCAGTCTTTGGAATACAGGAGATATGTCTTAAAGCAACTTTGTAATGTCTAGTTTGATTCAAACATTTAATGTCTTAAGTGTCCTTATCAGGGAGAAAAGAAAGGAATGGGTGTGACTTTAAAGGGGTAGCAAAAGAGATATTTGTGGTGATACTGTATTTTGATTTTTCTTTTCTTAAGATTTTATTTATTTATTTGACAGGGATCATAAGCGGGCAGAGATGCAGGCAGAGAGAGGCGGGGCGAAGCCAGCTCCCTGCTGACCAGAGAGCCTGAAGCGGGGCTTGATCCCAGGACCCCGGGACCATCACCCAAGCAGAAAGCAGAGCTTTAACCCACTGTGCCACCCAGATGCCCCTTGATTTTTCTTTTAAGTTATAGGTTCAACAGACATTTCTAACCCCTATTCCACCCCAACTACTGGATATCACGTTACAGGCAACACTGGATGTCTTAAGGGTCATTTCAAACTAGCCTTGATATTTACAAAGCTATGTCAAGGGGCACCTGGGTGGTTCAGTGGGTTAAAACCTCTGCCTCAGGGTCCTGGGATCAAGCCCCACGTTGGGCTCTCTGCGCAGTGGGGAGCCTGCTTCCCTCTCTCTCTTTCTGCCTACCTCTCTGCCTACTGTGATCTCTGTCAAATAAATAAATAAAATCTAAAAAAAAAAAAAAAAAAAAAAGCTATGTCAAATGCCATATATTAATGTACCCTAAAAAATAGACATAAAATAGATATAAACCAAGGGGGCTTTCTGGTTCATGATGCTGACTCTTGCTCTCACTCTCCCCCAAAGGTTTCTTCTGGTAACAGACCCAGCCCCCTGGTCAGAAGACAGTCAAGTGACATGGCCAGGCCAATCAGAGGACCTCACCCCTTGGCTTTTCAAGTCACAGGGCTGGAGGCTATACAAGTAGCTCTGCAGTCAACCACACTGCCCAACACCTGGAGAAAGGCCACCTTCAAGTCCAAGAGAATGAGCCCAAGGAGAGGCATACAGAACAAGAGGCAGAGTACAGATGGCGACCAAGTCCCTGACACTTCCTTTGCTTATTTGTGGAGCATAAGGAATGATACAGAGGACATGGGGAGATGGAGAGGAGAAGGGAGTTGGGGGAAATTGGAGGGAGAAATGAACCATGAGAGATTGTGGACTCTGAAAAACAATCTGAAGGTTTAGGAGGGGCAGGGGGGTGGGAGGTTGAGTAAGCCTGGTGGTGGGTATTATGAAGGGCACATACTGCAAGGAGCACTGATTGTGGTGCATAAACAATGAATTCTGGAACACTGAAAAGAAATTTAAAAAATAAATAAACATTTAAAAAGAAAAGAAATCGGTTCCTAACACAACCAGAACACCTGGGATGTGGAGAGGTGGGGAGGAAAGAGGAGAAGACCAACAGGTGAAACCAAGCAGGTTCTATTCAACGGATGAGGTTCCATTTTACTAGTTATAAACAACTGTACATCATGAGGCAAACTATACTATTTGAAAAGATAATTTTTAATACTCCAAATCACAGAAATACATCAAATATCAAAAGTATGTAGGAGGAACATCACTGAAATAAAGGATCATAACACAGGACATGTATCATGTATCCACCACCCAGTTCAACAATAAGAAAGTAATCTTCAAAGTTCCCTCTCCAATACCATCGCTTTCCCAGCTCCTCAAAGGCAACCTCTATTCCAAACTTACTATTCTCTCTTTTCCTGACAGTTTTACTTCACTGATAGTCTTAGCAATGCCTTCTTTACATGTGTCTGTTTCTGAATTGCTCATAAATGGAAAAATCTGTCTTCCTTTTTTCTTTTTTAATACCAAGTTCCCAAGAGCCATCCGTATGTTGCTTGCAGTTACAATCAACTTGTGTTTACTACTCAGTAGTATTCCACTGGCTTAGCATACCACAGTTTATCCACTTCATGCTTAATAGACATGTGGTTCTTTCTAGGTTTCTATACTTACAAACATACTGTTAGGAACATTCCTAAACATGTATCCTAGCACACATGTGCAGGAGGAGTAAGGGGTGCAGGGCAAGGGTGGTAAACTTCTGCAAAGGACAAGATGGTAAATATTTTAGGCTTTGCAAGACAGATCTACAGTGTAAGCATTCAACTCTGGTACTACACCACAAAAGCAGACATAAATGACATAAACAAGTAAGTGTGACAATATTCCAACTGAACTTTATTTATGGACGGTGAAATCTGAATTTCATGTAATCTCCACATTATAAATTACATAAATTTTGTTTCACTTCACAATTTAAAAAATGTTAAAAATCTTTTTTAACTCACGAGTTGTCACACCAACCCCTGAACTAGAGAACACACATAAAGGTATTAGGTTATAGGGAATGCATATTTTCATTAAGACTAAACATGACCAATTTGTTTTCCCAGGTGGTTGATGCAAAACAGTAAGCAAAATGAGAGCTCTGGATGTGTTCGCTGGCAACACTTACTAATGTCAGACTTTCTTATTTTCTGACAATCTGGAGTGTGTAGTTGGTATCTTTTTTTATATATATATTTTATTTATTTATTTGACAGAGATCACAAGTCGGACAGAGAGGCAGGTAGAGAGAGAGGAGGAAGCAGGCTCCCCTCTGAGCAGAGAGCCCAATGTGGGGCTCGACCCCAGGACCCTGGGATCATGACCTGAGCCAAAGGCAGAGGCTTTAACCCACTGAGCCACCCAGGCACCCCTGTAGTTGGTATCTTAATGTAGTTTTAATTTGCACTTCCCCACTGTCTCTGATATTACTGGTCATTCCATTTCTGCTTCTCTAATGTGCCTATGAAGTCTAGGCCACTATTCAATTCAGTGGGTTGTTCTGTCTTTTTCCTATTAGTTTCTAAAGACCTTTGTGCAGTCTGGATTCTAATCTTACTTTGGCTACATGCACTGCAAGAATCTTTTCCCAGCTTATAGCTTGTCTTCTTAATAAGAGGTAGCTTTTGTGGTTTACATTTTCTATGTCTTAAGAAATTCTTTTCTATTTAGATATCATTAAAAATAAAGTTCTAATGTCTACAAATTTTTAAGTTTTACCTTTCAGGTTTAAGTAGAGATTTAACATCGCTTTCTTCCATGTGGCTAATGAAATGTCCTGCCACACTGTGTGGAAAGTTCATCCTCTTACTAAAGGTGTACATGCAATGCTACTTTGTCATAAACTTTGTCATAAACTAGATTTCCAGGGTTCTATGTTCTGTTCCACCGACCCATCTACCTTACACCACATTGCTGTCTGTCTTACAGCTTTATAGCAATTCTTGATATACACTAAAGAAGTCTTCGCACCCTGCACTACTTCTTGAGGTGGGCCTTGGCTACTTTTGAGCAACTGGCCTTCCTTAGGTGTAACAACCATAATTCCTAAAAATGATATTCCACCTACTGAAAAAAGAAATCTAGTAGTTAAAATTTACATGTCTATGATAGAACAATCCTACTGTTAGGATTAAATTCAATTTTAAAAATGATACAAGTCATAGAGAAGAAGTTGGTAATGAGGAGTTCAATTCAAAAGAAAAGCCATTCAATTCAAAAGGAGCCATTCAAAAGAAAAATTCCAGGGGCAGCTGGGTGGCGCAGTCAGTTCAGCATCCACCTCTTGGTTTCAGCTCATGTCATTATCTCAGGGTTCTGAGACTGAGCCCCAAGTGGCGCTCTGTGCTCACCACAGAGTCTGTTTGTCCTTTACCCTCAACCCGACTTGTGCTCGGGCTCTCTCTCTCCCTCCCTCTCTAAAATATATTTTTTAAATGCTTAAAAAGATAAAAGAAAAATTCTAAAAATGTCTTACAAAATGGTATCATTATTAAAACGTGCAGCACCTAACTTTTATGTCTAATATACTGTTGTTCCTTTAAAAAAAGGGGGGGGGTTTCAGTATTTTAGAGTCACAGTTCATACCATGCTCTCTGGGTATTTACTGAGTCTTCGCCAATTACATTCTAGATACCAGGTCAGGTACCTAGGTGGTACAAGCCTGAAGGCAATGATCCACACCATGGAAGCCCTTATTACACAGTTAAACACCACCTAAGTGATGCACCATTCACATTACAAAAGAGAAACATCAACTCAGGAAGCCTGGGAGTACAAAGACTTACAGATAGGGAAGTTTCTAACTAGTTTTTATCAAAAGGCAGTAAGATATTAAACTTTTCTGCAACAAGGTTGGTTCTTTCTTTCTTTCTTTGTTTCTTTCTCTTTAAGATTTTATTTATCTTTTTTGACTGAGAGAGCAAGCAGGGGGAGCAGCAGGCAGAGGGAGAGAGAGAAGCAGGCTCCTAACTGAGCAGGCAGCCCTGTGCAGGGCTCCATCCAGGACCCAGGGAAGGCAGACGCTTAACCAACTGAGCCACCCAGGTGCCCCGTCCCATTTTGTTCTAAAGAACAGTGCACTGCAGGATCCACACCTGTGGGATTTTACTAAAGAAACTCCATGGTCAAGTAAGTTAGAGAAATGTTATAGACTCTCTATGCCCTGGGAGATCCATACTGCACGTTATTGCCCTAAAGGTTCTGTAAAGTTTGGCAATAAAGAAACATATCTAACTCTGTTAACTCAGAGTACTTATCATTTTCAAGCAGAGCTTTCTCCATCAACTTTGTCTTTTTTGCAAAATACAGATTTCAAATAGCAATAGATAAAGTAATAAAGACTGGTTTCAAATCCTGGAATCAGCCAATTTTTAAACTATGAGTTATTCTTTTTCTGAAAAACTGGTATTTCTGTGCATCTGCAAATTCCATAAAAAAGAAATCCTATCGTGTTCACAGGAAGATCTTCATAAAGTGAGGGTTAATTTTGTATTATTTTAATTTAACTGTTTACACTTCACATTTCTGCACAACCCACATAGTTGTGGACAAAAAATGGTAAATCCAGAAGTCACCATTATATAAATTCCCAAAAGAAAAGAATCTAAAAGAAGTGAAAAGAATTCTAAGAAAAGTGAAATTTAGCAACTATATTTACTATTTTTTTTTCTAAGTTTAGAATATCAGAGTCAGAAAAAAATATCAGCATTAAATGTTACATTTAACAATACAACAGGACGTTGTAGGGAGAGAGTTAACACTGCATGTCTCTTTTACTCAGGCTTTCCTAATCTCTGGGGGATGCCTGGAGCCATGGTAATGACCCCTGGCCAAACTCTGAGAACTAAACTGGAATGTTCACAGTCACTGGCTAAGGATGTTAGAGACAGCAGGTCAGGATATATCAGGCTGTCAGCATTGTTTAAAGTAGGCATCAAGATTTATGATGTGCACCTGGTATCTGGTCAGGGTCCTAAGTTTTAGCCAGCAAGGCTGGCCACAGAAAAACATGTCCACGTGAGCCTCACAGAGGAAAGACATCAACATTTGTGTCTTATCTTCCTAGCATTCACCTGCATGTAGCTTCTTCCTGCTGTTCCTGTACTGCATCTTTTGCTGTAATAACCTTAGCCAGGAGTACAACATTATGTTAAGTTGGGGGAGTCCAGCAGATTAAAACTAATGGGCAGTTATGGTACTCCCATCAAAATAAACACCATTAAAACTTTTGGTTTGCCATAACACCTACTTCTAAATGGTACATGATCATAATCACAATCTGCTTAAATGAATAAACCAATGTATAGGGTAAAAGTGAACACAGCAGTCACAAAATTACTATCCCTCGAAAGGGCTTGGTTGCAAGGTGGGCCCTTGACTGGCATCTGGTACTTAAATGATAAACAATTCCCTACACTGATATAAAACTCACCTTAAATGGTAAGTGTACCTAACTGTGCCTAACCCATTTGTCAAACAATAAAGTTTGTGCAAAACATATGACAGCCTTCTGGGAGACTCAAATTTTGGTACATGCTAGGCCACAATGACCAGCCCCAATGAAAACACTGGCACTGAGTTTAATGCCCCAGCTTGTAACACTTCACCTGTATTGTCACAAATCATTGCTAGAGCACATCGCGTATGACTCCCCTGGGAGAGGTTCTTGGAAGCTTGTGCCTATTGTCCTCCAGACTTCACCCTATGCACTTTTCCCTCTGTCAATACTGTTTTGTATCCTTTCACTCTAAGAAGTCTTAGTTTTCTTATGACTACATGCTGAATCCTGGTGAGTCCTCCTAGCCAATAACTAAACCTGGGGTGGCAGTGGGAACCCCAAACACAATCAGCATATTAAAAGAGAAGTGAGTATCTATTAGTCCAAATGCTGATATTCAAATCTGGGTTCAAGTTTCAATTCCAACACTTACTAGCTAAGCAATCCTAGAAATGTTACTCTTTATTTGCATATATCTGGGGCTCTTCATTCCTTTGAGAAAAACATGCCCACCTTATAGTCCCATTTCATTAAATTAAATGAGATAATGTACATCACTTAGGTATCAGCACACACTCAGTAAATATTAAATAGTATTTCTAGAGGTACTTTCTTAGATGAAACACCAGGAACTTTTATACTTGTACTGATGCAATGATTATTCAAATGGTCATGCAGAGTACTACAAAAAGAAACTCAGAGGTAAACTTTAACTGAATCTTCAACACTGATTCTATGAGTGATTCCCAGTCCACATGACAGGATTCCTGGGTGAGCTCAAAGCACATTAAACCCCATATAAAAATTTTTTATTCCTAGACTTATATTCATCTAGTCTTCAAACTGACATCCCTGAGGAAATATGAATGCACTAATTAATCAGCACTGGGACTGTGCCTGATGGTTACATTTCTCAACTGAATTTGCATTTTAATATAAGCCATTCACTTACGTATAGATGAGGGAAAAGTCCCATCAACACAAGTATGAAACCTCCACAGCTATAAGAGCAAGCCCCAAGGCAAAGAGAAGTACAACCCTGAAGTCATTCACTCCCAGCTATCAACTTACCCCAAAGTGGTTTTTCAAATGAATTCATATCCCAAATCCACATGTCCCACATTTCCTGTTGAAAAATAAATTTCCTAAAATCAGATTATTACAGAAAAACTCTATCCTCCCCCCTTATTACTTCAGCCAACCTATCCCACTGGACTCTAAGTCAGCCATACCAGAGGGCAAAACTCATGTCTTATTTAGCCAGATCTCTAATGCTGAACACGGGCACATAACAGGTGTTTCCCCAAAGCTTGCACATAATAGGTGCTCAGTTAATGTCTAATACATGAATAAAATATTACTGAGAGCCAACAGCAAGTTCAGTGGAAAAAAACTATCGTTCCTCCTCTTAGAAATCTATCAGGATATTCACTTTCCAGGTGGGAAGGCCAAAGACACAGAGCTAGCACCTGCAGCAGGTACTATTTATTCCTTTGTTTTTTAAAGATTTTGCCTATTTAGTTGATAGAGAGAGCACAAGTGGGGAGGAAGAATGAGACACAGACTGCCTGCTAAGCAGGGAGCCTGATGCAGGGCTCCATCCCAGGACCCTGGGATACTGACATGAGCCGAAGGCAGCCACATAACAGACTGAGCCCACGCAGGCGTCCCAGTACTGCTTATGCCTTACCCTCCTCCACATACACTATGCTTCACTCCATTAGATCTCCAACTGAATTCAGCTGATCATTCTCTGCTAGACTACCTTTTCTCTATTCATTCAAGCTAGCCATTGCTCTTCTATTCCTCTTCCTGGTGCAAGTAACCAAATCTCAACAAACAGGACCGAAGGGGAAAATTGTTGGGGACATTTAGGAAAAGTTACGCTGTCTCAGAGGTGTTGAAGGAGAAATTATACCTATAGTAGGGGAGCTATTTATGGGTGGGGAGGGAAAGCACACGGGAAGTGTATCTACACCTTCCTCTCAGTTTTACTGTAAACATGTAACTGCTCTAAAAAAAAGTCTTTAAAAAATAAAACATGAAAGACTTACACAAAGAAAGGTGAAACCGCTCCTACTGGAGTAACCCTCCCACAAACAATAATTACAAACTCTGGCCCAAACATAAAAACCACTACTGAAAAGCACTGGATAGGTTACACAGGTGATGGGGATTGTGGAGGGCCCTTGTGATGAGCACCAGGGTTGCATGGAAGTGTTGAGTCACTATATAGGATGACTGAAACTAATATTACACTGTATGTCAATGGGAATTCAAATAAAAACTTAAAAAAAATTTTTTTTTAAATTAGAGAAGCACTAAACAGCAACCAAAACACAGAAAAGGCACCCCTTGAAACAGGGGAACTATACTAGGTGAGATTTGCCTTTTTATGGCTGCTTGCCTGAAGGCAGAGACCACCCTGCAGCATGTGCAGCAGGTAAAACTCAAGAAGGAGCTCTCACTCTCATTGGCTTGTGGCATCAAAGGATGAAGGCTGGGGCCAGTAGAACAACTAGAAAGTAAGGAAGAAAATCCTAGATATATTTCTGTATGTAAACCTTACCACAATCCTTACCTAAGCCCTAAACACACAACACTGGAGACTCCAGAGGTCCCAAAGAAAAGAATTGGCTAAAATGGCTGAAAGAACTGAGCAAGAGATCAGGTTGCTGCCCAATGCAGGAGAAACAGAGTTTGGGATTTAAGTCCAGCCAGTTAACTGTCTGCTAGAACAACAAAGAATCAATACTCTTTCGGAGAAAACAGAATTATGGATCACAAAAGCATTTATAACATTCAGTATTCAACAAAAAATTACTAGACATGAAAATAAACAAGAAAATGTGACTATGGTTAAAAAAAAAAAAACCAGTCAATATACTTTGGACACAAGATTACCCAGATGTTGGAATTAGTAGATAAGGGCTATAAAGCAGCTACTAACCATGTGTTCAAGAACTTAAGAATAATAAAGGAAGAGAAGTAACTCATCAGGTAAATACAAAGCATAAAAAGGAACCATTCAGGACCACGAAGAACACAAATAAATGAAGTCTGAAATACAGAATTCATTTAACAGGTTCAACAGCACATGAGAAGTAAGAGATACAGGCATATCTTAAAGATACTGTGGGTTCAGTTCCAGACCACCATAATAAATAAAGTGAGTAATATTAATTTTTTGTTTCACAGTACATATAGAAGTTTACATTTTAGTTTATTAAGATGTGATAGTATTGTGTCTAAAAAAACTAATGTACATATAAAAATATACTTCATCGCTAAAAAAATGCTAACTATTATCTGAGCTTTCAGAGTCGTAATCATTTTGCTGATGAAGGATCTTGCCTCTGCGTTGATGGCTACTGACTGATCAGGGCAGTCGATGCTGAAGGTTGGGCTGACTGTGGCAATTTCTTAAAATAAGACAACAATGAAATGTGCCATATCACTGACTCTTCCTCTCATGAATAACTTCTCTACAGCATGCTAGGCTTTGACAGTATTTTACCGACAGCATAACTTCTTTCAAAATTAGAGTCAACTGGGGTACCTGGGTAACTCAGTTGCTTAGGTGTCCGCCTTCGGCTTGGGTCGTGATCTCAGGGTCAAGGGATGGAGCCCCGCTTCAGGCTCCCTGCTCAGCGGGGAGTTCACTTCTTCCTCTCCCTCTTCCCCTCTACCCTCCACTTTGTGCTCTCTCTCAAATAAATAAATAAAATCTTGAAAAAAAATTAGAGTCAATTTTCTCAAACTCTACTGCTGCTTGATCAACTAAATTTAAATGATATTGTAAATCCTCTGCTGTCATTTCAACAATCTTCACAGCATTTTCACCAGGAGTAGATGCTATCTCAAGAAGCCACTTTCTTTGCTCATCACAAGAAACAACTCCTCATCTGTGCAAATTTTATCATGAAAGTGCAATTCAGTCACATCTTCAGACTCTACTAATTCTAGTTCTCTTGCTATTTCTACCACATCTGCAGTGACTTCCTCCACTGATGTCTTGAACCCCTCAAAGTCGTCCATGAGGGCTGGAATCAACTTCTTCCAGAGTCCTGTTAATGTTGATATTTCAGCCTCTTCCCACATTATGTTCTTCATAGCGTCTAGAGTTTCCAGAAGGTATTCAACTGACTTTGCCCGGATCCATCACAGGAATCATTATCTATAGCAGATATAGCCTTACAAAATGTATTTCTTAAATAATAAGACTTAAAAGTTAAAAATACTCCTTGATCCATGAGCTAAAGAATGGATACGGGTTTAGCAGACATGGAAACAAGTCAATCTCATTGTGTATTTCCATCAGCGCTCTGGGATGACCAGGTCTATTGTCAATTAGCAGTAAAATATTTAAAGGAATTTTTATTTTTTCCTGAGCTGTAGGTCTCAACGATGGGCTTAAAACCATGTTGTAAACAGATGTGCTATCATTCAAGCTTTGTTGGTCCATTTCTAGAGAAAAGGCCAGGATTTAGCATAACTCTTAAGACCTGGGATTTTCAGAATGATCAATGAGCACTGGTTTCAACCTAAAATCACCAGTTGCATTAGCTCCTAATAAGAGAGTTAACCTGACCTCTGAAGCTTTGGAATCAGGCACTGACTTCTCCTGTCTAGCTATGAAAGTCCTAGATGGCATTTTCATGCAACAGAAGGCTATTCTGTCTATACTGAAAATCTGTTATTTAGTGAAGACATCTTCATTAATCACCCTGGCTGGATCTTCCGGGTAAGCTGCTGCCACTTCTTCATCAGCACTTGGTGCTTCACCTTGCACTTTTACGTTACAGAGATGCCTTCCTTCCTCAAACCTCACGAACCACCCCGCCTGCCAGCTTCAGACTTTTCTTTGCAGCTTCCTCACCTCTCTCAACCTTCATGGAACTGAAGAGAATTAGGGGCTTGTGCTGGATTAGGCTCTGACTAAAGGGAATGTTGTGGCTGGTTTGATCTTCTATTCATACCACTAAAACTTCCTGCATATCAGTAATAACACTGTTTGGCTTTCTTATCACTCTTCACTGGAGTAGCACTTTTACTTTCCTTCAAGCACTTTTCTTTTGCATTCCCAACTTGGTTGGCAGATTATACAGAGCTTTCGCCCTATCTCAGTTTCAACATGCCTTCCTCACTCAGCTTAATCATTTCTAGCTTTTGATTTAAAGTAAGAGACATGTAATGCCTCCTTTTACTTGAACACCGAGAGGCCACTGTAGGGTTAGAATTGGCCCAATTTTCATATTCTTGTGTCCGGGTGAACAGGGAAACACAAGGAGAAGGGGGGAGAACATGAGAGGGGGTAGACGACAGTCGGCAGGTGAAGCAGTCAGAATACCCATAACATTTACAAATTAAGTTCACCAGATCTTATATAAGCACAGTTTGTGGCAGCTCAAAACAAGTGCAATAGTACATCAAAGCTCACTGATCAAAGGTCACCATGACAAAAATAATAATAATGAAAAAGTCTGAAATATTACACAAATTGGACATAAAAAATTTGACAGAGACTCAAAGTGAGTAAACACCACTGGAAAATAATGTCAACAGACTTGCTCAATATAGGGTGCCACAAACCTTCAATTCGTAAAAAACATGGTATCTGCAAAGTACAATAAAATGAGGTATGCCTGTAAAGGCTCAGTCAATTTAAAGATACATAAAAAGCAAGTATCCAATCTGAAGATCTAGAAGAAAAATTTTTTAATGAACAGAGAGCCTCAGTGAATTATGGTACAATATCATAGAGTTTAATGTATGTGAAATCAAAGTGCCAAAAGGAGAAAATTATATAAAAATTATATATACAGAAAAGTTAATGCAAAAATAACAGCTAAAAATGTCCACAACTTGGAGAAATCACAAATCTAAGTCCAGTGACCCCTACACATGATAAATACAAAGAAAATCCCAACTAGAGCTCATCATATACAAAAGCTAAACACTAAAGATACAGAGAATAACCTGGAAGCAGCCAGAGGGAAAAAAGACATACTATATGCAGAGGTAAAAAATGGCTGACTTCTCATTATATGAAACAATTTTCAGGTAAAGAGAAGCCAAAACAACTCATCTCTTTGCAGACCTGCACTACAAGCAAGGCTAAAGGAAATTCTTCAGGCAGAGGGAAATGACACCAGATCTGTAAGGAGAAAGGAAGAACAGAAGCAATGGTAAATGTAGGAGCCAACGGAAAAGCCTGATTCCTCCCTCTTGCTTTTTTTTTTCCTCTTTAATTTTTATTTAGGGATACCTGGGTTCAGTCAGTTAATTGTCTGCCTTCCGCTCAGGTCATGATCTTCGGATCCTGGGATTAAGTCCCCTATCAGGCTCCTTGCTTAGCATGGAGCCTGCTTCTCCCTCTGTCTGCTGGTCTTCCTTTTTGGGTGCTCACTCTCTCTCTCTGACAAAATCTTTTTTAAAAAAATTTTATTTATTTGAGAAAGAGAGAATACACAAGGTAGAGAGTACAAGCAGGGGAAGGAGCAGAGGAAGAGGGAGAAGCAGGCTCTCCATTGAGCAGGGATCCCAATGTGGGGCTTGATCTCGGGACCCTGAGATCATGACCTGAGCCAAAGGCAGATGCCTAACCGCTTAACCAACAGAACCACACAGGCGCTCCTCCTTCTTGCTTTTTTAAAAGACATATGGCTGACTAAATTAAAACTCTTAACTTTGTGCTGCAGTTAAAAAGCTCATAGTTGGATCTTGGGAGCAGGCGGGCGGTCCTACGGGAGGCAAGCCGCCGCCGGTTCCCACCCCTTGCCTCTCGGCGCCCCCTCAGTGCTCTTAGCTGAGTGTCCCGCGGGGCCTGAAGCGTTTACTTTGAAAAAATTAGAGTGGGGCGCCTGGGTGGCTCAGTGGGTTGGGCCGCTGCCTTCGGCTCGGGTCATGATCTCAGGGTCCTGGGATTGAGGCCCGCATCGGGCTCTCTGCTCAGCGGGGGGCCTGCTTCCCTCTCTCTCTCTCTGCCTGCCTCTCCATCTGCTTGTGATTTCTCTCTGTCAAATGGATGGATAAAATCTTTAAAAAAAAAAAAAAAAAAAATTAGAGTGTTCAAAGCAGGCCCGAGCTGCCTGGATACCGCAGCTAGGAATAATGGGATAGGACCCCGGTTCTATTTTGTTGGTTTTCGGAACTGAGGCCATGATTAAGAGGGACGGCCGGGGGCATTCGTACTGCGCCGCTAGAGGTGAAATTCTTGGACTGGGGCAAGACGGACCAGAGTGAAAGCATTTGCCAAGAATGTTTTCATTAATCAAGAACTAAAGTCGGAGGTTCGAAGACGATCAGATACCGTCGTAGTTCCGACCATTAAAAAAAAAATAAGTAAGAAAAGAAAGTAAAAGAAATTTTAAAAAGAACAGAAAACAAACAAAAAACCTCCTAACTTTGTAGTGCATTAATTTCTTAATATGAAGATGTAATATGTGAAAAAATTAGAGGAAACAACAAAGGTGGGAGTTAAGTGGAACTACATAGCTGCCAGGGACTTGTTTTACGTGAAATACTATAACCTAGCACCCACTCACAATATTTACAAAGAAATCCCAGGAGATTGAAATTAAGAATAACCTCTATTAGCCTGATAAAGGATATCTGCCCCAAATCTATAGAAAACAAAACAGTTTCTCATAAAGTGGTGTAAGCATTCTCTTTCAAGTTAGTGAAAGGATAAAATGTATTCTGGCACTTCTTACTGTTAAGAATGTACTAGAAATTCTACCCAGAAGAGTAAAACAAAAGATTTAGGAATTGGAAAGAAGAAGAAAAACAAAGAAAGGGATAGAAAAATCCAAAACAATAAAGACCATGAGAACTAATGAAAACTTTTGGCAAGATTGCTGGATACAAGTTTAACAGGCAAAATTCGATAAATTTTTATTGCCAATAACTAGAATATTGCTTAAAAAGTTCTTTAAAAAATAAAAACATCATGGTCAAATATGGATAGTTTATTAAAGAAATAGATTCTCTCAATATTAATCTATATACTTAATACAATTCCAATCAAAAATCTCAATACAATTTTCTTTACAGAACTGTAAAAGCAGGCTAAAATCACATGGGAGAACAAAGACATGAAAGTCAATAAAATTTTGAACAAGGTGAAAGTACTTTGTCTACCATATACCAAGCTACAGTAATTAAGTCAGTGCGATCCATGGCAGAGATAGATTAAGGAACCAGTAAAACAGAAGAGAGTCCAGAATCAGACCCACATGAATATGCAACTTGATATAGGACAGAGGTGGCACTACAAATCAGTGCGAAAAAGACAGGCTGTTTAATAAATGTTCATCCGCATGTAAAGATGAAATAAAACTCCTATCTCATGCCATACAAAAGAACAATTCCAGGTGAATTAAAGTTTAAGGATATATATTCTACAACTTTAAACTAAAATATAGGCAAGTATCTTCTTATCTTTGGGTAAGGAAGAATTTCTTAATACTCAAAAAGCACACACCATAAAAGGAAAAAGTAATCTCCACTACATGAAAGTTAATTAAAAAAAAAAAAAAAGAAAAAAGATTTTATTTATTTATTTGACAGAGAGAGAGAGAGAGCACACAAGCAGGGGGAACAGCGGAGGGAGAGGGAGAAGCAGGCTCCCCACTGAGCAGGGAACCCAACATGGAGCTCCATCTCAGGACCCTGGGATCTTGACATGAGCTGAAGGCAGACACTTAACTGACTGAGCCACAGATGCGTCCTAAAAATTAATTTTTAAAATATAACCAAAGATGTCATCACAGATAGTCAAATGATAAACCAAAGACTAAGGGAAAATAACCAAGAAAAGATTAATATCAGAATGTATTAAAAACTTTTCCAATTCAAAAACAACACACAAGTGAAAAATGGCATGGTAATGGGCAAATGAGAGGCAAGGAAACATATATAGCCAATGAATGTATGAAAATATGCTCAACTTCAGTAGCCTGCAGAAAAATGAATTTGACCTCATTGAACTGGCAAAACACAAGTGTTAGTAAGGAATAAAGAAATGTGACACTCAAAAATGTTGTTCCTAGTAATTTGGCACAGCCACTTTGGAAAGCAATCCAGCAATATCTAGAATAGCTGAAGAAACCACTACCCCATTATTCAGTAATTCAACTTCAGGTACGTACCCTGGAGAAACTCTCACACATATAAGGAGACATGCACAAAGACTACAACATTGTTTATAATGGAGGGGGGATAGGGTGAAGGTAACAACCTAAATACACAGCAAGAGGAAATGGGTAAATAAATTGTGTAACAGAATATACAAGCAGTTAAAATTAAACAAGAACTGTATGCATCAACATGGGTAAACACTGTTGAATGAAAAAAAGCAATACATGCAGGATATGTACAGTATGTTCCATTTATAAAGAGTTTTAAAGCTATTCGAACAAGACATTATTCATAGACACAAACACATACTGTAAAGACAGAATAACATGTAGAATATAATATACCAAAGTCACATTATGGATATTTCTGAGAAGGGAGGGAAGGACTTCAATAATACTGGGCCTTTTTTTATATAAAATAAATTGTGGCAGACTGCTACAATTTGGTTTCTTACCCAATTCCTATTTTCCTATTTGGTCTTACAAATCAAACTACTCTAAGAGTGGCAATTTACACATCTTGGCTTGCACAGTGGATTAAGGTAGCCAATAAGATAAAATCAAAAATCACTGGATTGGGCCATGGGAAAGATACTGAAAGGGTAAGGACTTCATGGAGACATGGGCCCTTTGCCTTACTCCCTTTATCCTCCAATCTGGGATAAGAACATGAGGGATGGAGTCACAAGGACCTGCTCAGCAACCATGAGATGACCTTGAGAAAGAAAGCTACAAGCTAAGGACTGTAAAGCAGAAAGATAGATGCACAGTCTTTGTTGACCACATAGCTGCCATGTCCTGGAAGGAAAAAAGGTCTCTTTTAAAGCACCTTTTGGTGGGGGTGGAGGGGGGGGTGGTGTAGGGATCTTTCAAATGCAGCCAAACCTAATGCTACAATTAGAAGCAGAAGAAAATAGGGGGGAAGATGTTAAGACATAGGGGAAAGGAAGATTCTGCTACTGTACTTTTCTATGTTTCTAATTTTTTATTAAAAACTCTTTCACTGGGCGCCTGGGTGGCTCAGTGGGTTAAAGTCTCTGCCTTCTGCTCTAATGATCTCGGGGTCCTGGGATTGAGTCCCACATCAGGCTCTCTGCTCAGCAGGGAGCCTGCTTCCCACTCTTCCTCTCTGCCCTGCCTCTCTGCCTACTTTGATCTCTGTCTGTCAAATAAATAAAATCTTAAAAAAAAACAAAAACAAAAACAAAACAACTTCTTTCACTTCCCAGATTTGAAACAGAGTTTCTCAAATGTTAACCACAGACAACTGCTGGCCCACAGATCAAGAAAAAATACAAAGGCAACACATACAATTTATGAGGTGGGCAACCAGAGTGGATAAAGAACTCACTAGAAACTGGCCAACCACTCTTGGAGAATGCCTACAGCTACTACGGTATTGCCACCAGCACTGCTGCGGCCGGTTTGGATGACAAACAATCCCACAGTCTCTTGGCTCTGGGCTAGGAATGAGAAAAACCAAAAACAATCTGCAGACTAAACGGAAATCTCTGCTGTCATTCCCTTTCCCTATTTTTCCTTTTCCATGCATTCCCCAGAGCTCAGGGCCATAGTATTCTGTCTCCACAACTGGATCATCAGAGGAGCAAAAATATCACAGAACAGTAGTACCTTCAGAGGAAACTCAGTTGTCTTTTACAATCGCAAACAGGAAGGTTCTTTTGAAAACTACTTCACCTAAAACACTGTCTGATGTTACTTCGATATTAACTCAAGTGACCTTCTCCAATCTAAAAGGTTTTAAAATTTGTTCAACAGACCAGATGAAAACATAAGTTTGGAATGAAGGTAGGTTTTAGATTCCGGCCCCAGATAATGGTCTGAAATAGTTATCATGTGAAAAACAACAGAAGAAACAATGACAAAAACTCTTATTCACTTACTGGCCTGTTACAGAAAGATAATGATCTAGTCAGTCATGATTTATCAAAGGTACCACGCAGTGCAAAACATGCTCTTCATCTTTTTTCTTTAGCTAGTCAGCAATATGGTACCTTCGTTTTTGTGGATTTTTTTTCAACCCTAATTTGATTTCTCACTTACTCGGTTTCTCCCTAATGCCACTTAATTTCGTTTCTCAGCTTGTAACATCAGTGGTTGTTCTGCATTCTCTCCTGCTGATTTTACTCACTTTCTGGCCTCTTGCCTTTTGTTTCTGTGAATAGCTATTCTCTGCTTCACTCCCTCAGTATGGTTTTCCCTACTCTCAGATGGCTTCTGCATGGATACTAACTGAGATCCACACGAGGCCCTATCATCCCAAGAGCCTTTTTCCTGGAATTTTTTTTAGCCCTTTGGGGGTAGATGATAGGATTTGCTTCCTGATCTCACAACCAAACAAAACCAAAAAACCACAGTGATCAGGATGTTTACATTTAAGAATGTAATAGAAAGCTGACAGGAAAAGTTTTTTAAATCCCTGAAAGAATCTTGCTATATTCACATCAATAACCCAAAACATTTCTGCATTTTTTTTTCAATTCCACTTAATTCTCAAAATCATATTCTGCTAAAACCTCTGAATACTTGGGTTCTCTCTCCTTCCTACTTACACTAAACAGTTACACATGTATTTTTTTATTACCAATAAGAATGTAACTAAAAGATAATTTTTTCTGCAGATGACCTTTTTCCACTTCAGATTTAGAGAATTTAAGAACTGCGTTCACACACAAGCAGATTTTTTTTCAAAAACACATACTTTGTTACAGTCTGGATTTAGCTTCCTTCTTATCACTATAAATTCAGAGGAATAAC
This sequence comes from Mustela lutreola, assembly GCF_030435805.1. Taxonomy (NCBI): domain Eukaryota; kingdom Metazoa; phylum Chordata; class Mammalia; order Carnivora; family Mustelidae; genus Mustela; species Mustela lutreola. The sequence continues at coordinate 36,726,552 of NC_081300.1, forward strand.
TAAAATAGTGAAGATACATTTAAACATTATCGAAGAGCATATACTTTTTAATGAATATAAAATAATTTTACAGCTTTAACAAGAAGTACGAACAGCACTGCAGAGAACAGTTAAATTTAACTACAACTCAGTTTTGCATTTTGCTGCGCTGTTAAGTGTAGTACTGCCCTATATACATGAAGTGTGTGATTACCAAAAAAAGAACAGCAAAGCAGTCTTAAAGGAGAAGATGAAAGCTTTACCTGATACAGCAAAGTTTATGGTTTTATGATAAAGAAACTTAATCTTGGGGCGCCTGGGTGGCTCAGTGGGTTAAGCCGCTGCCTTCAGCTCAGGTCATGATCTCAGGGTCCTGGGATCGAGTCCCGCATCGGGCTCTCTGCTCGGCAGGGAGCCTGCTTCCCTCTCTCTCTCTCTCTGCCTGCCGCTCTGCCTACTTGTGATTTCTCTCTGTCAAATAAATAAATAAAATCTTAAAAAAAAAAAAAAAAAAAAAAAGAAACTTAATCTTGAGGGAGAGTTATTTTAAAAGGAGCAAAGCAGAAAGGGAGAGAAATAATAAAAGCTACATATTGTTCTATTTCTCCACAGAAGAGTTGTTTGTTTTTGTTTCATAAAAACCAAATGCAATGTGTGGATTTGTTAGACTTCTGAATCTATAAACTAACTCAAGACATTTTAGGGACCATCGACGGAAATCTGACCACACACTGGGTATTAAATGATACCAAAGAATTACTGTTAATTTTACCAGGAATAACAACAGCATTATGGCTAGATTTGAAAAAATTTTCTCATTTTTAAAAGATCCATACTAAAGAATGTTAGAGGTAAAATGACATGATGTATTACTTTAAAATATTTGGGGCTTGGGGGTCAGGGGAGGAATTGAGAGGTGAAACAAATCTTAATCTTTGCTGAATATCAAAGACGGAGACAGGTTTAAGTGGGTTCGTTTTATTATTTCTTCTACTTTTATATATGTTAGAATTTTTTTGAAATACAAAGAAATAACTTTTAAGTTTATTCCAGATAGCTAAAAGCTAAATTAGGATTATGAATGGTTTAACATTCTACTCTGGCAAGCCAAATACTGCAAACATTAGTGTTTTGTGAACAAAATCAAGGCATCACTACATTCATTCACTTAACTTCAATTTAGTAATACCTATTTACTATATGCTAAGCATTTCACCAGACCTGAGAGAGCAAAGAAGAGTTAGACAATGTCCCTGTTGCTAGGGACAGGACAGTCACCATGAATACCTGTATATAAGATTCCAGGTGGTCTGGCAGAGGGCACGGAGCACAGCAGCCACAGACAGATGACAGAGAGGGAAAATGTCAGACTACCTGTCATGTTCCATACACATTACAACCAGGTATCACTGCCACCCAAATGGGAGAGGAACCGCTAATGAAGCTGTGTGTGTCTTTACACAAGACTCTACCCCAAGCATAAATGAATCCAAATCTGTGGGTATGGGGTTCCTCTACAGATGACTGTGTATGAGAAAATTGTAGCCTAACAACAAACCTTTCAAGTGGATTTTATATTCATGTTTCAGCTGAGGAAGCTGAAGAGTCATAGGTTTTAAGGGTAAGCAAAACTGCACATTTGAAGACCTGAAAGGTCTAAGAGGTCAGAAAAGAATCTGGAGAGCAGTACATAAAACCAAAAAGAACCAAATTCTCAGAAAATTCTCCACAAGGCTAACTGCTACAGAGGAAGGTTAAATGACATTGGGAGCTGTGTTTGTCAACATTTAGCAAGCTTCAGGGGGTTGGGTGACTTAAACATGACACTAAAAAACATCAGAGGTGGCACCTGGGTGGTGACTCATTCAGTTAAGTGTCTTCCTTTGGCTCAGGTCATGATCTTGGGGTCCTGAGATCACCCTTTGATGGACTCCCTGCTCAGAGGAGAGCCCGCTTCTCTCTCTCCCTCTGCCCTGCTCCTTGCTCATGTCCCCTCTCTCTCAAATTAAACATTGGTGGGGGGGGGGCATCTGGATGGCTCACTCTGTTAAGCAGCCGACTCTTGGTTTCAGCTCAGGTCATGATCTTGGGATTGTGCTTGAGCTCAGCGAGGGGTCTGAAGATTCTCTCCCTCTGCCCCTCCCCACATTCATGCACCCGCTCTAAAATAAATAAATATATCTATTTTAGAAATTAAAAAATAAAAAACATCAAAGTGTCTTATAAACTGTGCTAGGTAAAGAAATGAAACATTACTTAAGACTTTAGAATATTTCAAGCTTTACTACTAGTCCCATTAGGCATATGCTGTGTAATGCTGGATAAAACAAAAAATACCTAGAGTTCCTAAAGCTAGAAAGGCTATTCTCTCCTTTAATGGGGATAGAAGTTAAAGCAGAAGGAAAGCACAATAAGGGCTGCTTGGCACTTACTGAGTGCTCGGTGTGTTCAGAGGCACTCTGTCGCACAGTCCTCCCAACAGTAGTGAGCGAGGTACTCTTCCGCTCATCACCTCACTGACAGAGAAAACCGACACTTTGAAGGGGTTGGGTAATTTGGCCAAAGTCACACAGTTTGTCAAGACCAGAATTCAAAATCAGTCAAGTCCCAGTAATATCGGTACCCTTTACAGTCTACCTCCAGAACTCATATAAATGGAATCATAGTATAATGTATTCTTTTTCTACCTTTTGACTCCAACGTGTTTTTAAGATTTGTCCACATTGCTGTATTAACAGTTCATTAACTTTTGTCAATGGGTTCACCAACTTTTCTCTGGTGCCACAGAGCAGGAGGTGGCAAATTGCTGTTTTTACAAACAAAATTTTATGGGAACACCACCACACCTATTCTGTGTCTTTACGAAGGACCTACAGCTGCTTTGGCACTGTCACGGCTATGCTGAGTAACCACACCAATGGACTATGGGGATTGCAAGGCCTAAAACACTCACTGTGTGGGACTTTACAGAGAGTTTGCGGACTTCTGCCCTAGAGCACTGACTGCAATGGTACACTTGATATTGTCCACGTTTACAATCAATGTACTTTTCATATGCATTTCCTTGTTGACAAATATTTAATGCCTATTCATTTTTCTTCTATGAAATGGCTTTTCTATTGCCCATTTATCTTTTTCACACTGGCACAGATGTGTGACATATAGACATGTGTATAGAGACTGTGTATGTAGACATATAGATGTGTGTATATTACTGTAATAAAAATTTTGCCAATTGTTAGAAATTCTTCTATTCCTGTACTTGTCTCTGCATTCTGCCACAAAGAAGAAATAAAAGATCTTAATTTTAATACAGCCACATTTATTAATCTTCTCATGTTAACAATTATGCTTTTAGCATCTGGTTAAGATAGCCTGAGGTTATAAAATACTCTAATATTTTATTCTGAAGGCTTATGTTTTTCATTTCATAATTAACTTTTTAATCCATCTGGAATTCGTTTTTTTAATATGGTGTGAGGTAAGAAATCTTTTTTTCCCCAATGTGGCTAAATAACAATACCGACATCATTTACAGAGTATTCCATTCCCTTATTTGATTTGTAACACTAGCTCTGTTATATATCAGATTTCCAAGTAAGCAGAGTTCTATTTTTCACCTTGATTTTCTTCCATTACCCATTTGTCTATCCTTGCCATATTATTACATGATCTCAATTACTAATGTTACACATTAAGTATTAAAATCTAGTAGGACAAGTGGTCTTCAGAAATATCTTGGTTATTCATGGCCAAATTTTAGAAATAACTTGTCAAGTTCCAAAAGAACAAAGAAATAAAAACCATACCCTGTGGATCTTTACTGAAATAGCAATAATTTTTCTATTAATGACAGACTGATAAATTTATAAGACATAGTCTTTCTCCCTATGAGCATGGCTGGCCCCCTTCTTTAATGTCTTCCAATATGGCTTTTATAACTTTCTATATAAAGATCTTGCCACCTCTTTTTATATTTATTCCTAGGTAGCTTTTTTTTAAAAAAACTGTTGTGAAGTATCACTTTTCTTTTATTGTGAATTGTTAGGTTATAATAACAGCACTAATTTTACTAAATTGATCTTATATTCAGGTAACTATTATAAGCCCTAAAGATTTATCTGTGGATTTGAATTTCCTATGAAAATATGCATAATGACTTTAAAGAAGACCATTTTGTTCATTCCTCACAGCCTTGTAACTTTCTTTTTCCCACCAGTGCACTGCTGGCGAGATGGGGTAGCTGATTTTTAAAGCAATATTTTAAGAAAGTTATGGAATTCCTCTCTTATTTCTTAATTTTTTGTATCCTAAAGGAATACTGAATTTTAATCAATTTTTTCCTGCATCATTTCAGATGACACTTTTTTTTTAATTAATAAATTTAGAAATTAAGAGATATTTCTAATGCATGACCTAGCTTGCCGTGGAATAAACCCTTTATTCAATATGTATTTCCTTCAGGGACGCCTGGGTGGCTCAGTTGGTTAAGCAGCTGCCTTCGGCTTAGGTCATGATCCCAGCGTCCTGGGATTGAGTCCCATATCGGGCTCCTTGCTCCGCAGGGAGCCTGCTTCTCCGTCTGACTCTGCCTTCCACTCTGTCTGCCTGTACTCGCTCTCGCTCCCTCTCTCTGACAAATAAATAAAATCTTTAAAAAAAAACAATATGTATTTCCTTCATACATTACTGAATTCAACTTGCCTAATTAATTTTGATAGCCTCTTGCTCGTAAGCCATATTTTTATACTCTCTGAACCTATTAAACATTTATTTTCTATTCTGTACCTAACAACTAGACTATCTGCAGTTTCTAAATGCCATATTATACAGTTTCCTAGTTGAGCTGATTAACTCATGGTGACTTATCTGAAGTGTTTTTGGTTTTTTTAAATTGTGAGCTCGTGTTCCTAGAAACTTTATCTGTGTCAACTCCCTGAGGTCTGTGTTCCCCATATTCCTTCACAGGCAATTTGCTTCACAAGCCTAACAACCTAAGACCACTTTCACAAAATTCCTGGCTTGGGTTTTTTTGCTCCATTCAAGTAGTATGAGCTCCAACCCCAAATCCAGTGAAAGTAAACTTGTCATTACTCTTTCTCAAGAAAGACTTACCTCTGCAGTGAAAGATGGAGACAGGGAGCCTGCCTTCCCCCACTCAACCTTTCTCCCCGCAATGTGGGACAAACGTTTCATTTTTTCCCCTAGTTTACCCATCAGCACCTTTCTAGGAGTTTCAGCTTTACACACGATCTCTGCATCTTCCCACCTTGCTTGATCCCTAGACTCTGCCTAGCACCCCATAGTCACTCTGTAAAATCCAAAGCTCTAGGCTTCTGGGGATCTACAGATACTGGAACCCCCAGCATAATGGCCAGCATCACTTTTAGTTTATCTCTCTGAATTCAAGATTTCTTGTTTTCGACCCCTGAGGAGTTTGTTACTTGTCAGTTCAACTCTACGTTTTAAAAAATATTTTGAATATTTAGTCCGGTATTTTTAATGGTTCATAAAGGGGAACTTTAAAAAAAAATCTTTAATCTGTCACAATTCCAGAAATTGAATCCTCTTAACATTCTGAATAGTCTGCTAACTGAGCATTTTTCCCCAGAAGAAATGTGTATCTACTCCTAAATGCCAAAGGAAAAATAATTCATATTCAGTTTACAAATATCTACCCAACACTACTATAGGCCCTTGCATAAATCAGTAAATTAAACAGAGATTGATGCATTCAAAAACTCTATGAGGGAGGAGAGGTGCAGACAGCAAACAAAAAATGTAAGTAAACTGAATTATATCACAGAAAGCAGTAAGAGCAATTGGAACGAAAGAAGAAATAGAAGAGTTGGGTAGAAGGATCAGGAGTAAGGGGCTGGGGGCACTATCTTCAACAAGGCACCTATTACTGTATTTCCCCACAACATTAAAACGATTATTTTGTATTAAACATAAAATTACAAGAAACTATGAATATTTTCTCTTCTCTTGATGTGAAGTATGATGGTAAGCAACCTACGGACTTGTTAATACTATATGACTCCACCTACTTCAAAGAAACTGCAGCACATTTTAATATCAATAATTGGAGATGATGCTCAAAAAGTTATGATGCTACCTATTCAAAAAATAAAACTGAAATAAAGGGAATTTAAAAATAAACTTATGGGGGCACCTGGCTAGCTCAGCTGGAAAAGCATGTGATTCTTCATCCTAGGGTCACGGGTTCAAACCCCTCACTGGGTGTAGAGATTACTTAAATAAACCTATAAAAAATGTTTTAAAAAACTTATGATAGGATAAAAGTAGACACTTAAATATTTACTGAAAAAAAGTTAAATGAGTATTAACTTTTATATTTCTAAAGACACTTAAAATTAAATTATCACCATTAGGCAGTTCTTATAAATGTTAAATTTACCCAACCCAAAAGGCAATTAGTCGAATTATATCTCCTTGTATCTTACGGAGAAGTACCCTATTTATAACTCTTTAAAACGGGCTTTTCTCTTTCTGTAAGAATCATGTCTGAAGTTGACTTATTAAATCATGCCTTAAAATATTTAACTCCAAGTCCAAGACAGTACTTTTCAGTCCTGTAATTATTTTATTTAGCTATTTGACAGAGAGAAAGAGAGCAAGCACAAGCAGTCGGGGAGCAGGAGAGGGAGAAGCAGGTTCCCCGTTGGGCAAGAAGCCCAATGTGGGGCTTGATCCCATGCCCCTGGGATCATGACCTGAGCCAAAGGCAGATGCTTAACTGACTGAGCCACACTGGTGCCCCAGTCCTGTGATTATTTTCATTGCTTTTCTCCATATCACTCAGTTTTTCCTTCCATGTCTTGTAAAGTAGACAATAAAGCTGGAGCTTTATAAACACTGTGTTATAATTATATACAATAGGTGATCTTTCTCTTTTAATGATAGAGGTAATAAATACTGATGGTAATGAATGAATGTTCTAGCAAAGCCACTTTTATTTGTCTCTCAAATAAAACATCCTAAGGACAGGACCTATAAAACTTAAAAGATTTACTTGCCAACAAAAGAACCTTTACAGGAAACTTGCAACCCTTTTTTTCAAGACAAAAAATTAGAAATGGTTCCATGTAACAAAATAAACTTGAGAATGCTGCCTGATGCAGACAAACAACAGCACTTTATCACAATATCATACAAAAATCAGGTGAGGGAATGATGCTTAAAGTTCCATCCAAGCTCTGGTCTCACTCCTGCTAGCTGCCGACCATTCTCTTCCCTTCTCAAAATCGTAAGTACTCTTCCTCCTTTTGGCAACTAGAATGAGTCTTCCTCCAGCTCCTTACTTTCCTCCAGCACCTTACCTTGATTGAGCCTTGACTTAATTTTATTTTATATACTCTCAGGTGTGCAAAGAGAGCAAATTGTCCAAAAAACCTGAGTTAGATGTCTAATGATGAAAATACTTTTATAAGGTTGCTGCAAATTTCAGTTACATTTTCTTACTCAAACAAAACTGAAAAAGTAAACCTCAGAAACAAAATTAGTCCTCTGGTTGCAATTAAATCTTTTTA